>NW_026688125.1:0-303059 GCF_030445035.2 Dasypus novemcinctus | reverse complement strand
TTGCTTAAGTTGAAATGAATAGTTTATTTTTATTCACAAAATAAAGAATGTAAAACTTGAATAAATATTTTGAAAAGTAAAATTTTGTAGAAGTGCTAACTAAAAGTTGATACATTTGTTTAAAAAAGTGTATTTTGTCCTAAAATAAGACAGCTGGTCTTCATAAAATCAGAAAGAACATATGCAGAACAGAACTTGAATGCATGTGGTAAGTTATAAAGGGTATTGTAGTAACTTTGGGTAAGGGAATGTGTCCTGTGAAGGTAAAATTTGTCTTAAAATAATATAATTATAGTCTATATGGTTACAAATAATTATGAGATTTTAACAAAGCATTGTTTAAATTAAGGTACTTAAATGGATAATTGCAAAAAGTCATTATTAAACAAAACCTGAATTGATAATAATAATAATAAAAGGTAATTTTATAACAAGAAAACTTGTTGGCAGCCAGCCTCCCCTGCCAACCTGCTTCTAAAAGACTATTTCTGGTATTACATGCTGCTAAGTATTTAAAATGAAGAAAAGTTCATTATTTTAACAAGTTTGTTTAGTGTTGATAGTAATTATATTTTGGAAAAAGATTGCCTGAAAAGTTTCCAAAATTGTTTTGGTAACTTATGTATGTGGGATATATGGAATGTGTTTTTATTGTTAAGGAAACAGGAGATGATTTTGTCCTAAGAAAAATGATTATTAAGAAAGAAAAAATGTGTGACAAAACCTGAATGAATACTGAAAGTGTAGAAGGTTAATGGAAAATAAATTTTTATGGTTAAAGTTAAGCAAGATTTGATGGGTCTGTCTATAAAGTTTTAAATAGTTTAGTATCAAGAAGTATACTAATGCAAAGTTAAAATTTTCTTCTTTCTCAAAGTCTCTCAAATCATTAGCCTGTTTTGGCACAAGTTTATAAAAAGTTTTCATCTTGAATAATCAGTATACAAAGAAAGTCTGTTTTATCAAAATAGCTTCTTGTGCTTTAACCTCATCATTTCCTCAGTGTTCAAAGAAAAAAAGGTCTCATCTCTTTTAAAGGAAATTAATTTTCAAACCTGCTTTCTCAAAATCCAATCCTGAAAAGTAGCTTTTTATTCCAAACTAATTACCTTGAAAGAAAAATTAAATAGTTGATTTCATTTAATATGTTATAAATTGAATGGAAGGTCTTTAAAAGTGTTATAAAATTAACCAGATTTTTAAACCCTGTTAACTAAAGTTGTATGAGTAAAAGGTTTATATGAATGCTTAAGAGTGTATAAATTTACCAATATTTCAACATAATACTAAACAAAAGTACAATATGATTAATTATGGATTTAATTAATATAAAAAGGTGTGTGTCATAGAAACAACTTCTTATCATAAATTGCAGTAATACCATTGTAGTATGGAGCTGTACCAAATATTGCTAGCTTGTTGCAAAAAATTAATATCCAACTATGCCACTATCACTTTGTTTTAAAATGTGCTAAGACTTTCTTTAGTATTTCCTTAGGCAAGTCAAGCCAGCCTGCACTCTCCTACCTGTAGAAAAGTCAACAATAGACTTTTGCAGTGCCTCCCCAAGGCTGTGTATATAGCCCAACCATCTGCCCTGGCCTTGTGGCAAAGAATCTGGCTGTGCAGAAGAAATCTGTGGCTAAAAAAAATGCTACTGATGACATTATGTTAATAAGTAATCCTTTTTTCAAAATTAAAAGAAACAGCAGAAACAGTGGTATCTTATCTTGAGAGCCTGGGGTGGGCAGACAGTTGGGGTGGACTGTGAGGTCCCTAATCCTCTAATGAATTCTTCAATATTGTTTAGTTGGGCAAAACAAAACTATAACCTCTGCTGTGATTGATAAAGTACAATGTTTTCTCATGTTAATGTAGTTTGTAATATGGTTGGAATACTGAAAATCTTTCATCCCTCACTTAGCTCAAATATTACAACCATTGTATGTATTAATAGGGAAAAGTCCTTCATGGAAGTAGGAAAACCTCCAGCAAGCTGCTTTAAATAATAATAAAAGGAAAGTAAACTGTGGACATTAACTTAGCCTATGAATTGGATGTGGCAAGCACCAATATTGGCTTTGGGTGGAGTTTGTGGCAAAAGCAAAATTCTAAACAAGTATCCCTTGGATTTTAATCACAATTCTGGAAAGAGACCAAAAGTGCAATATAAAAAAGCAATTGTGTGCAGCATGGGAGGTCCTGCTAAAAGTGAAAGATTTAAATCAATAGGGTCTGGTCACTCTAAAGACTGCCATCCCTATCCAGGGGTGGATTGCAAATACTAAAAGCAAGACAGAAATGATGGACTGTTGTAAATCACCCTCAGATTATGAAAAAGCACCTGGGATACCTGCTAGTAGTAACAGGTGGCTGTCATGTCCCTGCCCACTCCACTAACACCCCTTTTAGGACTGTTGACACAGATGCCTTCGTAAAGATCCAGGGCCCTACCACTGAAACCTGAGAAAAGGCTCCACTGTAAAGGTGAATATCAATGAAGAAACTATAGTGATGGCCAGAAGAAGAAAAGGCATCTGGATACCTGTGAGAATGATGTGGAATTTGGCAGTCATTTCCTGAAAGTCAGTTATTGCTACATATGGCACAAGAATTCTTGAAATGGACTAGATGCTTTCTTTGACTGCTTATTATAAGCATTTTGGGGATGATTGGTATCATTACAGTTGCTGCTATTGCTGTAATAACTTTACATGAAAGTATGAACAGAACAATATGTACATAACTGGCATAAAAATGTGTTGCTGAGCGGGGGTGTCTCAGTCTCGCTCAGGCCCAAGAGTCGGGGGGGTCAGCTCCTACCAGACCGCTGGCGGGGGGTGCTCCAGGGAGAGAGCACCGGGGCTCTCCAGGCATGGGGGACGCGCGGTTAGGAAAGAACCACGGAGACCACCTGAGCGCAGGAACAGGTCTGCTTTATTACGGAAGTACACTTAGCTATATAGGGTTGGGTAGAGGGAGAGGCGTGATGAAGGGAGGGTTGGCTAAGGGGCGGCTGTGGACAGGCTGAAGCTGATGGATAGACCTGAGGTAAGCAGTTACTGGGGAAGAGGGCAGATTGTAGGTTGGCAATATGGGCGGGACTGGCGGGAAGGATGGCGGGGCTGAAAGGGGAGGAGGGGTGGAGAGAGGCGGTAACAATTGCTCCTTTTGTTTTAAAAGGAAATAGAAGCAACAAGTTTTGGCATGCACGGTGGGTGTGAATGGCTCAGCGTGCGCAGCAACAAAGACAAGGATTATGAGGAGGAGGAGGAGGAAAAGGAGGTCATAGGGACGGGCACTGGGATAAGATGAGGGGTGGGGGGAGACCACGAGGACTGGCTGGTCGTGAGCAGACAACATAGTATCTGGCCAGGACGTATGTGCCCGCCATTAGGGTCGGCGCACGCCGGCGCCTGGCGTGCGCCGAGCCTTGCCAGCGAAACGGGCTCATGATGTCCCCGGACCCCCCGCCCGAGGGGGAGGAACAGTTGGGGAGAAGTGAGGGGAGGAAGACAAGAAGCTATAGGCGTGTGGTCTGGAGTAGGTGGTGCGGGCGGAAGGGGCGAGGTGGACGGCTGGGGGGGGGACTCAGCGGTGGCGAGGCATTGGTAGTGGACTTGTACAAAGGAGCTGAACACTGCATTGGCTTGATCTTTGGCAAGGTGGACTATCCTTCTGATGGCCCAGGGGCCCACAGTGAGGGCTAAAAGGATAATGATAAGGGGGCCTAGGAATGGGAGCAGGTACGGGAGAAGAGAGTGAAAGAGTGTAGAGGAGTAGCTCGCGTTGTTGCGTTCTCTTTGGCGTCACTCCAGGCCTTCGCGGACTTTTTGTAGGCTATCTTCTGCGAGGCCGGTGGTATTGGCATATACACAACATTCTTCTCCAAGGGCGGCGCAGAGCCCCCCTTCTTTGAGCAGGAGGAGGTCAAGGCCGCAACGGTTCTGGAGAACGACCTCAGAGAGAGAGTTAAGGAAGTTTTTTAGATGCTCAACAGCTTCTTGGAGATAGGTAATATCTTGATCGACCGCCTGCCGGAGGGAGGAGAGGGAGGTGGATTGCGTAGCAAGGGCGGCGATCCCTGTGCCTGCTCCAGCGAGACCTAAAAGGGTGGCGATGGTAAGGACAGCAGTAACAGGCTCCCTTTTTTGAAAGTGGGAAGAGAGGTGGCGGGTGTGAAGAGAGAGAAAGAATTCATCATCTCCATGGAAAAGGACTCGTGGGGCGAGGAAAATAAGCAGACAGGTTTCATTAGTGGCGTTGAGGGTGGCGACGTTGAGACAGGGGGTTAATCCCGTGGAGGTACAAAGCCACTGGGAGGTGTTATGGGGGATTAAGAATTTGGCGGAAGCACCGGGAGAGGAGTAGTTAGAGCAGGCGTGCATAAGGGGATGGGAACCTTGGCGGGAATGAACGCAGCGCCCTGTGGAGGAAACAGATTGGAAGGTTAGGGGAGAACTGCTCCAGGCAGCACTGCTGCAGAGCGGCGCTAACTTGCCGGATGACTTCTCGAGCCTCAGGAGTGATGATGATGCTGCGAGTGGTCGCCGTTGGAGGGCCGTCCCTTGTCTGCAAAAGCTCGAAGAGAGGCTGCATTTGCGCTGTTGTGATGGGAAGCGCCGAGCGAAGCCAATTGATTTGCCCGCAGAGCTGTTGGAGCTCAGTTAATGTCATCTTCGGAGAGAGGTGGATTTTTGGGCTTGTGGGCTGGATAAACCGATGAAAATGAAAGCCTAAAAATTGGAAAGGAGGCTGGAGGTTTATTTTGTCAGACTGCACAGTAAGCCCGAGGCTGGAGAGGTTTGTTATTATTGCCGAGAGCAGATCATTGAGGAGCGCACTGGAGCTCGCTGCTAAAAGGAGGTCGTCCATGTAGTGGAGGATGTATGTGTGCTCCGGATTGAACTTGGAGCGCAGTGGCTCAACAGCATGGTTGACATACAGTTGGCACATAGTCGGGCTGTTGCGCATGCCTTGGGGCAATACGCGCCACTGAAATCGCTGAGCTGCGCCTTGGTTGTTGATGCGTGGAACCGTGAATGCGAATCTCGGACAGTCCCGGGGGTGAAGAGGAATAGAGAAAAAGCAGTCCTTGATGTCGATGGCTGCCTCATGAAAATGCTGGGGGACTGCGGTGGGGTGCGGGCATCCTGGTTGAGGTGACCCCATAGGCTTAATATGTTGGTTGATCTCACAGAGGTCGTGGAGAAGGTGGTATTTGCCGGTGTTCTTTTTGCTAATGACAAAGACTGGTGAATTGTAGGGACTAGTGGATGGCTCTATATGCCCTGCTTGTAGCTGCTCTTCGACGAGGGCAGAGAGAGCCTGCAGTTTGTGAGCTGGCAAGGGCCACTTCTCGACCCAGATGGGCTCCTCTGTGTCCCATTCCAGAGGGATAGGGTCAGGTTTTGAGATGGGAGCAGTGGCCCCTAGAAGGGGGGAGGGCAGCACAGCTGAGAAGGCTTCTGTGGTGATTCGGGCCTTTAGCTGGCTGAGGACATCTCTCCCCCATAAGATGGTCTGGACTGACGAGAGGATGAGTGGACGAATTTGGCCTTCGTGGCCTTCCCGGTTGCTCCAATGCAGAGGCTGGGATGTTTTCCAGGAGGCAGCGGCTCCTGTGGCGCCGATGACTTGAGGGCCGGTTTCGAGGGGCCAGTGATTGAATGCGGCGATCTCGAAGGGAACACAGGAGACTTCAGCGCCTGAATCCAGAAGCCCATCAAGCCATTGCCCATTAATCTTAAGCTCTAATGAGGGTTTCTGGTGGCGTGTGATGGGCATTGTCCACATTATGGCTTGGGAATTCTCCTGGGGGCCTCTTGAGGGTGGGGCTGAGGCCTGCCCCGCTGGGAGTTTAAAGGTTGCTGGGAACCTTGGGCGGCACGGCAGTCACGGGCCCAGTGATATCCTTTCCCACAACGCGGACATGGCATAGGAGGGCCCCTTGGCCGTCGCAACGGCGGGTCTGAGCGAGGCGCTGGGCCTGGCTGGGAGCACTTGTGGATGAAGTGGCCGGGCTGGCCGCACCGAAAGCAGACAGAAGTGGGGCCGGATGAAACAGCCATGGCAGAGGCAAAGGCAGTGGTGAGTGTTTTGACTTGTGGGTCGACGTCACGGCAAGCAAGGACCCATTCGTGCAGAGCTTTGTCGTGTATGGGAAGGACTACAGCCTGGAACGGCGCAAGGCACCCATCTATAATAAGTTCTTTGGCCAGCGCAAACTGGGCATCCTCGCTGGAAATCTTCCACTGACAAGCTTCCAGGACGCGGGCGACAAACACTGGGAAAATTTCATTGGGGTCCTGAAGCAGCTGCGTGAGCTTGGTGAGCTGCTTGGTGGAAACTAGAGAGAATGACCGCTGGACGAGGACTTTTACCCGATGCCAAAACCCTGGGTCAATTTCGAGATAAGAACGAGGGTTTGCATAATTGTTGGTACCCGTGTATGCGTCGGAGGGATCGAGGATGCCAGCTTGGGCATTCTCCACGATTTGCCGGTCAACAGCCGCTTGGTAATGGGCGCGCCATTCAATAAATTGACCCGGCATCAGGATGGCACGGGCTAGTGCAATCCAGTAATATGGGAGAACAAGTTGGGTCCCCAACTCCTCAAGTAGTTGTTGCGCATAAGGGCTGCCAATCCCGTCTTCCTTCACAGCTTTGCGGAGGGTCCTGACCTCTTCCGCTGTAAAGGGTAGCCAAGTTTGGGGTCGCTGCGGCGTGGGCTGCGGATTTAGCGGATACAGCTGAGGGGTTTGAGGAGGCGTGGCACCGGGGGCCGTTGGAGCAGCCAAGGCAGGTGAAGGGCTATTGCCGTACGGCGGCGGCAAGGGATAAGCGGAACACGGGTGAGAAAATGGTGGCTTAGCGGCTTCCGGACGACAACAAAATGGTGGCAGGACCCTTCCGGGTGCCGGCCAAGATGGCGGAGCAGCTACATCCGGCGGTGGACAAAATGGTGCGGGGGGTGCTTCCGGTTTAGCAGAAGATGGTGACCCTGCAGTGTCCGGGCCCGAACCGGATGCTGACTGGGCAGGAAGAGGCAGGTAGAGGCGGGAGGAGGAGGATACTGGCGGAGAAGAAGCCGGATGTGCGCCATCTTGGGCAGAAGTGGGGGAAGAAGGCGGAAGTCTGCCATCTTGGGGAGCGGCAGGAGTGGTTCCTGTCGGCTGCGGGGAGCTTGGGCGGGGAGGTTCGCGCTTGAGAGCAGCAGCAAGTTGGTCAGACAGAGAGTCATTGTCGGCGGGCTCATCGGGATCACAGTCTAGAGGCCGTTTGGGAGAAGCTTCATAAATGGCCTCGGTCGGAGCACCGAGGAGACAAGCGCGAATGGCAACGAGAACGGGTAAGAGGCCTGCTGGGAAGGTGCATTTCTCATGCTCCATGGCGGATGTGACTCAACCTATGAGTCGCGAGTATGTGTCCGGGCTCCAGAGTTGGCAGGTGGCGAGCCACGGATTAAAGGGGAGTAAGAGGTCCCAGTACTTTTGGAGTTGCCGCAAAGAGACGTGGACTCCATTGGCATCTAGCAGGGCAGCAAGGGCCCTGACTTGTGGCGCCTGACGCAGTGACAAAGAGGCGCCCATGACGGGATCGGAACGGGACAACAGCGAGGGGTCCCTACCTGGAGAGGAGGATGATCGCCGATTACAGCAGCAGCAGCAGCAGAGAGGGGCCGGGGGAGGAGCTGCCCCACGTTGGGAGTGCCAGTTGTTGCTGAGCGGGGGTGTCTCAGTCTCGCTCAGGCCCAAGAGTCGGGGGGGTCAGCTCCTACCGGACCGCTGGCGGGGGGTGCTCCAGGGAGAGAGCACCGGGGCTCTCCAGGCATGGGGGACGTGCGGTTAGGAAAGAACCACGGAGACCGCCTGAGCGCAGGAACAGGTCTGCTTTATTACGGAAGTACACTTAGCTATATAGGGTTGGGTAGAGGGAGGGGCGTGATGAAGGGAGGGTTGGCTAAGGGGCGGCTGTGGACAGGCTGAAGCTGATGGATAGACCTGAGGTAAGCAGTTGCTGGGGAAGAGGGCAGATTGTAGGTTGGCAATATGGGCGGGACTGGTGGGAAGGACGGCGGGGCTGAAAGGGGAGGAGGGGTGGAGAGAGGCGGTAACAAAAATGCTAGTGATTTGTGCCATAGTCAAGAGCATATAGATTCTGGGCAGTTAAATAATTGAGCTAATGATTTGAAATCAGCTATGTTACATATTAGAAATCAATAGTATAATTT
This sequence comes from Dasypus novemcinctus, assembly GCF_030445035.2. Lineage (NCBI taxonomy): Eukaryota > Metazoa > Chordata > Mammalia > Cingulata > Dasypodidae > Dasypus > Dasypus novemcinctus. The sequence goes on along the minus strand of NW_026688125.1, from coordinate 294,826 downwards.
GAATTTGTTAAGGGGGTTGAGATGTGGTTGGAATGAAAGTAATTTCTGTTAACTCTGCTTGCATATAATACATCAAATATAGTATGGAAAAAGTAAGAATCATTTATTAGGCCATAAAAGTAATATCTCTCTGGAAATAATTGAATTACAAAGGAAAATATTAGAGATGTCTCATAATCAAATTCATGTAGCAAATGATAAGGATATTTTCTCAGATATGATTTCACATATTACAAAATTTAACCCAGTTAATTGGTGGAAAGCACAGCATTTCCTGTCAGCTTTAGGAATAGGGCTAAACATATTTGTTCTATTGCTCATGATTCTTGCCTGTGCCGGACAGTGCTTTCAAAGAAAATTGCAAAGTGTAACAGCCATGGGACATGCAAATAATCTGGTGCTAGCTGAAGCACTTCAATAATCTCCCCAAGTCAAAGAGCTTGGCGGGTAGTCAATGATGAGAGGAGGGTAACCTAAGACAGGCATGGTCACCTCAAGTAAAACAAAAGGGGGGGGAGGTGGACTTGGTCCACTGGTTAGGGTGTCCATCTACTACATGGGAGGTCTGCAGTTCAAGTCCCGGGCCCCCTTGACCCGAGTGGAGCTGGCCCTTGTGCAGTGCTGATGTGTGCAAGGAGTGCCATGCCTTGCAGGGGTATCCCCCACATAGGGCAGCCCCATGTGCAAGGAGTGCACCCCATAAGGAGAGCCACCCAGTGTGAAAGAAAGTACAGCCTGCCCAGAAATGGTGCCACACACATGGAAAGCTGACACAACAAGAGGACACAACAAAAAGAAACACAGATTCCTGATGCCACTGACAACAACAGAAGTGGACAAAGAAGATGCAGCAAATAGACACTGAGAACAGACAAATGGGTGGGAGAAGGGGAGAGAAATAAATAACTAAACAAACAAACAAAACAAAAAGGGAAAGTTTGGAAACTGAGACACAGAGGTCTCACAAGGAGAGACATGCTGTTTCCATGGCTATGCTTGCAACCTAAGGAATTCAGTAATAAATAGTTCCCAGCAAACAGGAGGAAGCTGTTAAAGGCTGAAAGATGAGCACATACCTTTTGTAGTAAATTGAACACTTAGACTTTGTACCTTGAGATAAGATTTTTTTAATTCCTTAGACTATGAGTAATGCTGATAGTTAACTGCATGTTGCTGCTTGTTCTCATGTAGACTGAGGTATATATAGAGCTCCTTGTAAACAATAAAGTTGTCTGATGAGTCTCTACTCATGGACCCCCTGATCCCAGCTTTCTCACATTCTTCCTTTCTTTCATTCTTCTTTTTCTTCCATTCCTGATACCCTTCGGGCCCAAATCTCCAACACTCTCCATGTCTCCAGTGATGGCTTTTAATAGTTTTATTTTGATTTTCATAAACTTGAAATGATAAGTTTAATTGTAATTGGGTATAAGGTTAAAGTTGGAGGTGGTAGAGATTGTATAAAATCCATTTAAAGATGTTTAAAGGGTCCTTTTTTGCAAGGTATTTGACACCTCTTGAACTTTCAGTTTTACAAGCGTTGTGAAGTTGACAGATGGAGCAAGGTAAATATGCTAACCTTCTCATTTAAAGTTTGTTTGTTTATTTATTTATTTGTTGTTGTTGAAGTTAAAAAAAGCACCAGAAGAATACAATGTAAATGACCAGGCAACTTGGTTATTTTGTGGAATGGAGCATTTTATAAAGAATAACTTGACTGACTAATAAGACCTCACTCTTGTACAATACCTTACAAATCTGCACCAGTGCCTGTCATGAGCAGTAAAGATCTTGACAACTCTCTAAGTAACTTCATATAATTTCTGAAATGTTTATATGAATAACTTTTTTGCCCACTCAAATTTAACCAACAGAAAATTAGATAATTCTTTTTAATTTGACAACACATCCCATGCAAGTCCCAACATATCAAATAATCCTAACAACTTTTAAAATTTCTCTTCTATTAAGGTAAAAAATTAACAATTTTTTTTCAGAGTCACGGACCCAAAGGGTATCGGGAATGAAAGAAAAAGAGAGATTGGGATCAGGGGATGTGAGAGCATTGAAGCCTCAAGTTCATCAGACAAGTTTATTAATCTCAGGGGCTTCTTTATATACCCCAAGCAATCGTGAGAACTAGCAACTATTCTTGCTAACTATTCCCATTACTTCAACCTGTGTAACACAATGGATCTAAATCTATGATTATAAATCAAAGTTCAAAATTTCAATGTTCTATTATATTGTTGAGAAAACATAGCCATAAATCTTGTTGCCCAGGTTGTTCCATTCTACCAAGTCCTCATTCCACCTGAATGTACACATCTCCTGCTAGATTTATGACCTGCATGTATAGCTATGGAGACAGCATGACTCAGTGGTCAAGGAAGTAACTTGCTTCCATGGAAACAACATACCTTTGTTTCCCACAATTTTTTATTTTCTGGGACCCCTGTAGAAATCTTTGATCAAGGAGACATACTTAGGATTTGGTTGAGGGAATGCAAGATGTCAAAATTGCCAGGAGGTTTGTAATGTATATGAAATAAGATCATAGGTCACCATGAACAAGACTCAGCTCCTTATTTAACCAAAGTGACAACGAAAAATTAAAACAATATTCTGGCAGTAGTATGATCCTTTACAAAAATAGATATATTAAAAGGGAGGTGAGGGGAAGCAGATGTGCCTCAAGTCATAGGGCTTCCACCTACCATATAGGAGGACCTGGGTTTGATCCCTGGGACCTCCTGGTGAAAAATAAGAAGAGGAAGCATGCCCCACATGATGAGCCAGTGACACAGTGAGTCAGTGCCTGTAGAGTGAGCCAGTACCCATGGAAGTGAGTACCACAGCAAGATGATGATGCAACAAAAGAATGATGAAGGGGAGAGTCAAAGTGAAGCACAGTGGAGACCAGGAACGGAGGTGGCACAATTGACATCAAACCTCTCTCCACATCAGGAACAAATACTGTTAAGTCCTAGAGGAGAAAAACATGAGAAGAGAAAACCAAAAGAGAAATAGATGCAGAAGATCACACAGTAAATGTACATACACAGCAAAAATAGCAGAGTGGTGGGAGAGGAAGATGATTAAATAAATAAATGTTTTTTTAAAAAAGAAAGATGACTTGATTCTCTTAAAAAATGCATTCATATTAAAGACTACATGCAGGGCAGTGAATTGTTGTGATAAGAAACATAATAAATGCCTTCTAGGCCAATTACTCATAAGGCAAATAAAACTTCTTTCAATCACCTACTGAAAGCAGAACAATAATCCCAGAAAATGCTGTCATTTTAATGGGAAAAACCAAATTTCAAATTTGCATGCATATGCTGTTTATAAAAATCTTATTGGAAAACCCATTATGTCTTATCCAGCAATAACCATGAAAAACAAAATTCTTTTTCTGCAAATCCTTTGCAACTTTCCTATTCTTTCAGGTTTTATCCTGTATTTTTTCTCTTTAAAATTTTTCAATAGCCAATGATTTTGCTTTAAGAAAGAACTATTCTCTTATTTTTCTCTACAAAACCATATCCTGCATACCATGTGTATTAGTCAGCCAAAGGGGTGCTGATGCAAAATACCAGAAACTGGTTGGCTTTTATAAAAGGTATTTATTTGGGGTAGGAGCTTGCAGATACCAGGCCATAAGCATAAGTTAATTCCATCACCAAAGTGTATTTGGAGCAAGATGGCTGCTGATGGCTGCAAGGGTTCAGGCTTCCTGGGTTCCTCCCTTTCAGAGTCTTGCTTCTCTCTGGGTTCAAGGCTCCTTTCTTCCAAGTGCTTGCTTCTTCCTGGGCTCAGCATTCCTCTCTTCCCTGTGCTGGCTTCCCTTTTCTCTGTGAGTTTACTTGCCAGGGCTCCTGCTTAAGGCTTCAGCATCAAACTCCAACATAAAAACCCTCATGAGGGAAACAAAGGCATGTTGTTTCCATGGAAGCAAGCTACTTCCTTGACCACTGAGTCATGCTGTCTCCATAGCTATATGCACAGATCATAAATCTAGCAAGGAGATGTGTACATTCAGGTGGAATGAGGACTAGGTAGAATGGAACAACCTGGGCAACAAGTTTTATGGCTATGTTTTCTCAACAATATAACAGAACATTGAAATTTTGTACTTTGAATTATAATCATAGCATTTGTGTTACACAAGTTAAGGTAATGTGTAACACAAGTTAAGGTAATGGGAATAGTTAGCAAGAATAGTTGCTGGTTCTCATGATTGCTTGGGGTAGATAATGAAATCCCTGAGATTAATAAACTTGTCTGATGAGCTTGAGGCTTCAATGCTCTCACATCCCCTGATCCCAATCTCTCTTTGTCTTTCACTCCCAACACCCTTCGGGTCCATGACTCTGACATCTGGCACCCAATGTGGGGCCCAAAGCAGTGACTGCAGCAGAGATTCTTCCATGGCAGTATTGGGAACATGGAAACTGAAAACCTTCCTGAAAGGTTGAGGTGTCCATTGAAAGGTGACTCAAGTCTGACAATACAGTGGTGAGAATCTTAAATTAATTTTGTTTTCCGCTAGCATCAGGGTATGGGGAATCAACGAGGATGTCTGGAAGAATATTCACAGGACAAAAATCTCTTTTAAATACTGTTGGAGTCTCAGTGAAAACTGCTGATTTACTTGAATTTTTGCTCTAGTACAAAAACACTGTTATTGGTTTCAGCCACAAGGAAAAAATCTTTTAAATCTTAAACAGTGGAAACAGGTAATGAAGGTGCTACATAGAGCATACCAAAAAGGAGAGACTATATCACTGTTGGTGTGGGCTTTAGGGCAACAGATTGCAGCAGCCTTAGATCCACTGCAGTCTGAAGCAGAGGAGGAAGAAATTACCATCTTTTCCAGGGAGTCCCATGACACAGGCCCTCAGAGTGAGGACAGGGAGGAAATAGAGGACAAGGACAAGGATGAGCCCCCCAATGAGAAAGAAACTAACCTCTTTCTGCCTAAGCAGGTGTATAAATTGAATATTTCTAAAGCCAGCATTTACCATAATTTGTGTAATGTAGCCCCTAAAGTCTCACCAGTTACAATGCCAACAGCCCCGGGAATATTTACTGATGCCATTGACTCCAGGCCCTACACTAACAACGTGTTTGTACCAAATCCAGTTCCAACTACTCCCTTAATGCATTGTTTGCTGCAAGGATCTTGACGGGGGATCCTGAAGGAATGCAATTACTAACAGCTTTCCTGGTAAATATTCAACAAGTTTCCCCAGAGGCAAACAACCCTCAAGGAGGATATAATTTTCATCATGAACCCCTGCCACTTTAAATTCTGCAAGAACTTAAACAAGCCTGTGCACAATTTGGAACTAATAGTCCTTACACTTTTGGCTTAGTGCAGGGGCTGACTCAAGCTGACCAACTTATCCCCTGGGATTGGGACATGCTGACTAGAACTGTTTTAAGCTCGGCTGAGTTTTTGCAATTTAAACCTGGTGGACAGATGAAGCCAATATGATTGCGCACTGTAACACAGTACAGAATCCTCCCATTCTTACTGCTGCTGAACAATTATTGGGTATTGGTGATTGGTCTGGAATTCAAAGACAGCTCCAATACAATGATCAGGCCATAACACAAGTGCACAATTCATGTTTGGCAGCTTGGAAACGGATTTGTGTACCTGGAAAACCTACTCAATCTTTTGCCAAAGTGATCCAGGGAGTTAACCATATGTGGAATTTGTAGCCCAACTAACTGACATTTTGATTCAAAGAATTGAGATACCAGAAGCAAGAGAGTTAATTTTGTTAACGTTTGCTTTTGATCAGGCTAACAGTGAATGTAAAAAGGTGGTCTTGGCTGTAGCCTTTAAAGGTAGCTTGAAGGAGGACAGAAAGAAAGGAAATTGTTTTGAATGTGGGAAGCCTAGTCACTATCAGAAAGAATGTAGATCTTTCTAGCCCTAGAACATTGTCTTTAGAGGCTGAAAAAGAACTGGCATTGACAGAGGATCAAATCTCTCAAGGGCAATTAACACAAATAGAACCTGACAAATCTGTTGATTTAGTTTCTCAACCCCTTAATCTCCTACAGCTTTATTTTGGCAAGAAGGTATACTGGAATGGGTTTTTGGTTTTTTTTTAACCTAATAATAAACAAAAAAGATTGCAGACATATCTCCGAAAAATAATTTCCATCCTAGCAAAAGACTGTGTTAGACTGTTACAATTAAAGTGGTCTGATCCAGACAGGATTATTTGTGATCTTTCACATGAAGAAATTCAACACTTATATAACTAATCCTCAATGGCAAATTGCTATTAGTAATTTTCAAGGCATTATTGATAATCATTATTCTACTTCTAAATTGTTAACGTTCTTATGAAGAACCACTTGGATTTTACCAAAAAAAAATGTGAAAACCGTTCCTATTGAAAATGCATGTACAGTATTTACTGATGATAGTAGTATTGGAAAAGCGTCATATGTTACCTCTTAAAAGGAACAGGTTTGGCAGACTCCTTATTCATCTGCTCAATTCACAGAACTTTCAGTCATCATTAAGGTTTTACAAACGTTTCAGGAGCCCTTGAATATTGTCTCTGATTCTGAATATGTGTGTTTAACTGTAGCTCATATTGAAACAGCTCATATTTTTATTACCGATGAATTGTCTCAACTCTTTGCTGACCTTACCAAGCCTTCATTCGACAAAGAAGCCAGTCCATATATATTACTCATATCTGGTCTCCTTCTTCCTTCCTGGTCCTCTAGCTACCCAAAATGCCCAAGATGATCTGTTAGTGGGATGTTTGCAGGATGCAACTAAATATCATGCATTAATTCATATTAATACTAAGGGACTTAGACATAAATTTCCTCAATTGACAAAACATCAAGGTCAAGAGATTATTCACACCCATCCCACCTGTGGACCTTTGGCCACAGTGCCTTTTCAGGCTGAAACTAATCCCAGAGGCCTGGCTCCTAATCAACTGTGGCAGATGGATGTTACTCACATACCATCATTTGGTAAATTACAATATGTCCATGTCTGTACTGACACTCTCATTTTTTTCTGGGCTACTGCACAAAGTGGTGAATGTTTTCATCACGTTCATTCCCATTCGTGATCTGCTTTTGCTGTGATGGGATGCCCCTTGAAAATTAAAACTGATAATGGCCCGTCTTACACCAGTAAGCCTTTTGCTTTCTTTTGTTCTATGTATGCTGTTGAACATGTTACTAGTATTCCTTACAATCCTACAGGTCAAGCCATAGTTGAACACAGCCATCATACCCTAAAAACTATGCTTTTAAAACAAAAAGGGGGAGATGATGGTATTATAACACCAGAAGATCAATTATTATTATTATTATTATTTACTTTAAATTTTCTTATTGTTTATAATTCACTGACACCTGCAGAATGTCACTTTGGAAAATGTCAAACATCTACAGTGGACACTGGAAATGAAGATCAACCAATATTCTGGAAAGATATTTTAAGCAATGAATGGAAAAAAGGCAGGATTAAAGTATGGGGGGTGAGGCTATGCTCTTTTATTTCATAAAATGGAGAGCAAATTTGGCTACCTGTGAAGAGGATTAAACCATGGAATGAAGAGATGGGATCTCCTACAACTTCTGATCATGGTGATCATAAATAATGAGGAAGCCATGGGTAATTACACCTATTGGGTCTATATACCTAACCCCCCATTACTCAAAGTGTTAACCTGGAAAGATCCATCCTTGCCTATTTATCTGAATAAGACCCATATATTCCCTGGACCAATTGATGATAGGTTACCAATTAAGTCCCATGAGGAAGGATGAAGAATCTATAATCTCATATTACCATTTGATTCTCGACCCCTATGCATTGGTAACCATCCTCCATGTATGTATGTTAAAAATTGCACTATGGTTATCTTCAAAAATAATAATACTAAATATTTAGTGATGTTATTTCCTTCTTATAATTATATGGTGACTAAAAAACCTACCTATAACTGTCTGCAAAGAGATGTTGGGGATAAAGGAGGATGGCAAGAATGCCATATAGGAAGAGGATCTGTCGTTTTTAATGATTCCTATGGAATAGTGTGGGAAAGTGCCCCTATGAGGAGTTCCACCAAATATAATGGCAGATTTATTTGGTATGGTCTAAATAGTAAAGAACAGCCAATTAGTAAAATATGCAATATCTGTTTCATGAATCCCTTGAATTGGATGAAAAAATAATTTTTACCAAAAATAATAGTGTTTGGAAATATAAAGGAAAAGGGATCCCTTCTCCATGGTGTAATATTACATCTATGCATAGTCAAAAGAATTTGTGGAAAGGTTTTCTGGGAATAGCACCTACTATAGAATGGATTGGGAATAATAGAATGGTCAATATTTGTGTTTAGATTGAACTCATCATTTTCAATCTTGTGTAAGAGATCCTTATGTGTTTGTGGTTGGAAAACTAACTATAACTGAGAATGCTCTGTTTTATAAAAGTGGGGTGTTGTATACCTGTTTGTCTGAGAATGTTTTACAGAATGGAAATTTCATTACAATGACTTGAAGGTGGTGGGGAGTGTGGATTCCAGTGCGACTGAACTGAATTTGGCAATCATCACCTGAGAGTCAACTGCTGTTCCATATGGCTCAAGAAATCCTGAAGCGCTCAAAGTGATTTGTGGGACTGTTAATAGCTGGCATATTGGGACTGATTGGTGTTATTGCAGCTGCTGCTACAGCTACCATGGCCTTGCATGAGACTGTGCAGACTCAGCAATATGTGCATGATGGGCATAAGAATGCTAGTGACTTATGGCATAGTCAAGAGCACATAGATGAGGAATTAAACAATAGAGTTAATGATCTAGAATCAGCAGTTTTATCTCTTGGAGATCAAGTATACAACTTAAATTTACTTAGAGGTTTAAAATGTGATTGGGAGAGGTGGAGGCATCTTTGGGACATGGAGCTGCCCTGGATGGTGCTTCAGGGGTAATCACTGGACATTGTAAATCCTCACAGGGCCCACTGGATGGAATGGGGGAGAGTATGGGCCATGATGTGGACCATTGACCATGAGGTGCAGAGGTGCCCAAAGATGTACTTGCCAAATGCAATGGGTGTGTCATGATGATGGGAAGGAGTGTTGCTGGGGGGGGAGAGGTGGGGTGGGGGTGGTAGGGTTCAATGGGACCTCATATATATATATTTTTAATGTAATATTATTATAAAGTCAATAAAAAAAGTGCAAAAAATAAAAAAATTTAAAAAAATGTGATTGGAAAGAGTAATTTTTGTATTACTCTGCTTGCTTATAATAATTCTACTTTTGATTGGGAAAAGATTAGAAATCATTTGATAGGTCATAAGAAATAGAAATTAGAAATTACAGAAATAGAAATAGAAGAATTACAGAAAACGATATTGGAAATATCTCAATCAGATTTATGTAGCTGATGATAAGGATATCTTTAATGATTTGATTTCTCATTTCAATAAGTTTAATCCAGTAAATTGGTGGAAGTCTCAACATTTTTTATCAGCATTAGGAATAGGACTTTGTGTGTTAATCTTGTTGCTTATTGTTGTAACCTCCCTGGGACGAGGCGTTTGCTGAAGACTGCACCATGTGAATGCTATGGGACAAGCCAATAATTTGGTACTTGCAAGAACCTTGCAATGAGTTCCCCATGGTCAGTGTGCTTGACTGGTAGTCAATGATGGGTAAGCCTCTCAGAGGAGGGCAACCTAAGACAGGCACAGCCATTCTGACTAAAACAAAAAGAGGGAAATGTGGGAAACAAAGGCATGTTTTTTCCATGGAAGCAAGTTACTTCCTTGACCACTGAGTCATGCTGTCTCTACAGCTATGCATGCAGGTCATAAATCTAGCAAGGAGATGTGTACATTCAGGTGGAACAAGGACTAGGTAGAATGGAACAACTTGGGCAACAAGATTTATGGGTATGTTTTCTCAACAATATAATAGAACATTGAAATTTTGTACTTTGAATTAATTGTAGCATTTGATTCGTTGTGTTACACAGGTTGAGGTAATGGGAATAGTTATCAAGAATAGTTGCTGGTTCTCACGATTGCTTGGGATATATAAAGAAGCCCCTGAGATTAATAAACTTGTCTGATGAGCTTGAGGCTTCAATGCTTTCAGATCCCCTGATCCCAGGCTCTCTTTGTCTTTCATTCCCGGTACCTTTTGGGTCCGTGACTCTGACACCCTCATAGCAAAACTCCAACTCTGTCCTTTGCCATGCCCTTTATCTGTGAATCCCCACCCACCAAGGGGTGGGGACCCAATGCCATAATGATGTGGCTCAATCAAAGCCCTAATCATAACTCAATCATGCCCAGGTACAGATCAGATTACAAGCATAATCCAATATTTCTTTTTTGAATTCATCAATTAAATCAAACTGCTACACCATGCAAGCTCAATTTAGCATAAGCCTAAGGTTTTAAGGGATCAACAGATCTTAGGCTCTATCTTAAAGTTGACAATTTATACAAAACTCAAGTACTGTTGAAATCAAAGTTTGATTCCCTTTCATTAGGTTAAAACTTATTTTTTTCTACCATAAACATCTAAGAGCATGTTATAAGGAATCTTTTAAAGATGCTATTTTTGAATCATTAAGCCTTTTAGAACTTCTGAATATCAATCAAATATGCACTCCCTAATTTGTTAAAGACAAGGAGTTTCTTTTTCAAGTGCACATCTCAAATGGTTGTCCTTGGTTAATTCAAACATTTCCCAAGTAGCCACTGCAAACTCAAGTCATCCTTGGTGAGATTCACCCATGTATTCAGAAAAAAATATGAACTGATACCACAGTGAGAAAAGAGATATTAGAGAATTTTTCAGGAAAGAATAAAAGAGATTTAGATTATGAAGTCCCCATGTTTAAGAAAAGGTTCCAAAAATGAAAATTGTATAGGCCTGTATTAGTCAGATTCTCTAGGGAAACGAAACCAACAGAGGATATCTGTAAATAGTTTGAGGTTTTATAAAATTGCCTCATGCAACCATGGCAATGCATAAGCCCAAATTCTTCAGGGCAGGCAGCAAACCAGGGGTTCCAGTGAAGGTCTTTGATGAGTTCCCAGGAGATGTTAAAAAAGAGATTGGACATGCCTTAAACCAGTAACACTTCCTTATTATATTTTCTAAAGAACATTATAGTTTCAACCACATACCCGACAGTCTCCTGTGTTCACCTGCTATCCCTTAATCCTTCCCCCAATTCCATGGACCATCTGACCCATCCTCCCAACCCTAGCCCCCCTGAAGCCTGCAAAGCCCAACCCAGTAGTATCCCTATGCCCCTGTCTTATTCCTTCATTGCACAACTATGTACCTCCACTTTATCATAGATTTTGCCTGTGTGGGCATTGGCTCACAACCTTTCTCTCTCCCCATATTTTCTATAAGCCTATCTTCCAGTCTCTAGCTATCTGAGACAGCTTAATTTGCTTAATTCTTATCAGGGAGGTCATGTAGTATTTGTCCTTCATTGCCTGGCTTGCTTCACTTAACATAAGGTCCTCAGGATTCATCCATGTTATCCCATGCGTTAGTACTGTATTCCTCCTTACAGCTGAGTAGTATTCCATTGTACATATATACCACATTTTGTTTATCCACTCATCTGTTGATGGGCATTTGGGTTGATTCCAACTTTTGGCAGTAGTGAATAATGCCACTTTGAACACTGGTGTGCATGCATCAGTTCATGTCTTTGTTTTCAGTTCTAGGTATATACCCAGCAGTGGAATTACTGGGTCATATGGCAAATCTATAGCTAGTTTTTTGAGTAACTACCAAACTGTCCTCCAGAATGGCTGGATCCTTCTACATTCCCACCAGTAGTGGATGAGGGTTTCCATTCCTCCACATCCTCTCCAGCATTTATAGTCTTCTGTTTTTTTAATAGCTGCCAGTCTAATGAGTGCAAGATGGTGTCTCATTGTACTTTTGATTTGCATTTCCCTAACAGCTAGTGATGTTGAGCATCTTTTCATGTGCTGTTTAGCCATTTGTATTTCTTCTTTGTTGAAATGTCTGTTCAAATCTGTTGCCCATTTTTAAAATGGGTTGTCTTTTTATTTTCAAGATACAGGATTTCTTTATATATGCTTGATAAGGGCAACTGGCACAGGGTTCACCTGGGGCAGGCTTCTAGGGAGTATATGAGTGCTTATTTTGCCATACTATGTTATATCAGTGGGTGGAGACCAGTACAATGAATGGAAAGGTGTTATAACCCCATCCTGGGTAGGCCTGATATTCTCAAACAGAGGGGAGGGTGTCTCTTGAGAGCATGGGTGGCTCCCAGTGGGGGAGGACAGACTAGTGTTTCAAGCCCTCAGCATTGGTGCAAGTATCTATCAATCTTGTCTTTCAAGCAGTGAAGATTGGTTGTCACTGTGGGCCCCAGTGGAAAGGGAGAGAGGAATATAATGGATGGAAGAGGGGGTAACTGGTGGCAATGGAAGTATTCTGCATGATCCTGCAATGATGGATACAGGCCATGTTAAATGTCACTAAAAATTTATAACAGTGTATAGTCTAAAACGTAAACCATAATGAAACCATGGTTAGTAACTATGTATCAATATTTGTACATCAGTTGCAGCAAATGTGACATCCATGTGTAAAAAGATCATTGCTAGGGAAGGGGGAAAAGGGTTTGATGTTGTGTATATGGGAGTCCTATATATTCTAAATGTGACTTTACTGTGATCTAAAACTTTTTTGAAAACATCATTTTAAAAAAGGATGCAGACACAGGAATAAATGGAAAAGATTGCCTTGCCACTGTACATACAGGGCAACACCTAATACAGTGATGAAAGGCAAAAAGTTAAAAAAAGTTTTGAATCACAGAGGGGTTCAACTATGGCAGAGGAGGAGCACTGATGTAGGATGTCATTTAAGGAGGATGCATGGGTAGGAGGGAGTTTTCCAGGGCATGCATATAAGTTGTAAACATATGTTTGGATGTTTGTTGGGTATTGACATAGTGGGTAGAGTTTCACATGATAACAGAAGGAGTGCTGCCCATTTTAATTGTTCTAAAGTGACCCTGCTGCTATATACTACTGGGATACAAGATATCAAGAAGTACAAGAATGAAATGAAACCACTGTCTATGATCTGAGCTTCCTGCCACTCTGAAAAAGGTCCATAGAGTTTTCTTGTTTATTTCCGTTGGTTAAAATAATATATTTTGCATGATTTCAATCACTTACAATTTTTGAAATTTGTCTTATGACTCAGAATATACTCTTTTCAAATATTTCATACACACATGCAGACATTTTATTCTGCAGTTCTTTGGTAGAGTGTTTTATAAATATCTTTTCGTTATGCTGTTGATTAGATAGGTCAAGTCTTTTCTATATTTTTAATGACTTTCTGCTTACATTCTATTATTTTTTAGGGTGGGTTTTGAAATAGCCAAATAAAATTGTTGATTTTTCTGTTTTCCCATTCAGTAGTAGCAACATTTTTTTCATGTAGTTTGAATTAAACAATATATACTCTTGATGAATTGAACTCTTTATTATATTGAAATGTTGCTCTTTATCCCTTGTAATTTTCTTTGCTCCAAAATATTTTTCTAATGTTAACACAGTCATTCCAAATTTCTGTTTGTAGATCTCTACATGATAACCTGTGTTTATAAATATAAAGTGGGTTTCTTATGGAAATAATATAATTGGTTCTGCTCTTTAAAATAAAATCAACCTCTTCCTTTTACCTGAATTGTTTAGACAATTTTTGTTTAATACAAAAATTGGTATGGTTGGGTTTAAATCTATTCTTTTGGTGTTTGTTCTTTTTTCCTATCATTTTATTTATAGAATGACCATTTTTTTCTTTATTAGAGAAGTTATGGGTACAGAGAACAATCCTGCATAAAATGCAGGATTATCATATACCACCCCACCACCACCTTGAAATGGCATGCAACATCAGTTACAATTCATGATAGCATACTTTTACAATTGTACTATTAAAGACCATGATTTCACTTAGGGTTCACTGTACAGTGTAGTTCCCTAGATTTTTTAAAAATATTTTTTATCTCTGGACTGACAATGTGATAGCCAGATCCTGAGCCTCATCAGACTCCAGCACCTACAATCTGATTTATTGGACTTACCACACTCAGCTAAGATGGAGTTGAAGAAGGACAACCACCACACCATGGAGCCTAGAGTGATTACAACTGAAAATGGGAGGATTGCATCCAGCATCCAGGTGGAATCTGAGCCTCCTCTTGACATAGAGGTGCAATGGACACAACCAATCCAATGTCCACATAGAAGAGGTGGCATTGGATTGGGAAAAGTGGACATAATGGACAAAGGGTATGGGGAAAGGCAGGAAGAGATGAGAGGTGGAGGCGTCTTCGGGACATGGAGCTGCCCTGGATGGTGCTTCAGAGGTAATCACCGGACATTGTGAATCCTCACAGGGCCCACTTGATGGAATAGAGGAGAGTGTGGGCCATGATGTGAACCAATGTATATGAGGTGCAGAGGTGCCCAAAGATGTACTTACCAAATCCAATGGATGTGTCATGATGATGGGAACGAGTGTTGTTGGGGGGGGGAGAGGGGGGGTGGGGGGGGTGGGGTTGAATGGGACCTCACATATATATTTTTAATGTAATATTATTACAAAGTCAATAAAAAATAAAAAAATTAAAAAAAAATATTTTTTAAAAAATTTATTTCTCTCCCCTTCCCCGCCCCCCACCCTGGTTGTCTGTTCTCTGTGTCTATTTGCTGCATCTTCTTCTTTGTGCACTTCTGTTGTTGTCAGTGGCATGGGAATCTGTGTTTCTTTTTGTTGCATTATCTTGTGTGTCAGCTCTCCATGTGTGCAGCACCATTCCTGGGCAGGCTGAACTTTCTTTCACACTGGGTGGCTCTCCTTACAGGGCACACTCCTTGTGTGTGGGGTTCCCCTATGCGGGGGACACCCTGCATGGCAGGGCACTCCTTGCGTGCATCAGCACTAAGTGTGGACCAGCTCCACATGGGTCAGGGAGGCCTGGAGTTTGATCCTTGGACCTCCCATGTGGTAGACGGATGCCCTATCCACTGGGCCAAGTCTGCTTCCCTCCTTAGATTTTTAAAATAAATTTTCTTCTGTTACCATAGATACAATCTAACAGTTCCCCTTTTAATCATATTCTTATACATGTATCAGTGCTGTTAATTGCATTCACATCATTGTGCTACCATCTCCACTATGCATTACCAAAACATTTCCATCATTCCAAATAGGAACCCTGTACAGTTTAAGCCTTAATTTCCCATTCCCTATTACATTCCATCCCCTGGTAAACTATATTCTAGATTCTGACTCTAGGAGCTTTCTAATTCTGGTGATTTCAAATCAGATAGCTCATACAATATTTTGGCCTTTAAGTCTGACTTACATCATTCAATGTGAGGTCTTCAAGGCTAACCCATGTCGACACATGTATCAAGACTTCATTCTTTTTAGCAGCTGAATTATATTCCATTGTATGTATATACAACATTTTATTTATCCGTTCATCAGTTAATGGTAACTTGGGTAGCTTCAGTCTTTTGGCAATTGTGAATAATATCTCTAAGAACATATTGTTTGCAAATATCTGTTCAAATCCCAGTTTTCAATTCTTTCAGAAATATATCTAGTACTGGGATTGCCAGTTCTTGTGGCAGTTCTATATTTAGTTTTATGAGGAACTGCCAAATTGTGTTCCACAGCAGCTGCACCATTTTACATTGCTACCAATCATGAATGTCTGTTCCTATTCCTCTGCATACTCTTCAATACTTATTCCCATTTTTTTTTTAAAGTAGTCATTCCAATGTTGCTGAAATAGTATCTTATGGGTTTGATTTGCATTTCTCTGAGGGTTAATGATGTTGAGCATCTTGTCATATGCTTTCTGATCATTCTTATATCTTCTTTAGAGAGTATTTAGCCCATTTTTAAATTGGGTTGTTAGTCTTTTTGTTGTTAAGTTGAAGGATTTCTTTATACATACTATATATGAATCCTTTATCAAATATATGGTTTCAAATATTTTCTACCATTGTGTAGCTTGTCTTCTTTTATGATAAAATTCTTTGAGAGACAAAAGGCTTTATTTTAATAAGTCCCATATATCAATTTTTTTTTTCTTTTTGTTGCTTGTGTGTGCTTTGGGTACAAAGTCTAAGAAAACATTGCCTAACACAAGATCCTAAAGATGCTACCTTTCCTTTTCTTCTAGGAGTTTCATAGCTGTAGCTTTTATATTTAGGTCTTTGATCTATTTTAATTTGATTTTTGCATATGGTGTGAGGTAGGGGTTCTCCTCCTCCTTCTTTTTAATTTTTTTTCATTTTTGAAGAAAGTGTGTTCTTTCCCAATTGAATGTTTTTGCCCTATCTCAAAAATAATTTAGCCATGAATATGAGGGTTGATTTCTGAACTCTCAATTCTATTCCATTGGTTTATATGCCTATCCTTATGCCAGTACCAGGATATTTTGATTACTGTGGTTTTGTGATATATTTTAGGTCAGGAAATGGGGCTCCTCCAAGTTCATTCTTCTTTTTTAAGATGGCATTATCTATTTAGGACACATATCCTTCCATATAAATTTGATGATTGACTTTTCCATTTCTGCAAATAAAGTTATAGGAAGTTTATTGGGATTTCATGGAATCCACAAGTTGCTATGGGTAGTCTTGGCAACATAACTTATTTAGTCTTCAAATCCATAAACACTTCCATTTATTTAGGTTTTCTTTCATTTCTTTTAACCTTTATAGTTTTCTGCATGCAAGTCCTTTATATGTTTGTTAAGTTTAATTCGTAGATATTTAATTCTTTTAGTTGCTACTATGAATGGGGTTTTCTCTTGATTTCTTCTGATTTTTCATTGCTAGTGTATAAAAACACTACTGATTTTGAGTGTTGTACCCCACCAGTTTGTTGAATTCATTTATTTGCACTAGGAGCTTTACTGTGGTTTTTTTCAGGAATTTCTGTATATAAGATCACAGCATTTGCATATAGGGAAAGATTTACTCCTTCTTTTCCAGTTTAGATGATTTTTGTTGCTTTTTCTTGCCTAATTGCTCTAGCAAGAACTTCCAGTACAATATTAAGTAACAACAGTAACAGTGATCATCCTTGTTTTGTTCCTCATCTTAGAGGGAAAGCTATCAGTCTTTTAAACTATTAAGCAGGATGTTGGTTCTCAGCTTTTCATATATGTCCTATATCATGCTGGGGAAGTTTCCTCCTATTCTTATTGTCTTAAATAGTTTTATCAAGAAAAGGTACTGGATTTTGGTCAAATGCCTTTTCTTCATCAATTGAGATAATCATGTGTTTTTCCCTTCATTTTTTAATGTGGTATATTACATTACTTGAATTTTTTATGTTAAACCAACCTTGCATATCAGGCATAAATCCTACTTGATCGTGGTGTATAATTCTTTTTAATATGCTGTTGGACTCAGTTTGCTAGTATATTCTTGAGGATTTTTGCATCTATATTCATAAGACATATTCTTTAGTTTTCTTTTCTTGTGGTATCTTTATCTGGCTTCAGTATGAGGGTGAGGTTTGCCTTGTAGAATGAGTTAAGAACTGTTCTCTCTTCAATTTCTTGAAAGAATTTGTGCATAATGGGTATTAAATCTTCTTGGAATCTTTGGTAGAATTCCCCTGTGAAGCCATCTGGTTCTGGGCTCTTCTTTGTTGAGGGGTTTACTGTTTCAGTCACTTTACTAATTACTGATTTGTTGAGATTTTCTATTTCTTCTTAAGTCAATGTAGGTAATATACATGTTTCTAAGAATTTTCCATTTCATCTATTGTATTTAACTTATTGGCATACAGTTATTTATAGTATCCACTTATAGTCCTTTTTTTATTTCAATGGGGTTGGAAGTGCTGTTTGCCTTTTCATTTCTGACTTCCATTATTTGTATCCTCTCCCTTTTTTTCTTTATTGATATTTTCAAAGAACCAACTTTTTTTGTTAGTAAAAAGAATTCATTGGGAAATGGGAGAAAAGAACAGAGCTTGCTGAGAAATGGAAAAGAAGGATGAAATACTCATCAAGATTTGATGCAGGGTCTTCTAGGCAGGGAGTGGGTTTTGACATGTGTGGTCACCTTTTAAGCTATTAATTATTCCTCCCTTGCTAATGCTAAGGGGAGGGGCCTCAGATGTTATTGACTACCTCACCAGTAGTGGGGGTCAATGGTGTGACCTGTTTGGAATATCCAGGACCCCTCTCAATTCTCGGATCATAAGGTCAAGGTCAAGGTGTTGGCAGGTTCTCACTGCCATGTTGTCTGTCAGCCAGGTTGTCTGCTGGGCCTGCTGCCTTTGCCCTTTCACTATACTAACTTGCCTCAACTCCTTCCTCAGCGAGTTCATGCCCTTATTCCTAAGGGAACTCTGAGGAGCATTGGTTATTCTTCTGTAGCTACTTCTTTTTGAAGAACCAACTTTTGATTTTGTTGATTCTATCTCTTATTGTATTCTGTTTCATTTATTTCTGTTCTCATATTTAGTTCCTTTCTTCTGCTTACTTTGGGTTTACTTTGCTTTTTTCCCCTACTTCTTCTACTTTTGAGGTTAGGTTATGGATTTGAAGTATTTTTTTCTTTTTCAATGTAAGCATTTAAATTTAGAGTGTGAGGTTTATGTCACTAAAATTTCTTGAACCTGATAACTGCACTTAAGGTGATTAAATAAGTGAATATCCTTCCTAAGAGACACAAAAGGAAGCATTGTGTTTGAGGATTACATGTACAACCTGCTTTCAAATGTTCAGATGGTAGACAGATAGATAGATAGATAGATGAATAGATAGATAATATAATGATATGACCAAAATGGAAAAAATGTTAAAATTTTTGGATTTGGGTATCTGGGTCCTTTGAGTGTGGGATTATGTTGGATTTCTCTGTATGGGGTTTTTATTATTTCTGCAACCATCCTGTAGATTTGAAATTATGTCAAAATAAAAAGGTTAAAAAAATAGTATGTTGCTAAAGAGTCAGATGCCAGCTAGCAATCCTTGTGATCAATGCAGCCCTTTTGTGAACGGTCAAGAGAAAGATGAGAATGAATCCAAAGATCACACAGACGGAATGTACATCCTCGAAATCTAAAGACTTTAGTATTCCAGTATTTCTAAGTTAGTTTTTAAAGATGAAATTAGTAAAGTGAGTTGAATCTCTGTGCAGGGCCTGTCATAACCCCTCTCATACTCATAACACACATTCAAGGCCAGGCAGACACAAATTAAGGAGGGCACTGACAGTTGGAGGCTCATCTGATCACCATGGGTTGGCTTAGGTGTCCTAGGCCACAAAATGAAAAGTTTATGTGGCCAGCATTGGGGGTCTGCAAGTCCTCTACCATGAAACCTCCCAACAGATAATTCAGATGGTTACAGGTATGGGAAGACACTTACCTCTTTCTTTTCTAAGGCAGTCGGGAAAAATCTAGGGTGGCCATCCCTGCCAGCCTACAGAGCTTAGTCCATATCCCCTGGGTCATGACATGCGATCACTGATTTGTGGGTCAAGGTGTGGGAAAGATGGAGGTATTGATTTTCTATACCCCTAACCCCACCTCCACTAAGGTTTGCCTTGGTTGCCAGGCAGTTGGAGGTTCTGGGCAGGATGCTCACCATGGGGTTCTATCTTTTGTTGTGGGAACAGGTTCCTGGCAACCTGAGGTGACTCAGCAGAGGCCTTAAGAGCATTGTATGGTCTGCTGATAGTCATGATGCTCTGTGCAATCCTGATCTTGGTAACCTTGTGCCTGGTGTTGGCAGCTCTGCTAAAGGACTTTATACAAAGCCTAGATGTCCAGGGAATGCTGTGGAAATTGGTGGCTTGGATAGTTATAGTGGGGATTTTTATTATTAAATCTTATTATAATGGGAGGAGAGACAAAAAACTGGCCACTGACATTTCTGCTCTTCTAGAGGGAACACAACAAGTTGTTGATGTTTCACTACATTGAAAAATAATTTGGAGACCTTAACTCAGTTATAACATAAGACAAATTCAAGAACGAAGTATCAGAAATTGTCTACGTGAAACTCATGAATAAAGAACTGGAAATCTACAACTCTTCACTTGGACTTAAAGTAGATGAGTCTAGAAAGTCATGGAAAGGAGAGACATCTAAATGTTTACAAGAAGTTCACCTGATGGTTGACACTATAAGCAAAACTCTCACCTTAGAAGACTTAACAAGGCAAATCCAACATCAAGTAGTTCCAACCAAATCATCCTTCAAAATCTCTCAGGCAAATATAGAACAGCTTCCCACATCCATGACAGGAGCTTTGGAGGAAAATTCCAGGTTTAAAAGAAGCATAAAATTCTATCAGAGGAATCTCAAAAACCACAGTGTAAGCTGGGCACATTTACTAAAGAGAGAAAAACCTCAGGAAACTCTAAACTACCTATGGAACCAGTTCTTAGTAATAAAGTGGGTCAAATCAAACCTCCAGATGAGCATTTGCTTAAGATTTGTGATGCAGCTGCTGTTCTTGAGGAAAATAATATCGATCTTGGGAACATGGAATTGGATATACTGAAGACATCAGAAAATGGAGACCTCATAGTGGGAGAATCCAAAGGAATGTTGATTGATGCTGTGGAGTTAAATACTTACTTACAAAGTCTTAAGGAAAAAGAAAAGAAATGCATGCAAAATTAGAAGAAATTAAAATAATCAGTGAACTTGAAAGTCATGTTGGAAGATTCCAAACTGAAAAAGCTTTGCTCGCTCCAGGTAGAACTCTCCTAACTGGAAGGGAGAGGCAAAAGCTCCAACAGAAACTTCAAGTCCATCTGCATCAAGAAAAGGAGACAAGTTTTAATCAAATTGTCAAGTTAAAGAGAATTTACCACATAAAGATGTAGGAATATTTTTCCAAAGCAAATAAAGACATCAGCAATGGATGTGAAAAGCTGAAAACTTATAAAATTCAAGCAGAAATCATTGCAGAAAAAGTTGATAGAATCACTGGGTATTATGAAAGCCTTATTTCCCAGAGGCATAAAGCTCATGATATGGAAATAAGAGCTGTGATACCTGGGAGAAACCTATTTCAACTGAGAAAATAAAACACATCCATGGCACAAAAACTAATCAAGGAAAAACATGAAGTTTCTGAAAATTATCATTCCACCTCTCGTGTTTCAAATGGAGCACTTGGCAGAGTCCTGGAACCACAACCAGGAACCCTCTGGATCAACAGTTTCCCAAGGAAGGAGGAACATCAGGCTGAAATGGTAAAGCCATGCCCTGTGTAAACCAGTTACCACACCCTGGGGTCCCTGAAGTTGGGTCCACCCCATCCAGTCAGCAGGTGCCACAGGAGGTCAAGACAGATCTTGTCTTGTAGCTCCTCTCACAAGCAGAAGCAGCTCAATAGAATCTTCTTCAACCCTCTCACATGATAGGGGAGCAGTCAACCCAGCCTCTGTACTTCCACATTGCTCTCCTGTCAAATGTCAGAGGTTAAGAAGGAGTCCCAGGAGGAATGTTCTGAGAAGATGATATGCTGTGCTTCCCCCTATTCTGGAAAGTGAGGAGGAAACTCCCCAAGAGTCCATTTACTAAGAGAATTCCTTGGCTCAACATTAATCTCCACTGGTAACAACAATGTATCAACACCAATCTTTTGACTCCAGCTTCTTTTTATATAACCTGGAAACAAATGTAGCACCTGCTCTGTGGATCCTGATTCCAACGAGTCTACTTTGAAGACCCACAACAGCAAGACCTTTTTGTGTCAACTGATACATTTTATTTTTTCTCATTTAGTCTTATTCTATTAAGAGTATAAAAATGGCATAATTGGATATTTGATAAGTTATAGCTGTTAGTATATTTCATAACTGTATTATATAATATGAATCTATAAATTTATTCTATTCTATTTAAATATTGTTTAGACTAATTATTCTATTTAATTTTATTTCTCGGTAAATTTAGCTTGTCATTTGTAACATCAGCTGTAGTAGAGTTTCATATGAGAATGTTTATTTCTGTATATCAAGGAGTCAATACCCTCTGGTTATAACATTAATGAAATTTACCATTATAAACTTTGTATAATTAATAAAACAAAGTTCATATAGCTTCTGTGTGCTGTTTTGATTAAACATCAGAACATGGGATGTGTTTATCAATAATATGCAACTTAATCCATTTTACTTACTAGAAAGACCTATGTTTCCTGAACAGTAATTCATCATGTGGTGACCTTTATTTATTTGTCATATTTCTGTATGTCTGCATTTCTTTAAAGGTACTCTGAAAGAAGTCTATCAGGCACATGAAAAATGCTTCCACATGGACAACATATTTATCCTGTATTTAGGCCCCATGATTTCAGGGAAGCACCTGCCTTATTTATCCTTGTTTACCCAGCATCAAGAGTAGTTCCTGATAGGAACAAGGACCCATAAATAATTGTTAAATAAATGACAGGAATCAGTTTTTTAAGTGTGCAATACTTTCACTCATCTTTCTGAACCCATTCATTTCCTTTCTCTAAAATATGTATAACAGCTTTATTGTTATTTATTTTTTATTTATGATTCACATACTGTCATAGATTGAATTATCTACCCCAGAAAAACAAAACCACATTCCTAATACCAGTCCTGTTGGCCTGAACCTATTGTAAATAGCACCTTTTGAAGATGTTATTTTTTATTAAGATGTGGCCAACTGAATCAGGATGGGTCTTAATCCTATTTTTGAAGGCCTTATAAAGACAAAGTCATGGGGAGAAGCAGGAAGTCAGCAGGAACACCCAGATATGAAAAGAGAGAATATACCTTTGGGCTTGGAAAGCCAAGGATCCCAAGAATTTTCAGATTGCCAGCCAGCCAGAATGCTACAAACTCTCAGAGGAGGTAAGCCTTCCAACCGCTGAAACGTTCAGCCAGTAAATTCCTGTTGTCAAGCCAACCTATTCTGTGGTATTTGTCATAGCAGCTGTGAAAACTAAGACACATATCATACAATTCATTTAAATTGTAAAATTCATTCTTTTTAATACAGTCACAGAGGTGTGCAACCATTATCACTGTCAATTTTAGAAAATTCTCATTACTAAAAGAAACTCTATAAATTAGCAGTCCCTCCCCATTTCTCTCCAAGTCCCCTAGTCCTGTGTAAACTTTAGTGCTTTCTATCCCCATAACTACACCTCTTTTGGACAATTCATATGAATAAAATAATACAACATGAGGTATTTGGTAGAAAAATATTTATAAAATTATAGGGCATGAGTTGAATGATTTTAAGACAGCTCTTAAAAGGCAGAGGAGTGTGTGGATATGGGCAGAAATTATTTAGATTGGGGAGTGTAGCAAGGACACTTTCTTGAAGAGAGTCTTGACGGGCAAGCTCTTTGTCTTGATTCTTAAGCCATTTAGATTTTTCACAGTTTTAATTTCCAAGAGCAAGTATTCATGGAGCATCCATTTACACTACTTTGGCTTGGTCTCAGTATTGTTTAACATAAGAGAATTATCTTGGCTTTAGTTATTAAGCCCTTTAATTTTTTTCCAACAAGATATCATTTTTATTTGTGTTATCTATATTAATTAGTGCCTCCTCATAATATACGACAAGGATGTGTTGTTTCTGATTTTAAAATAAATGCTTCCAGTAATTCCCTATTATACTCTTGGGTTTATTTAAGGGTTCTATAATTAGTGAGTTTTCTTTTCTATTATACTTTTTATCTTTATTTTTATTACATATTTATTTTTATTACTACATGCATATTGTGTTATTTGGAATATTCAATTAAATATTCATTATGGATTGCATCCTTTATTATTATAAAGTATGCATCATCATTTCTTGGCTTTTTTTTTTTTTTGTCTTTTGGTTTTCCCTTTTTGTATTGCCCTATATTCATCTTTTGGGAGCACCCCCTCCAACTCTAAATTGACATGGCTTAAGTCAGTTTATTCCACATGTGGCTCCAGGATGGTGATACCTTCCAAGTGTGACTGGTCAAAGTATGTGTAACTGCAGCAGGGATACAAATAGAAACAAAACCATAAAAGTGAGCAAGAGCACAGGGGAATTTGATCAAAGAGAAATAGACTCTCCAATTTTTTTTGTTGCTAAACTGGAAATTGATACTCTTAGAACCGATGGTGTTGGGTACTTCCTGCCTTAGAAAGAAACCAATATAGATGTAAGCGTCAGAGAGAAGTAGATAGATCCTTACAACATTCCTGAGGAACTAGATCAAGTCACAACTTCAGTTATCAGTACCTTTTGACATTTAATCAATGTGATCCAATAATTACACTGCTTTGGGGTTGATTTGTGTTATTTACCACTAAAACTACCCATTCCAATACAAGCAGCAGTTTTTCTAGGATCCTACTTTCCCCTTCAGTGTCAAAGATGTCTTCCACAGAACACATATCATTTTAAAATTCATTGAAAGTCTTTGGTTAACTTCCAGAATTCTAAAAGTGTTGACTCTGACAACTTTTGCTGGGCTTTTTTTAGCTTTTATGGTGGGGTAAATTTTCAGAGGCTCTTAATCCACCATTTTGCTGATATCCTATACAAGATTGTTTATCATAGCATTGTTTATAATACAAAAAAGAAGAAACATACAAATGCTAGTCAACTTATTAAACAACATATGAAGCCTTTAAAATAATCATATATGGAAATATTTGTGATATTTTTATCATGACTCAAGATTCAAGAAAATAACTTAAGCAGCAATTATTGCTCACTTTCACATGTCAAACATGTAATACATGCTTTGCATGCATAATCCCATTTTATTTTCACAACAATGCCATGAGGAAGATATTAAGACATCTATTTTACAGGTGATGAGACTGAAGTTTAAGGTTAAGTAGCTTTTCCAAGGTCAGAAAGGGAGCTAATGTCGGATCAAGTATCCAAACTGAGGTATGTATGACTCTAACAATGTTTCAATGACTAAAACTCTAATCCTCTAGATCACCCCCACTCCTTTCTTCCATGCAGCCCTAGAGACCCTTGCATTTCCCTCACAAGGTAGATATATCCATTTATCATAACTATTTAACTGTTAGACCTCCCATTAAAATATGGGCTTCCTGAAGAGATGAGCTTTCTATCTTGACCATTACTATGTCTCACAGATCAGGCACTCAACATGAATATAATAATTATTTTTCAGTTATCAACACCAAATAAGTAAATGAGTTAAAGGGTATGTAAAATTTTTATTAGTTTTGTAGTTGGTAGCATCATCAAAATTGTATTCAATGATAAAATGCACTACTGGCAGATGAGAAGAAAAAGCATTTGAATTGTCTACATGATATTATTACCATGAAACATTCTTCAAGATTCCTAATAAAATAGGAAGTCTTAAGAGAGACTATTTGAGAGACAGATATACATTATAATAAGTGCGGTTTAGGGTGCAAACTATAAGGTGAGTTAATATCTAAGAGACAGAAAATGCCTCTCTGGTGAAAAGATGATGTTAAAATTGTGACCTAAATATAAATCGCCAAGGCAGCAAAAGAGAAAATTACCAACTGAGACAATAGCACATGCAGTTCTACTGGGGTATGAGAAAATGTAATAAACTTGAGGTACAAAAAAGAAGGGGATATAAGAGGTGGAAAAGAAAACTGAAGTCTGAGGAGTAAGAAATGGCTCCCAAGGTTACATGGGGTCTTTATATGTTATTTTAAGTATTTTGGATATGCTTATAAAGACAGTGGAAGTCACTGAATGGGTTTAAACAGATAATTAACATTCCTAGAATTACATTTTTAAAAGAGAAACCTGGCTGCACTGATACTGTAGAAATAAAAGAGATCACAAGAGGATACTATGAATAACTACACCAAAAAACTAGATAATGTAGGTGAGATGGAAAAATTCCTAGAAACACACAACCTATAATGACCCTAGAAGAAATAAAGTACCTCAGCAAGCCACAAGTGAAGAGACTGAAACAGATATCAAAAACCTCCCAAAGTTGGGACTGGATGGCTTCATAGGAGAATTCTACCAATCATTCAATCTAAAACCAATCTTTCATAAGCTCTTCCAAAACGTTGAACAGGAAAGAATACTACCAAAGTTGTTCTATGAAGTCAACATCACTCTAATACCAAAACCAGATAAAGATACTACAAGCAAATAAATTTACAGACCAATATCTTTAATGAATATAGATGCAAAATACTTGCAAACAGAATCCAAAGGCACATTAAAATAATTATACACCCTGATCAAGTAGGTTTTATCCAAGGTATACAAGGGTGGTTCAACACAAAAAAATCAGTTAATATAATAAATAACAATGATAAAATTGAAGAAAAATCACATGACAATCTGAATTGATACATAAAAGGCATTAGACAAAATACAACATCCTTTTTGATAAAAATATTTCACAAGTTAAGAATAGAAGGAAGCATTTTCAATATGGTAAAGTACATATATAAAAAGGCTACAGCTAGCATTGTACTCAATGATGGAAGACTGAAGGCTTTCTCACTGACCAGGAGCAAGACAAGGATGCCCAGTGTCACAACTGTTAGTCAATATTTTGCTAGAAGCTCTAGCTAAAGCAATTAGGCTAGATAAAGAAATTAAAGAATCCCAAATAGAAAAAGAAGTTAAACCCTCCCTATTCACTGATGATATGATCCTATATTTAGAAAACCCTTAAAAGTCCATAAAAAAGTGACTAGAACTAATAGATGAGTTCAGCAAAGTTGTGGGATACAATATTACTATGCAAAAAATAATAGAATTTCTATACAATACTGATGAGCAAACAAGAAAATCAGAAAAAAGTTTCTGTTTACAACAGCAACTAAAAGAACAAATATTTAAGAGTAAACTTAACTGAGGACATAAAGGACATATATTCAGAAAATTACAAAACATCACTTAAAGTTACTGAAGAAAACTTAAATGGAGATTCCATGTTCATGGACTGGAAGACTAAATATTAAGATGTTAATTCTACCCAAACATATTTACAGATGCAAGGCAATCCCAATAAAAATACTAACAGACTTGTTTGCAGAAATGGAAAAGCCAACTATCAAATTTATTTGGAAGGATAAGGGACCCCAAATAGACAGAAATGTCTTTTAAAAAAAGAAGAATGAAGTTGGAAGATTCTCACTTTCCAACTTTAAAACATTTTACTTACCTACAATGGTAAAAGTAGCATGGTACTGGCATAGAGACAGAGAGATTGACCAATGAAACCAAACTGAGGACACAGAAATCACCCTCACATCTACAGTGAAGTGATTTTTGAAAAGACTGTCAACCCCTCCCAGCTGAGTCAGAACAGTCTATTCAATAAATGGTTCTGGGAGACCATTCTGGGTATCTGTAATCAAAAGAAAGAAAGAAGACCCCTCTCCCACACCTTATACAAAAATTAACTCAAAATGGATCATGAACCTAAATATAAAATTGATAACCATAAATTCCTACATGAAAATTTAGGAAAACATCTTCAAAACTTTGTGGTAGGCAACAGTTTCTTAAACCTTATAATCAAAGCATGAGCAACAAAAGAAAAAATAGATAAACGGGTCTTCCTTAAAATTAAGCAATTTTGCACCTCAGAGAACTTTGCCAAAGGTTGAAAAAGCAATCCACTTAATGGGAGAAAATATTTGGAAATCACATATCCAATAAGGGATTAATATCCATGATATACAAAGAGATGCTAAAATTCAGTATTAGAAAGACAAACTACCTGATTAAAAAATGGCAAAAGACCTGAATAGACAATTATCCAAAGAAGAATCACAAATGGTGAAAAAAACATGAAAAAATGTTCAACTTCACTAGTTGTAGCAGTTTGATACAGTTATGAATTCCAAAAATAGATATTGGATTATGTTTGTAAACTGGTTTGTACCTAGGCATGATAAAATTATGATTAGGGCTTTGATTGGACCATGTCAGTAGGGCATTGGCATGGCAAAGGACAGAGTTGGAGCATTTTGATGTTGAGGTTTTTAATGTTGGAGTTTGATGCTGAAGTCTTTTTCATTTATTTATTATTATTTTACACTTTTTAAATTAAAGTTAATAGATCACAAAGACTGTTACATTAAAAAACATAAAAAACATAAGAGCTTCCCATATACCTCACTCCCCACCACTCAGCCCATTATTTTTGTAATTTGTATTTTTTTGAAAATAAATGCATCACAAAAAAAGTTACATTAAAAAATATAAGAGGTTCCCATATACCCCAACCCCCCATAACACTTCTCTCCCACCAACAACCTCCTCCATCATTGTGGCACTCTCATCGCACTTGGTAAACACATTTTGGAACACTGCTGCTTCACATAGATAATAATTTACTCTGTAGTTCACACTCTACCCCAGTATATTCAGTGGGTTATGGCAAGATATAAAAAAACTAGCATCTGACCCTGTAATATCATTTAGGACAACTCCAAGTCCCAAAAATGACCCCACATTGCATCTCTTCTACCCTTTCCCTGCCCCAGCAACTACTGTGGCCACTTTATCCACCTGAATACTACAATTTCTTCTATTACTAGTCACAATAGTTTTATACTAGAATATCAGTAAGTCCTCTCTAATCCATATTTTTTTCCTCCAATCTGTGGACCCTGGGATGGTGATGTCCCACTCCACCTCTAGATCAAGAGGGGGCTTAGAATTCACATGGATGATGGATGCAATTCCTCTGCTTGTAGTTGTTGGCATTCTTAATTCCCTGGTGTGGTGGTTCACCATCTTCACCTCCCTGATAGCTGACCTGGGCAAGCCCAATGAACCAGAGAGTAGGAGTTGCAACTCTGCTGAGGCTCAGGGCCCAGAAAGCACATGGGCAGTCCAGAGATTCACTTCCTCAGAGTATGCACCATCCCTAGCACCAACCACAGGTTCAGTAAAAGTGACAGAAGACGCATGTGTAGGAAGGTCACATCTGAGTCCAGCTCCATCACACAGAGCACAAATTCCAAAGTAGGGCCCTCTGACATGGTACAGAACTCCAAATCCATCTGCCATGACCATATACCCTGTGCATCCCCATAGCTTTCAGGAGAACCAGAACCTAGGGTTGTATCTACTTTGGCTTTCTCTGGGGTCCTCCTGAGGTGTGCATAAGCATGACTCCTCTGACCCCAGCTCTTTTTGGAAGATTCTTAGACATTTAAACTCATTTGTCTTTGCCATTTCCCACTTTTATTCTAGGTCAAAAAACAGTTTTTAACTCTTGATCCAACATGTAGGCTGAGATATTCTGCTGGTCAGTGTTGACCCTTTTATTCAAGGTTTCTTTCTGATTGGAACACCAGTTAGTGATTGGTAGTAATCCCTCGGCACTAGGGAGGCTCATCCCTGGGAGTCATGCTCATGCTGGGGGTAAGGTAATGCATTTACATGCTGAGTTCGGATTAGAGAGTGGCCACATTTGAACAACATGGAGGCTTTGAGTAACTCTTAGACACCCTGCAGCTCTAGGCCTAGTTCATATTTCAGGTACGCAGGCTCATAAGCATAGTCATCAGTATCAAGAGCTCATTATTGGACCATCCTTCATTGTTGGTCTTTGCCAATCCACTTGGGAGATTATTGTTTTTCCATTGGGGAATGTGACAGAGCTCTCCAGGTAGGAACTCAGCACTCCCTCAATTGGAGTTTGTAATTGTAACTACTATTAAAAAACCCCAAATATATCAGAACATTTTTATGTCCCTTATGTTCATGCCCTGGAGAACTCCCCCAAATCGGGTGACCCCCATCAATAACACCCCACACCAGTGTTCCTCTCCTGCCAATAGTCGAACCTCTCTGTGGTCCAAACCTTCTTCAACAATGAAGTTTAATGTATTGCCAAATTCAATTAATAGGAAATTTAAATATAGTGATGGGTTTAAAAGTTTAGAAATAGAATAATTTAGAAATACTAAAATAAAGTAAAAATAAATTGGTGTATTAATAAAATGAAAAATATTATAAAGCTTTGTTTCAAACATTTTGCCTTTCATCACTGTAATAGGTGTTGCCATGTATGTACAGTGGCAAGGCACTTTCTTTCATTTCTTCCTCAGTATCTACATCCTTTCTTTCTTTTTTTCCCCCTAATGTTTAATTTTGTCTTCAAAAAAGGTTTAGATCACAGCAATTCACATACACAATATAGGGAACTCCCATATATTTAACATCAAACCCTTTTTCTCTTTACTCAGCAATGATCTTTTTACATGTTCATGTTATATTTGCTGCAGCTGAGGTACAGATTTTGAAACATAGCTATCAAACATGGTTTCATTTTGGTTTACATTATGGTTTTTATTTTAGACTGCACAAATTTCTAAATTTTTAAATTTAAAACATTATGGTTTACATTTTAGCATATAGACTTTTATACATGTTTGGTGTAAGTTAACATGTCCTATATCCATCATTGCATGATCTTGTGGAGTGCTTCCATTGCCCCTCAGTTACCCTGCTTCCATCTGTTCTATAACTCTCTCCCCCTTCCCTCAGGGCCCACAGTGATAATCAATTTTCACTACTTGAGGGACAAGATTTACAGATACTACAACAATGCTGAGGGCTTGGCATACTAGATGGTCCTAACTAATTGGGAGCCACCAATTCTCTCGAGAGACATAATTCTCTCTATTTGGGAACACAAGGTCTCCCCAGGTTATGGGTATACCTCCACACTCAATGATATAATACACTATGGCAAAATGAGCACTCACACTCTCCCTAGAAGCTTGCCCCTGTACGAGATGCCCCCCTTAAGCACCTTAAACACATAATCCCTCCTTATTATATTTTCTAAAGAGTTTTCTCAACATTATAGTTTCAAACATATACCTGACATTCTCCCATATTCAACTGTTCCCCCAAGCCTTCCCCCAAATTTCTTGGGCCATCTGATCCTTCCTCCCAACCCTAGCCCCACCCAAAGTTATCCCTATGCCCCATCTTTTCCCTTCCCTGTACAAATACTTACCTCCAACTTATCATAGACTTCACCCATGTAGGCATCAGCTTGCAACCTTCCTCTCCCCCACAAATTCCTTTAGCCTACCTTCCAGTCTCTAGCTCTCTGAGACCACTCAGTTTGCTGGTTTCATATCAGAGAATTCATATAGTATTTGACCTTCAATGTCTGGCTTGCTTCACTCAACATATTGTCCTCAAGATTCATCCATGTGCTTGTACTGTATTCCTTCTTAAAACTGAGTAGTATTCTATTGTACATATATTCCACATTTATTTGTCCATTCATCTGTTGATGGGCTTTTGGGTTGATTCCAAGTTTTGGCAATAGTGAATAATGCTGCTATGAACATTGATATGCATATATTAGTTTGTATTCTTATCTTCAGTTCTTCAGTGGAATTGCTGGGTCATATGGAAAATCTATAGCTAACTTTTTGAGAAACCACCAATCTGTCCTCCAGAATGGCTGGACCCTTCTGCATTCCGACCAGCAGTGGATGAGTGCTCCCATTCCTCCACATTCTCTCCAGCACTTGTAGTCTTCTGTTTTTTTGATAGCTGCCAGTCATATGTTAGTAAGATTGTATTTCATTGTAGCTTTGATTTAGACCCTAAGTCCCTGCTGGATTTTTTCTTTTTATCAATCAATTCTATTATCTGTTTGATTTCAGATGTGCTGTGTTCCACATCACTAATTTTTGCCTCTACCTCTTCAAATCTACTGTTATTTGCTGAGTTTGTATTTTTTTATTTCTTGGATTGTGCTGTTCATCCCCATCGTTCCATTATCTTTTTGTGCATGATTACAATTTCTTCTGTATGCTCTGTAAGTGTTTTTTTTTAAGATTTACTTTTTATTTATTTCTGTCTCCTTCCCTCCCCCACCCCAGATATCTGTTAACTCTGTCCATTTGCTGTGTGTTCTTCTTTTTGTCTGCTTATGTTGTTGTCAGCAGCATGGGAATCTGTGTTTCTTTTTGTTGTGTCATCTTGCTGTGCCAGCTCTCCATGTGTGTGGTGTCACTCCTGGACAGGCTGCACTTTCTTTTGCATGGGCTTCCTTATAGGGCACACTCCTTGCATGTGGGGCTCCCCTATGTGGGGGATGCCCCTGCATGACAGGGCACTCCTTGTGTGCACCAGCACTGCACATGGGCCAGCTCCACATGGGTCAAGGAGGCCTGGGGTTTGAACCATGGACCTCCCATGTGGTAGGCGGATGCCCTATCCACTGGGCCAAGTCTGCTTCCCAAGTGTTTTCTTAATATGCTGAATCTCTTCTTTCACTTCATTGAATTGCTCCATGATGAGCTTGAGAGCTTTAATTATTTGTTTGGTTTTCCACTTTTCTTCCTGGTTTTTAGTTTGTTCATTGGATTGGGCCATGTTTTCCTGATTATTGGTATGGTCTGTAGGTGTTTTTTTTTGTTTTTGTTTTTTTTTGTTTTTTTGCTGTCTGGTCATCATTTTATCTTGTTGGGCTTATTCAGTTGATTAGTTTCTTCATCTCTGGATTTAATTAGTTGTTTTTTGTGTGCGTGCTAAGTTTTTGTCTTTGCCACTTTGTTCTTCTTATTCTGTTTCCTTGTTGTTGGCTAAGTTCCCTTGAAGGAAAATATTAGGGTCAGAGAAAGTAAATGGGGTAAGAAAATAAAATGTAATAGTATTGCTAGTGAATGTCAGCAGAAGAACCACGTGAGATCTAGGAGGATGGATATTTAACTCACATAAGCTGTGTATAGTTATAATCTAAAAAAGTGGAGCACCTATAATGAGATAATAAACTGAATATGGGGAGGAATATAGTATGAATTAAAAGGCCAGTGTGGTGAGGAGAGAGGGAAAGAGAAAAGAAAGGATAGTAATGTAAAGAGTGAATAAATGATAGAAAACAAATTAGAGATATTAGATATAAAATGTCAGAAATATTGGGGGGCTAAACAAAGAGAGGTGGAATGTAACAGAAACAATAAAGGATGGAGGATAGAATGCGGTAAAGGAAAGGGGATACTGTTAGTATCCAAAATCAGTACACAGAGAATAGAGAAAATTAAAGATGAGGAAGCACAGCAAATAAGAAATGTTGCCTGCAGCACTTAATATAAAAAAAGAAAAAAGTTTCAAAAAAGCAATAAAAAAAAAGGAGAAAGGAAAAAAAGAGGGGCCATGGGGTGATAAAGAGGAAAGAAAAACAAGAAAACAACCGAAAAGACCAGCTAAGGCCTCAGGCAAGGAATCCTCTTTGCAATTGAATAAACTGCTTAGGAGTCTGACCTTCCCCTTTTCTCCCTTCCTCACTTCCCTCTCTCCCAGGGCAATATGAAGGGTATGTGAGGGCTCCTGTAGGAAATTCAAATGGGTCCCTGGTGAACCAACTCACCTCAGAAAATAATTTTTCTTAATTTCTTGAGAGAGAGCACCCACCCCTTGCCAGGAACCCTAAATATGCTATTGGAAGCCTGCATAGTACATCCTACTGTCCCTCTCCCTTAGGTGTACTATGGGGGGCTAGTTAATTTTCTGACTACTCCTTCTCCTACACCAAGTTTCCTATCCCAGGGCAGTTAGGTAAATCAGGGTCTCTCAGCAGATTCACCTCTTTTTTCTTCTTAGGCTCTCCCTAAGTCAACTGATATGCTCCTCCAAACAATAAAAGGGGGAGACCAGAAAATTGAACCTACATTCTTTGGGTCCCTCTGAACCTTCTGCTTACACCCTCCCACTCCTGGAGTTAGTCTCAGACCAGAGAGGTAGGATAATGCCAGATTTCTGGGAGTGCTGGGCTCAGAAAACAAAGGCCTGGGAGAATGTGAACTTGGGGTATGTAGGTATGTGAAGTGTGGGTTGTGGGGGTTCAGGGATCATGGGCTTGGGGTTCATGCATTTGGGGAACATGGGGCTTGGGAATGCTGGCACATGACTCCAGCTTTCCTGGAGTGCTATGCCCTCAGCCCTAGGGGGCTTCCCTAGGGGGAAGAGATTTACCTTCCCAGGGCTTCCAAGTTCAGTGTTAGAAACTCACAATTCTACCTTGAGCAAGCACTAATTATGCTGCAGTCTCTCCAGATCAATGCCCAGACAACCCCTGCCATGTAGGTTCCTGAAACAGCCTGCTCCAGCAGAATTGTCACCATACAGCCTGTCCTTTATAGGAGAGATGATGACAGTGTACTTATTCAGATGTCATCTTGCCCTGCCTCCTGATGCTGAAGTCTCAAGCTGGAGCCCCAGGAAGTAAGCACACAGAGGAAAGAGAAGCAAGCCCCAAGCAGAGAAGTACACTGAGTCCAGAAAGAACCAAGCCCTGGGAAGAGAGGAACCCAGGAAAGCTGAACCCTGGCAGACATCAGCAGCCATATTGCTCCAACACGTGGAAATAGACTTTCGTGAGGGAAGTAACTTATGCTTTATGGCTTGGTGTCTGTAAATTCCTATGCAAAACAAATACCCTTTATAAAAACCAGCAGATTTCTTATATTTTGCATTAGCACCCCTTTGGCTGACTAATACACTAGTGATTAGGAAAATGGACATCAAAACTACAATGAGATATCATTTCACACCTATTAGAATGGCCATTATTAAAAAGTTGGAAAACTAAAAGTATTGGAAAGAATGAGGCTAGATAGGAAAGCTTATTCTTTGTTAGTGGGCATGTAGAATGGTACAGCCACTCTGGAGGACTGTTTGGCATTTTCCAAGGAAGTTGAATATAGACTTGCCATGTGACCCAACAATATCACTACTAGGTATAGACTCAGAAGAATTGAGAGAAGTGACATGAACAGAAGTCTGCACACTGATGATCATAGTGTTACTATTCACAGTTGTCAAAAGATGGAAACATCCCAGGTGTCCATCAACCAATAAATGGTTAAATTGTGTATACACACATTGGACTATTATGCAGCTGTAAGAAGAAATGAAGTCATGAAGTGTACTTACAACATAAATGAACCTGGAGGACATTATGTCGAGTGAGGTGAGCCAAACAAAAAAGGACAAATACTATATGATTGTGCTATTATGACCTAAATATATTATGTAATCTCGTGGAGTTAATAATTAGAATATGGGTCACAAGAAACTAGAATAATGGTAGAGAATGGAAAGCTGGATGTTAATCTGTGCAGAATTGGTAAAAAGGTAGTTTGCAAATTTTTAGAAATGAATAGAAATGTTGAAAGCACATCATAGTGTTTTTAACTAGCATAGATAAGGGCATGACAGGAGTTGAAAGAGAAAGTCTAAGGACAAGTATATTAGTAGCAGGAAAAAAACTTAATATGGAACTTTTTTCTTTCTTTCTTTACATTAAAATGTCCCTATAGTCTTGGCAGATGGCTCTGGTGTTCAGTGCCTTGTCGGTGGGACCTACTTTGGAATTTGTGTTCCTCAGTGTCATGAAGTTGGACTCAGATGTGAACTTTCTACACATGCCTCTTCTATCACTTTTACTGAACCTGTGGTTGGTGCTAGGGTTGGTGTATACTCAGGAGACTTGAATCTCTGGACTCTCCATGTGGCAGCTGGGCACTGAGCCTCAGCAGAGTTGCAACTCCTACTCTCTGGTTTGTTGGACTTACCCAGGTCAGCTAACAGGGAGGTGAAGATGGTCAACCACCACACCAAGGAATCAAGAATGCCTACAACTGCAAGCAGAAGAATTGCATCCATCATCCATGTAAGATCTAAGCCCCTTCTCAATACAGAGTTGGAGTGGACATCACCATCCCAGGGTCCACAGGATGGAGGAATAAAATATGGATTAGAATGAATTTACTGATATTCTACTATAGAACTCTTGTGACTAGTAATGGAAAAAATTGTAGCATAGATGTGGAGAAAGTGGCCATGGTAGTTGCTGAGGGCAGAGAGAGGGAAGAAGAGATGTGAGGTGAGGGCTTTTTTGGGACTTGGAGTTGTCCTAAATGATATTGCAGGGATGGATGCTGAACATTATATATCTTGGTACAACCCACTGAATGTACTGGGGGAGAGTGTAACCTGCAATATTATCCTTGTGGTACAGCAGTGCTCAAAAATGTATTCACCAAATGCAATGAATGTGCCACAATGATGAAAGAGGTTGTTGATGTGGGAGAAGTCAGGTGAGGGGATGGGATATATAGGAACCTCTTATTTTTTTAATGTAACATTTTTTGAACTCTATGTATCTTCAAAAATACAATTAAAATTGATGGGGGTGGGGGGTGGAGAGTGGGATATATGGGAACCTCATGTTTTTTAATGTAACATTTTCTGTGATCTAATAAACTTGAAAAAAGATAATGAAAAAATTAAATTAATTTTTAAAAAATTGTAGTGTAAACTATAGACGATGCTTAGTAGTGATATTTCAATATTTATTCACCAATTGTAACAAATGTACCACAGTAATGAAAAATGTTATTAATAGGGGAAATTGTGATAGAGAAATGGGGTGGGGTATATGGGAATCCCTTATATATTTACTTTTTAAGATTTATTTTATTTATTTCTCTCCCCTTCCCACCCCCCTGCCCACCCGCCCACCCCAGTTGTCTGTTCTCTGTGTCCATTTGCTGCATGTTCTTCTTTTTGTCTGCTTCTGTTGTTGTCAGCAACATGGGAATCTGTGTTTCTTTTTGTTGCATCATCTTGTTGTGCCAACTTTCCATGTGTATGGTGCCATTCCTGGGCAGGCTGCACTTTCTTTCATGCTGGGTGGCACTCCTTGCACATGGGGCTACCCTATGCACAGCATGGCACTCCTTGCATGGCATGGCACTCCTTGCGTGCATCAGCACTGCACATGGGCCAGCTCCACATGGGTCAAGGAGGCCTGAGGTTTGAACCGTGGACCTCCCATGTGGTAGATAGATGCCCTATCCACTGGGCCAAGTCCACTTCCCCCCTATATATTTGATGTAAATTTCATGTAACCTATACCTTCTTTAAAAATAAAAGAAAATTGTCAGAAGAAAAAATTGTCATTCCATTATTTTCTGGCTTGCAAATGTCATTATCAGAAGATATTTTCACCCTTAAGTTTTTATTCAGTTGATAATATGTCTTTCATTTTACATTGCTGTGTATAAGATTTTTATCTTTATCATTGTTTTCTTGTGAATTTGATTGTGATGTGCATTGGTATTATTTTATGGTTTTCTGCTTGAAAACATTTTTTCATCAAATTTAGAAAAATTTGTTTTTGTTCTTCCTGTATATTTCCTTTCTATGTCCATCCTATTTCTTTCTAAGTACACAAAAATATATACTTAATATTTTATTACATTTCTTTAAGTTATTTTTCTTTTGATGATTCTTTTTAGGGATCGTATCTATTACTACATACTCATGTTCACTTATCTTTTCTTCTGTGGTCCTATTTTCCATTTTAGATACTGTATTTTCATTTCTAGATTATTTTTTAATATTTTATATTTCTCTTATCATGATTTTTTCCTCTGCCTTTTTAATCCTATGAATTCTTTCATCTCTGTCATTTATGTGTCCCTTTCTAATAATTAATTTATTTAACTCTCAGAAATGTTTATTTTCATGCCTAGTAATTTTTATCTGATACTGGATATTTTCAATTTTATGATGCTTAATGTTAGATGTTAGACTTCTTGTATTCTTTTAAAAATTGATGGTCTTTCTCTGTGATTTAGTTAAATTAACTGAGTTAATTAGACCTTTTCAATTCTTGTTTTATGCTTTGTTAGGATTGGCACAGAGCAGTCTTTATTGCAGAGCTAATTTTATTGCAGAGCTAATTAAGTGACCTCAAGTATTTCTTAAGAGTTTCACTAGTGGCTCAGACTTGGGAGGCAAGGCAGATCCAAAAATCTTTTCTTCCTGGGGAACATCCTAATATATTATAGTAGGAGGAAGAACAGGTAAAGCAGAGAGTACCTGAAAAGGATTGAAATTCTGATTATTCTCTTTTCTTTGGTTCAATCCAAGACCTAATCTCAATTCTACTGACTTTCCAATCCCTTGTTTTTGTTAACACTAGTTTGACATTGTGTAAAAATTTCAATTAAAAGGAGCAAAACACTGAAACAATAGACTTATCCAGAAACAAGATTATTCACACTTTACTACTCCATTCACATGAAATTCTAGAGAGGCAAAAGTAACATATGGTTGGCAGATATCACATCAGTTGTTAAATGAAAAGGTTCACATGGGAATTCTCTGGAGATGATAAGACAATTGACTAGGGGAGGTGGTAACATGGATGTATGTATTTTTCAAAATTCATTTGTCTATACACTGGAAATGGGTGCATTTGAAATATAAAATTACCTCAACTGAGTTGGCTTAAATTGAAAAAAAAAATGAATACATAAGGAATATCAAAATTAGAGATGTCTACCTCAATTGAGTTGGCTAAGAATGAAAAAAAATGAATACATAAGGAGTGTTAGAATTACAGAGATGAAAGTAATATACTCAGGTTTGTCAGACATTCCAGCTGCCAATTAAACAAATTTTACTTTATGAAATTGGAAGCATATTTAGAATTAGAGGTTTCCATTTAGGATATGGAACATTTAAAGAAGGGATTTTAGCCAATAACTGCACCTTAGAATTGATAGTGGAGATATTGAATAGACTAAGATCTGCCTGGGCTCAATCCCCAGAGAGACTGATGCAATATTTCTGGTGAGGAAATCAGGATATAGTATTTATTAAAAACAGTCAAGTAATTCTCATGACCACCCAGAATTGGCACTTCTAATATGAAAAATAGTTGATGTTATGGCAGTAGATAAGAACTCTTCCAGATTGCTCATAAAATGAAATAAAGAACAGGAGAAACTATCATAGCCTGGAGATAACATTAAGATCTTAGTTTAAATATTAGGATGATGTGGCAATGAACAAAGCCTTTAAAGTGATAATAAGATAATACTATGAACAATTCTATGCCAATAATTTTTACAACTTGAAATGGACAAATTTTTGACAATACAATTTATCAAATCAACACAGGAAAGAACAACCCTATACCTATTAAAGAAATTAAAATTTGCATGAAGATTCCCAAAAAGAAAACTCCAGGCCTGGCTAATTTCACTGGTATGTTTTATCAAAAATATCCAATCAGGAAATAGTGACAATCTTACAAAAATGATTTAGAGAAAGAAGGATCACTGCCCAAGTCATTTCATGAGCCAAATATAATGCTAATAATAAATTCTGATAAGTGTGTTACAAAAAAGTATATACCACACTGATATACATGATGTCAATAGATGCAAAAGTCCTTAACAAAATATTAGCAGATCACATGAAATAATTCATAATTCATGATATATTATCTCTGGAGTGCAGGGATTAATTATCCCAGAAGAACCACATAGAAAAAGGGGTAGCTCCCAGGAGGAAGATGGGAATTTGACAAAAATAAAAAACTAAAAAAGCAAAAACAATGTCTACTACAAATGGTGAAACTTCTGAATATTTTTAATGAAATTATGCACATTTTTGCTATGGGTCATTAACCCAGAGTTAAGAGAGAAAAAGCAAAAACCAACAACAATGTTATGTTGCCCCAAGGGAATGAATGTGCTTTGTTTTCTCAATTTTACTGAGAATGTTACCAAGATAGAGAAAAGATTATGACTCATTAATGAGAATCCTAAAGCATTAGAGTGTGGTAGAAACAGGAGCTTTAACTCTTCATCTTCATTTCAGCACACTCCCTGAGTTAAAATTAAATTAACAAAAATTATTTCTAAGTCTTTCATATCCTCTCCTTTTAAAGTGCACTTAATATACTCATTATAAATCTGTTCATCGTGACTTAATTACTACACAATATATTGTCCCTCAAGCAAAACACATTTAGATGCTTTTTGTCTTGTCTGTTGGCTGTAATCATCATAAAACTTTCTTAGCTGTGGAATATGTTGCTTATCTGTACTGTCTATGTGGTGCAGTGGTGCTCCAGAATGTATTCACCAGGTGCAGTGGATGTGCCGCGATGATGGAAGAGGTTGTTGATATGGGTGGGGTGGGGGGGTATATGGGGACCTCATATTTTTTTAATGTAACATTTAAAAGAAAATAAAGAAGAAAAAACCCCTATCATAATCATGACCTCTAAATATAGCAGTATATAGCTAATTCAGCCTACCGTACATAGAACGTGTGAAGTTTCAAGAAGCATGATCTTTTATGTCATTTCAATTAGACTTCAGTTCATACATCCTGTGATCTGTCATCCACTTCCCTATTTATCCTTTGTGTTCTTGGCTTGTATAGTAGAAATTTAAATTAAAACCATTTTTTATTTGCTCAGCAATTATCAGATTTAATCTAATAACAAAATTATACAGTAGTGACTTCTTTATGTGCCAACCTTCAATCTTACCAGAAAATTAGAAAAGAAATGGAGAACAATTTCAGAAACTGGACAGAGCACTTGGCTGGTTAAATTTACAGCTTCAACATGTGCTAAGTAGAGGAAAGGTAGAACTGCTATAGCTTGTGCTATCTTAGTCCATAGCTCAGAGGAAGTAACTTTTATTTACCTCAGTGCTAATGATGGAGCTATATATTTTCCAGGTTCTATTCTGTTGGAAAGAGATAAGGGAGAAAAGCAGGGGAAATTTAATGAAAGGAAAGATAAAGGAAAAGGAAACAGGAAGCATAAGGAAAAATATGATTAAAAATATAAGGACAACTCCAAGTCCTGAAAATGCCCCAATATTACACCTCTTTTTCCCTCTCCCTGCCTTCAACAACTCCCATGGCCACTGTTTCCACACTAATGATATAATTTCTCCATTGCTAGAGTCACAATAATTCTATAGTAGAATACCAGTAAGTCCACTGTAATCCATATTTTATTCCTTCATCCTGAGGATCCTGGGATGGTGATGTCCACCCCACCTCTAAATTGAGTGGGGGCTTAGATCCCACATGGCTGATGGATGGAGTTCTCCTGCTTGCAGCTGTAGTAGACTCTCTTGATTCCCTGGTGTAATGGTTGACCATCCTCACCTCCTTTTTAGCTGGCCTGGATAAGTCCAAAGAGCCAGAGAGTAAGTGTTGCAACTCAAGGACAGATGCTGGACATTATATATCCTGTCATAACCCACTGAATGGACTGGGAGAGAAGGTAAACTACACTGTAAACTATAATCCATGCTGTGTGTCAATGTTCCAAAATGTGCTCATCAAATACAATGAAAGTACCACACTAATGAAAGAAGTTGTTGATGTAGGGGGTATGGGGAGTGGTATATATGGGAACCTCTTATATTTTTTAGTGTAACATTTTGTCTAATTTATGTATCTTTAAAACAGGTAATAAAAATATGATAAGGAAATAGAAATAACCAGACACTCTATAGAAGCTAGTGCTAGAAGACAACTGTAGTGGTAGGCTAGATAATGCTGTAGTAGCAAATAACCCCAAACTTCTGTGGCTTACTGTATGTTATGTGTCTGTCATGAATTAGCAGAGGGCTTCAACTCATTGCCATCATTCAGGCCCCAGGCTGGTGAAGCAGCAACCTTTGGGAATATCACTAGATCCATTCCAGAGTGGAAAATTCAACACTTGCTCTTAGTTTTTCCAGGGAATGATCTATATCACTTATTTCAATGTTACTGGCCAAATTAAGAAGCATGATCCACATCTAATTTCAAGGAGGTAGAGAAATACCATCCTGCAATGTGGGAATCTTAAATTTTTGGCCAAGTAACACATGATACTATTAGTGTCACAGTGCAGATAATGAAGTTTATATGCCATATAGAGCACTGTACTCAATTAGCTACTGGAAATCCAATCTCTCTTTATCCCTTACAAGAAATACTATTTTCCCTGAGATAGCAATCTGAACACTTGAAAACTGCATTTTAAAATTCTTCTTCTGTAGATAGAGGTAGCAATTGACACAGGGCTGGCCATACATATCAGTGGACCCCATTAGGTGGGGCTTCTAAGAATGCTCTGTAAAACAGACACAGCCTCAGCTGACTTTCCTCTGCCATAGTTGTGATGCCAGGGGAGTTTGGGAAGAGACATCTTGTGGCATGAGAACAGGAGTTATGCCCTATTGTGTTATACTGTAAGCCAGGGGCACTAATGGGACTGTTGTGCTGATGCACCAGGTTTGGATTACCAACTTTCAAATTCCCCATTGTGTGAGAAAAAAATTAAAATTTTAAAAATCTGTTTTTTAAGCTACTTCAAGTATAGTTTTCTTTTATATGCTGTTGGACCTATTCCTGAGTGACAAAACTTTGAAATCAGTGAGGTGACGATACAAATAGCAGATACTAAACTTTAGAATTGACTTATTGAAGACCTTAGAAGAGTAGGAATTATGAATCCACCCATTTTCCTCCTACATCCTATTCATTACTATGGCAGCAAAAGAATATTTTTTCTCTCTTTTGAGTATCTAGGATCACTTTCCACATTGTATTTTCATGACTCTGTGTTTCTTTGCACTAAGGAAAGTAGAGAAAAGGAGGATAGCCACAGTTTCTGACTAGAACCTTATTCTGAGATATTAATCTCCTTAAACTGATTGATGTAATTAAATGAGTTTTATCAGTTAGTCTTGGGTAGTTTATCCTTTAAACTTCCTCCCTCTTTGGAACCTCACATCTCTGAATCTCTCCATTTATGCTGCCCAATGTGACCCCAATCTCTTTAAAAGCCTTTGGTGTGCTTTCTAGTCATTATTCAAAAGACAGGGATGAATACAATGACATTAGGATGGGTTTCTAAAGGTGGAAGCAAATTCTCAAGACTAGAGGGATAAAGGTAAGAAGGCAGGAAAGGAGATGGAAGTTCTATTTCTAGAGCTACCACTGGGAGCATTTCACAATTGCAATTAGATTTATCAACTTTTGTATATTCAACCTTTTAAAAATATTCCCAAGGTTTTCTTCCAATCATATAAATATTGCCACAGTTTGGCCTTTGGAAAAGCTTTCTTAGTAAAAGGTTCTTTAGTTATTTATTATATGTGAATCCCATCTGTGAGATATTCCTCTCATGTAGATAACAGTGTTACACAGAGTAAACATTAAAGGATGGCTCTATATGGAGGTACATTTTCAGAAAACCAAAGAAAAAGTAATGACCCAGTAAGAACTGAATTCAGTTTTTCTGTTGGAAGTAGAGGTAACTGTATGCCTTTCTCTCTTGAGTTCCTTAATCATTCAGCACTCTCTAGCATAAACATATTATAAAGAATGTCAAGTGGATGTGGGCTATGGGTGGAAGGGCTCTTTGTCTCTTCAGAAATAACCTTAACCTAAACTGTCTGTCCTGACTTGTGGGTGTGGAACTGTAAGAGGCTGCAGTCCTGCCTTGGTAACCATGGCAATGACTCCAGTCCCAGGAAACAGTTTAACAATGCAAAGTCTATAAACTTTAAATATTCAGGGAAAATGCAAACCAAATGTGCTAAAAGCTTATCTAGAATGTCTGAAGTCCATGCTAAAAGCTTACCTAGGATGTGGAAGATATATGCTAATTCAAGCCTATTGAGAACTGAAACAAAAGGACAATTTGGCCTTTCCTCTCTGTATAAAAGGGATTCAAAAATCTTGTTCAGTGCTCGGGATTGAAACAGAAAGCTCCCAAGTCTGGCCTGCTGCATCAATAAACCATTTTTCTTCTCAAAATCATTCCTGAGTCCTGGCCTCTCTATATGCAAATAATTGAACCTCTCTCAAATTCTACAACAAGGAGTCAGTTCAGAAAGTTTCTACTAAAAATATGTTGATTTAGAATTGTCTTAGGGGAAAACATAAAAAGCATTCACAAACTGTGTTTGCCCTTACCCATCCTGTAAGACACTCTGAAGGAGGCCTGATTACACCAGTTTTAGGAAGATGAAACTTTCTCAAATCAAATTTCCTTAAATAAAATCTTCATTTAAACAACAATATTGTACTTCTATTTGCAGTGGTATGTACCCTTTCTTAAAATGAAAACAATTTAAAATGCTGGAGTAAAATGTTTTCAGAATCACATTTTAAAAGTATTGTTGATCTCCTAAAAAATAGATAGGTACAGAGACAAACAAACAGAAGTGGTCCTAAAAGAAAGAAAACTTCAAAGTGGAAGCAGATATTCTGTGAAGATTAAAAATAACTCAAGTTCAACATCACATCAAAAT
This sequence comes from Dasypus novemcinctus, assembly GCF_030445035.2. Taxonomy (NCBI): domain Eukaryota; kingdom Metazoa; phylum Chordata; class Mammalia; order Cingulata; family Dasypodidae; genus Dasypus; species Dasypus novemcinctus. The sequence goes on along the minus strand of NW_026688125.1, from coordinate 250,573 downwards.
CAGTTATGGCTGTGATCTCTCCTGAGGCAAAATCCCTCTCCATCTGTGGACCTGAGAAACCTGGAAAATAAGTTATGTGCTTCCAAAGCACAATGGTAGAACATGCAGAGGATAGGCATGCTTATTCTGTAACAAGAAACTGGAAGGAAAAGGGGGTCACAGGTTCCAAGCAGGGCCAAAGCCCAGCAGAGCAAACTTCATTAGATTTCAAGGTCATCTCTGGATTGAGGCTTTGTCCTCTGAGCCTGCTGGAGGGGCAGCCCCACCCTTTCCAAGAGCTTGTGAGAGCAGCCATGCTCTCCCCAGTGCTGGAGCCCAGGTCACACTGAGTCTGAGGACAGCAGTGGCAATCTCACTCTGCCTGAGCACTGCTGTGTGTGCTCCAGTTTCTCCAAGCATTGGTGCCACCCCAATGCTGACTGGACCCATGCTCACCCACAGCCTCTTTAGCAAAGAATTTCCTAGCCATACCCTCATCAGGAGTCCCATTCTCTGGGAATGCACTCTCAATAGTTCATGGAGGACCCTGATAGAGTCACTTCTCGCCCTGGTCTCAGAGAACACTATCTGGATAGAATGAGAATTTTCCACATTATCAGTTGCTGGTTCCTATGAGTGTAAGAAATCAGTTCTCATTTTATCCCTTTCTGCTCTCATTTTACTGTAAGTTACAAGGAGAAACAAGTCTGTAGCTTCCACACTTAGCTTGAAAATCTCCTCAGCTAAACATCCAGGTTCATTGCCTGTAAGTTCTGCCTTCCATTGAACATGAGAACACAATTTCAGCAAGTTATCTGCTGTGTTATAACAAGAACCACATTCATCATTTCTTTCTAAGTTCTCAATGGAAGTATCTTTAACATCCATATTTCTACCGACAGACTGCAAAGCAACTTGGTCTTCTTATCAAGCACCTCAGATTCTTCCAGCTTTACTCATTACCTAATTTCCAAGCCTGTTCCACATACTTAGATGTTTGTTAGAGCAGCATTCCACTCTCAGTACTACAATCTGTATTCATCAAGATTCTACAGAGAAACAGATCTGGCAGGAATAATTCATATACACATACATACCTACATATATATGTATGAATGTATGTCTGTATATACATGCACATGTGTGTGACATAAATAAAGGATTTATTATAGGAATTGGCACGTGTGCCTGTGGAGAGTGTCAACAAGTTGCAATTCCATAGGACAGGCTGCAAGTTGGAAACTACAATGAAGTTGAAGTGAAATTCTCCAGGTGAAGCTGGCTGGCTGAAGCAGAGATAAAGTCTTCTTTTTGACTTCTGAAATCCTGAGTTCTGGTTCTTAGACCTCCAACTGATTGATGAGGAGACTCCCCTTATGCTGAGGGCAGTCTTCTTTCTTGGTTGTAGATGTAATCAGCTATAGATGCAATCCACTGACAATATGTGTAAATCTCTCAGGAAATATCCACACAGTAACAATCAGGCCAGAGCTTGTTTGACCAAACAACTGGACATTGTAATGTAGCCATGTTGACACATGAACTTAACTGTCCCACAAGCTCATGAGAAATAAACCCCTTATGTAGAAAATGACGGTGAGAAAACTAGCCAGTATTAAATGATCATGCTAGCAAAAGGAACAAAGAAATATTACATGAAAATCTGAGCCATCATAAGACCCTCATGTGTGTTTTCATGCAGGCCACACATGTGGTGGTAAATCCTCAATCAAGTATGTTTAATTAAATGGTATTAGGATTTGGGTACTTTCAGGCAACTGAGAGAAGAATGTAACTTTCTTCTGTGGGAAGGTATTTTTATCTCAGGCCTCAAAGGATTGCTAAGAGACAGTGCCAAGGATTGTGTGCTCTAGTTAACAATGACAAGGCACACAGGAACAAGTAATAAGCAAGTGAAGACCTCAGAGGCCAAGATCCCAGGGACACAGAGGAGTGTGATCAATACTTGGTGGCTCTTTCCTTCTTAAAGTAGAGAAGCTTGTGACAACCTCATAGGACAGGGCCAAAGAAGACTAGATTGGGGATCACTCCAGGATTTCAGAAGAGAGCAGGAAGATCCTCCAATCTTCTGAAATTTGGTACTAGTTATGACTGTTGTAAGTTTATCTCTTTCAAGGTACTACACTGAGCACTGGGGGGAAGAAGGAAGATAAATAAGATGTAGTTCCAATTTCAAAGAATTTAAAGTCCAGGAGGGGATTGGAGGGCCCTATAATATATCTAGGCTTTGGCTACCTTAGTAAAACCTTTTGGGATTTCTGCCCAAGTTACAATTACCCTTTTTCTTGAGAACTTACCTCCAGTCCAGTTAAGGTTGATCACCATCAGACATGTTTATACTCATAACCCTGTCACCACAGTTCACTAGGCCAGGAGTAATCACATAGCCCCTGGTGGGCCCATCAGCATGTGTAAGCTCCAAATTTGGAATCATAACCACAACCAGTTAGTACCCGTGGTTGGCTGGAAATATAATTTGGAATTTCAGTGGTTGCAGGATGGTCAAATTCAGTCTTGTCATGAATATAAGCATCTGATCTAAAGAGCAAAAGAACAATGCCTAACATTGTTTTCCAGCAGTATTCATTCCTTATCAACATCCACATTTTCCTTTTGAACAAGAAAAGAATTATGTTTTGTTTGTATCTTCCTCTGGTCTCTCTCCATTCTCCCTCCACCAAACTTTGCCATTGAGACACATAATATAGTAGTTAATAGCACTACCAGGACCTTACTGCTTGGGAATAATCCCTCGATCCACAGCTGTTAGAATTATGATCTCAAACGAATTAACTCTCTATATCTCAGTTTTCTCATCTATAAATTGGAAATAATAATATTACATACCTAAATGAATTAATATCTGTAGGTCAGCTAATGCTTGATAAATAATAAACATTTTAAAAAATAAATACATACTAATATTTATGAATCAAAATTGTCTGGAATATTAAATGCAGATTTCCATGGCTAAACACTTTTGCTATTGCTAATTTTGAAAATGATCATTATTAAACCCTTTATTTATTCTTACATCCCATAGCACAAAACTTTACCATAAATTAATTTCCTTTCTCAGCGGAGTACTTCACCTCAGATTTCTTTCAAAGAGTATCTGTATGGTAAATATATTTCATAGTTTAGTTTGAATTTTTTCATCTAATTGGATTTCAAAGTGTATTTAAAAACAGTAAAACTATATATCCTGCCATAACACACTGAATGTACTGGGGGAGATTATAAACTTTAATGTAACTATTATCCATGTGGTGCAGCAGTGCTCCAAAATGTATTCATCAAATGCAATGAATGTGCCATACTGATGAAAAAGGTTGTTGATGGAGGAGTGGGGTAGAGGGGTGTGGGGTATATGGGAACCTCTTATATTTCTTAATGTAACATTTTTATGATCTATGTATCTTCAAAGAATACAATTTTAAAATGATGGGGGTGGGGTGGTGAGGATTGGGGCTTATGGGAACCTTATGTTTTTTTTTAGAGATTATTTACTTCTCTCCCCTTCTCCCCCCACCCAGGTTGTCTGTTCTCTGTATGTATTTGCTGCGTCTTCTTCTTTGTCTGCTTCTGTTGTTGTCAGCTGCACCAGGAATCTGTGTTTCTTTTTTTGTTGTGTCATCCTGTTGTGTCAGCTCTCCATGTGGGCAGTGTCATTCTTAGGCAGACTGCACTTTCTTTCACACTGGGTGGCTTTCCTTATGGGGCACACTCCTTGTGCGTGGAGCTTCCCTATGTGGGGGACACCCCTGCATGGCATGGCACTCATGTGCATCAGCACTGTGCATGGGCCAGCTCCACACAGGTCAAGGAGGCCCAGGGTTTGAACAGTAGACCTCCCATGTGGTAGACAGATGCCCTAACCACTGGGCCAAGTCTGCTTCCCTTTTATGTTTTTTAATGTAACATTTTATGTCATCTATTAACTTTAAAAAAAGAAAATTAAAAAGTAAAAAGAGTAAAAATGACTAAATAGGATGTATTATAGGAGTTTAAGGACATTCCACATCAAAAAGATATAGTAATGTAACTCCCATATTGAGTGAATAAAAAGAAAGATTCCATGCAACCATCTCAATATAACCAGAAAAATTAATTTACCATTGTGCCAGATTGTCAGATATCAGCTTTGCATTACAATCATCCTCTTCTATGGTCTCCTCTGCACTGGGAAATTCATTTTCCAGAAGACTCTTCTCTGTATAGTTTCAGGCTAAAGTTTGCCAATGAGAGGAACTTACACAGTATTTGGAAAGTGAACTGGTTAGTGGAGAAGTCATCATTCCAGGGTGGCTGTGGCAACCAGATGAAAAGGCTTCACAGATTTCTCCACAAGTCCCTGCTTAGCTGCTGCAGACCAAGGCCTTGACCTTTCCCAGGGGCTTGACAATTGCAGCAATGTCCAGAAAAACTTGAATCAAGCTGAAGTCATCAATGACTGTTTCCTTGACTTTTTTCTTTTTTAAGATTTATTTTATTTATTTTTCTACCCTTACCCCCACCTGTGCCCCAGTTGTCTGTTCTCTATGTCCATTCACTGTGTGTCCTTTTTGTCTGCTTCTGTTGTTGTCAGTGGCACCAGGAATCTGTGTTTCTTTTTGTTGTGTCATCTTGCTGCAACAACTCTCTGTTGTGCGGCACCATTCCTGGGCAGGCTGCACTTCCTTTTGTGCTGGGTGGCTCTCCTTATGGGGTGCACTCCTTTCATGTGGGGCTCCCCTATGTGGGGGACACCCCAGCATGGCATGGCACTCCTTGCATGCATCAGCACTGTATGTGGGCCAGCTCCACATGGGTCAAGGAGGCCCGGGGTTTGAACTGCAGACCTCCCATGTGGTAGACGGATGCCATATCCACTGGGCCAAGTCTGCTTCCCTTCCTTGACTTTCTGTCACTCTTCCTGACCTTTGCTCATCCAGCTCTTGTTATGTTCAAGTACGACCTGTTTCCTTTATTAAACACCTGTATTCAATAATATTCAGAGTCATTCTGTTTTACTGACCAAACCAAGACTGAAAAAATATTCAAAAATTAGGAATTTAGGAATAGATGAGAGTTGCTTTGTGTTGACAAAGGCTTTTAACTTGAATCTATAAATACACTGTAACAAAAGAATAAGCTCTTGAACTGACTGCAGCCATCATTCATTCAAGTACCTAAGTCACCCCCCATAGAATAATTTTATTTCTTCCAGAATTCATATGGAAAATTGGACAAATAATTAATGAAAACTCTCTCAATAGAAAGCCTGCAGAAATAAATTAATTAGCCAGAACTTTTGTCCAAAATTTAGTTTCTGATTTCATTTTCATACTAGGAGAATCTTTACTGTTTAGTCAAGTCAAGCTCTATCTGCTTGACTGCTTAAAAGTAATTGTTTGTGGAAAATTAATAAATTGGCATTCTGGTTTCAAATATTTATCAAGCTTGAGGCTTTGCTTAGGGTGAATTTGCTTTCTAGGGCCTGATTAGCTCTGAATCCTGATTAAATCTAGATTGTGATTAGGCAAAGAAATTATATAAAAATATAAAATACCAAACTTATGCCTATTTGCTTCAGTAACATTCTACATTTGAAGGGTTTGTAGAAGACTAAATGAGATAAATGAAAAGCACCTGGAATAGGGGCTGTGTTTATATAAATGACCACTACTATTTTTGGGAGGGCTAGGGTATGAGGGAAGGTAAAATGGATGAACCTTGAGAATCTTATGCTGAGTGAAGCAACCCAGGCATTGAAGGACAGTTACTAAATGACCTCAATGATATGAAATAAGCAAACTGCCTCAGAGAGCTAGAGTCTGGAAAAGAGGCTTACAGGAAATCGGGGGGTGGAGGAAGGATATGAGTTAATGTCTGCAGGGGTGGAATCTGTGATGAGCTGGCGGTAAGTATGAGCACAAAGAAGGGGCAAAATGGGGGCAAGGGGTTGCCTTCGGATGGGGCTTTGTGGGTTTGAGGGGGGCTGGGGATGGGCAGAGGGGAAATATTGTCCAAAAATTGGGGGGAGGGAGGGGCAACATACGAACATGGGAGAGTGTCAGGTGTTCATTGAGAACAAAATGTTGAGAAAATCGTATCAAAGTATAAGTAGGAGGGTTACCTGTTTAGGATGTTCAGGGGGTATGGTCTGATGCGGGACAGACTCCAGGGGAATAGCTGAAGGCTCATTTTGCCAAGGTGGGTTGTACCATTGGGAAGAGACCCAAGAAGTGAGAGTTGGGGTGGACCCACATCCTGGGGAGGACTAATGCTGTCAAATAGAGAGAACTGTATCTCTCGTCAGAAAGGATGGCTCCCAGGGCATTAGGGCAGTTGAGCAAGTCAGGCCCTGAATACTGCTGCAAGTATCTCTGGACATGGCTTCTTGGGAAATGGAGACTGGCTGGTGTTGTGGGCCCCAAGGGGAGGGGAAAATGGATGTGGAATGGATGGAACCAAGGTAAATATGGGGGCAAGAGAGGAGTTTTGTGAGAGTACACGAGGATGAATATAAAACATGTAATATTACACGAAAAACATATAGGGGACGACAGACTAATAATGTAAACCATAAGGCAAAACATAGGATAACTAAAAAATTTAGAAAACTGTACAACCTAAAGTATGGACCACATAGTAAGCACAGATGTCACCTTGTTTGAAAGCTATTGTCTCAGAATCTGTACATCAGTTTCAGGAAATATGATATGAATAAGTTAAAAGATTATCGCTGTGGAAAGGAAAGGTTTTATGGTGGATCTGGGGAAGTACTGTATATTGTATATATGAATTTCAGTGATCTAAGACTCTTGTGAAGCTGACATTATGTTGGGATTCACTTTACAGGAAGTTTTGGGTCACAGAGTGGTTCAACAATGGCAGCGGAGGAATACTGATATAGGATGTTATTGACAGGATATATATGGTTGACAGGGAGTTATACAGGGCATATGCCCAGGGTATATAGTAATGTCTAGATATACTCATAGTGGAAACAATTAAAAACAACAGCTGGGGGGGTACTGGGCCCCTGGCCAGGGGGTCACTGTCATGGACCATGGGGGAGAAGTGGCAGTCCGCCAGGGGCAACAGCAAGAACCGGGAAGGAAGGAGGGCCCAACAGTGGGCTCCTGATACTAATGGCTATGCTTTTGAGCCTATACACATGCAATAAGAACAAGGCCTAGAGGAGCACTGTGCCTGGGAGTTTCCTCCTGACAGCCTTCATGTTACTCAAATATTGCCACTCTCACAGCCAAACTCAGCATGTAGATGCAGTGCATTCCCCCAGCGAGGGACATGACACCCGGGGATGAGCCTCCCTGGCACTGAGGGATCACCTACCACATACCAGCTGAAGATGCAACTAGAAAATGACCTTGAATTAAAGGTTCAATACGGATCAGCAGAATATCCCTGTCTACATATAATAACATGACTTCAAAATGCTGTTTGACCTAATGTAAGGGGGAAATGGAAAGGAGAAATGAGATTATAAGGCTATGAGTCTCTAAAAAAGAGTCTGGAGGTTGTCAGAAGGAATGCCCTTATGCACAACTGAGCAGAGCCTAAGAGACAGATAAAGTAGATACAACCCCAGGTATTGGTTCTTTTGAGGGATAAAGAGACCCATGGGTTCTATGGTCATGGCAGATGGGGTTCACCGCCATGGCAGATGGCCTTTCTTTGGAGCTGGTGTTTCTGTATGATGGAATTGGACTCAGAGGGGATCTCTTTTCACAAGACTTGCATGCTACTTTATTGGAATTGTAGTTGGTGCTGGGGTTTAAGATATATTTAGGGGATTTGAATCTCTGGACTGATAATATGACACCCAGGCCCAGAGCCTCAACAGACTTCAGCTCCTACACTTTGATTTATTGGACTTACCCCACTCAGCTAACATCGAGTTGAAGAAGGTCAACCACCACAACATGGAGCCTAGAGTGTCTACAACTGAAAGCAGGAGGAGTGCATCCAGTATCCATGTGGAATCTAAGCCCCCACTTGACATAGATGTGCAATGGACACAACCAATCCAATGTCCACAGAGAAAATGTGGAATGTGTGTGGGAAGGGTAGCCATGGTGGCTGCTGGGTTTGGGGAATGGGAGGGAGAGATGAGATGTGGAGGCGTTTTTGGGACGTGGAGTTGTCCTGGGTGGTGCTTCACGGACAAGTACGGGACATTGTAGATCCCCCCAGGGCCCACTGGATGGAATGTGGGAGAGTGTGTGCTATGATGTGGACCATTGACTATGGGGTGCAGTGATGCTCAGAGATGTACTTACCAGGTGCAATGGATGTGTCACAATGATGGGAGAGAGTGTTGCTGTGGGAGGAGTGGGGGGTGGGGGTGGTGTGGTTGAATGGGACCTCATATTTTTTGAATGTAATTTTTAAAAATAAATAATTAAAAAAAAAAGGATAGTGCCACATGAACTTTTATTGCTCTCATGCACACAATCGGTATTCACGGATATAGATTAGCAATCAATTTTGAAGATAGGGAACACTTACCCATAAGCTCAGTGATCACAGTGAGCACAGTATCCAGATTTATCACCCCACTCTTGAACCTCTATAAGTAGCCATTATTCAAAACCTGGCAGTCTCTCAGGAAAAATCCAGCCTAAAAAGGCAGGGCACACTTCTCTTTTCCAAAATAGGCCAGAGTAGACAGAAGTTTTCTGAGCCCAACATCCAGACCAGACAGTGAATTCTGTTGTGCAGAGAGAAGCAGCTTGCAAGCTCAACAATGTGATAGGTACTCTTGGATTTATTTCCAGAATGACTGGACCAGAATTGAACATTTTAAAAAATATATATATTTTTAGAGAAGTTGTGAGTTTACAAAAATTCATGCATCATGTGCAGAATTCCCATACATTTCCCATCCACCAGCACCTGGCATTGTTTTGGAATATTTGTTACAGATTATTTTAAAAATCATCAAAATATGACTAGTAATATGGTCTATTGCTTACATTTGGTATAGCTTCCCATTGATCTGGGGGTTCTTTCAGAGGATTATGTTGGTGGACAGTCCCCTGCAGATACAGAGTAGGGTTTCAGTCCACCACCAAGTGACTCAGTGCTTAGTGGTTGCTTTTCCAAGCATATTCAATGATGCCCAGTTTGAAGGACTCCCACTGGCTGCCTGCAAGAAGAAAAATGCACCAGGCCCCTTGAGATACAGTGCAATGAAACATTGGTTACCCAGCTATTGTAACTGGCAACCTCAACATTACTCATATCCATTCTTAAATGACCTGATGGGCTTTATGAAAGTTTTCTCTGAAATTAAGGAGTTATGCTCATTTTCAAACCCATGTTAATCTTTAAATCTCTGCTAAATGCATCATGACTCTCTTACCCAAAACTGCTCTCTAATGATCCTGATTAAATGCTTGTTACATTTCTATTGCTTGCCTTACCTTTATTGGTTTTTCTTCACTTTATTCCCTTTTCTTCACATGTCTAGGTACTTATCTGCACATGATTACTATGAAGGGAGGATTCACAGAGATGGCCTGAAACCATTTCACATCCATCAACCTGCAGTGCCATAATTAGGCATGGATGGGAGAACATATGGCTAACCCTTAAACAACTTCTACTTTTTTGGGGGCTTGCTTGTTTCTTCCTAGCCAACAAAGTTCTTGATTGCAATGTATTTTTAGTTTTATATTCCTGATATGTAGTGTAGGACCTCAAACACAATATTCATTAAATAAATAAGGATGGATACATGAACTGATTTCATGTCCAAAGACAAATAATTAAGTAATATTATTTCTCTAAGAGGTATAATGTGCTCTTAAAAAGTTGTTTATAAATGAATGGAGCCGAATGTGAAAATTAAGTAGAGTATAAAATATAATCTCAAAAATTAATAAGCTCTTCATGTATTCATTCATATATATAAATATATCCATTTAAAAAATTTATTGAAGATATCCATTCATATATAAACATACATATATAAACAATAAGAGTATAGTAATAATTGTGAACTTACAAAACAAACATGTACAACATTATACAGGGCTCTCATACTTCATACTACCCTAAATACCTCACATTGTTGTGAAATATTTTTAACTAATGATTAAAGCACATCCTCAAAATATTACTACTAGCCAAAGTATTTTACATTTGGTGTATCTTTCCCCCAACACACCCCATTATTATTTTATATCATTTACACGTGACCATACATAAGCAATTAACATATAGTAAAGGTTTGAACTTACAAAGCAAACATACATAACATCATACAGTGGTCCCATCTACCAACTGACCACCACCACCTTGCTTTGTTGTGAGACATTTGTTACAAATTATTTTTTTAAAGATTTATTTATTTACTTATTTATCTCCTCCCCCCCGGTTGTCTGTTCTCTGTGTCTATTTGCTGCGTCGTCTTTGTCCGCTTCTGTTATTGTCAGCGGCACAGGAATCTGTGTTTCCTTTTGTTGCATCATCTTGTGTCAGCTCTCCGTGTGTGTGGTGCCATTCCTGGGCAGGCTGCACTTTCTTTCATGCTGGGCGGCTCTCCTTACGGGGTGCACTCCTTGCGCGTGGGGCTCCCCTATGGGGGGGACACTCCTCTGTGGCACAGCACTCCTCGTGTGCATCAGCACTGTGCATGGGCCAGCTCCACACAGGTCAAGGAGGCCCGGGGTTTGAACTGCGGACCTTCCATGTGGTAGATGGATGCCCTAACCACTGGGCCAAGTCCACCGCCCTGTTACAAATTATTAAAGAATATTGTCAAAATCTTATTACTAATTATATTCCTTATCTTACATTTGGTATATTTTCCCCTAACCCATCCTATTAATTTTTTTAAATACATTTTTTATGACAGAAGTAAATTTACAAAACAATCATGCACATGTGTAGTATTCCCATTTACAACACCCCTCTATCAACACACCACACTGTGGTGGAACATTTTTTACGGATGAGATAATATCATCAGATTATTACCAGGACCATAGTGTATATTTGGCACACTTTTTCCATACTCCCCCATTATCAACACAGTACATCTTTGGCATAGATGTATGAATATTACATTATTACTGTTAAGCACATTACATAGGTCACTCCATTTGTATTTTTCCCATGTTTCTCCACATTTCCACCCCCACAAATAGTGATGTACATCTCTTTAGCTCACAAAGAACAGTCTTGAATCTGTCCCATCAACTACAATTCTCACCCACCTCTGGGTTTACTGTATTATTCACTCCCTAAATTATTCTCTAGCTTTCTTTAGTTGGCATTTACATTCCTAGATTGCCCTTTTCAGCCACATTCCTATTTATAAACCAGCTGTTACTCACTAAAATGTGTTACCATCAACTTTATACATGTCCACACTTTTACACTAGTTAATTAAAACCTCCACATACATTAAATATCAGTAGTCCATCTCAGTCCTCCTCTTATTTCCTTTAAGAATCCACCACCTACCACCAGGTCTTAAAGATATTTTCCCATATTTTCTTCTAGAAGCTTTATTGTTCTTGTTTTTATATTTAGGTTTAATCCATTTTGAGCTAATGTTTATATAAGATGTGCAATAGGGGTTCTCTTTCCTTCTTTTGGTTATGGATATCCCGTTCTCCCAGCACTATTTGTTGACTGGACTGTTCTGCTCAAGTTGGGTGGGTTTGATAGGCTAGTTAAAAATCATTTGACCCTAGATGTGAACGTCTCTTTCTGAATCATCAATTCTCTTCCTTTGGTCTATGTGTCTGTCTTTATGCCAGTACCATCTGTTTTTACCACTGTAGCTAGGTAATGTGATTTAAAGCCCAGAAGTGAGAGTCCCCCAACTTTGTTTTTCCTTTTTAAGATGTCTCTGGCTATTCAGGACCCCTCAACCTTCCAAATAAATTTGATAATTATGTTTTCCATTTATTTAAAAAGTAGTGGTGGAATTTTTGTCAGGATTCCATTGAATCTGTGTATCAATTTGAGTGAAACACCTTTTTAAAATTTTTACTTTTATTTAAGAATTGACATCTTAATGATATTAAGTCTTCCAATCTGTGACATTGGAATGTTCTTCTAATTAATTTGTTTTTTTTTTTAACCAATGAGTTGCTTTACATCATTGGTTAAGTTTATTCCTAAATATTTGGGTTTTATCTGTCATATATTATTTTCATCACTCTCTTGACAATTTTAATTACATTTACTGATATAATCTTCATGTCTAGACTCTCTTCCAAGTCTCCCTCTCCTGACTTTTCTTTTCAGGTTATAGCACACCCTCTAGTATTTCCTGCAAAGCAGGTCTCTTGTTTACAAACTCTTTCAGTTTCTGTTTATTTGTGAATATTCTAAACTAGTCCTCATTTTTGAAAAACAATAATGCTGGATATTAGATTCTTGGCTGGAGGTTTTTCTCTGCTGTATCTTAAATATATCAGACCAGTGTCTTCTTACCTCCATGGTTTCTGTTGAGAAATCAGCATTTAAACTTATTGAGTGTCCCTTATGTTATGCATTACTTTTCTCTTGCTGCTCTCAGAATCCCCTTTGTCTTTGGTATTTGAAATTCTGATTAGCATGTGTCTCAGAGTTGGTCTATTCAGATTTATTCAGATAGGAGTACATTGTGTTTCTTGGACATGGCTACCTATGTCCTTCAATAGGGTTGGGTAATTTTTTACCATATTTCTTCAAATATCCTTCTGTCCCTTTTCCCTTCTTTTCTCCTTCTGGGACACCCATGACATGTATGTTTTCATGTCTCTTACTGTTGTTCGGTTTCCTGAGAATTTGTTCTATTTTTTCCTTTCTTTTCTTCAGCCGTTCTTTTGTATGTTCACTTTCAGAGGCCATTTCTTTAAGCTCAACAATCCTTTATTCTGCCTCATCAAATCTGCTATTATATGATTCCAATGTATTTTTAATTTCATTTACTACCCTTTTCATTCCCATAAGATCTGCTATTTTTCTATGTAAGCTTTCAAATTCTTCTTTGTGCTCATTCAATATCTTCTTAATATCCTTAATCTCTCTAGCCATCCCATTGAATTTATTAAGAAGATTTGTTTGAACATCTATGATTAGTTGTCTGAACTACTTTATGTCATCTGGAAGCTTATCTTGATCCTTTAACTGAGCTATATTTTCCTGTTTTTTGGTGTGGATTGTAATTTTTTGTTGGTGTATTGGCATGTGGCTTAATAGATGCATTTATTCTGGGTGCAGTTTCTCTCTTTAGTTTAGGGCTTCTTGCCCTTTCTCCCTTGCTGGTTGTGTAGTAGGTGCCAAGAATATAGTTGATGCTGTTAAGCTGTAGAAGCTCATGCTTCTCTCATTGCCCCAGGGACCAATGAAGCTTCTCCCAACTTTCTCCTTTGCCAGGGGTAGTGACAGAGCCACAGCCAAGTGTAGTAATCCAAGTCATGCAGGCCTAGACTATAGTTGCCTGAGAGACTGATGAAGCTTCATGTCTCTTTCTCCCCTGCCTGAGATGTGGATGGGGCTACAGGTGTGGGCAGCAATCTATGCTGTGTGGGTCTAAACTGACCACATTTGCCCAGGTAGACTTCCAACTCTGTCCAGCCAAATATGCCTGCAGTTAACAGGAGAGGCTGGCACAGGTCTCCCCTGCTTCCTCCCTGCTGGAGGTGGGGCTGGGGCTTAGGATACAACTGCAATCTGATCTGGATAGAAAGAAGGCTTCCCTTGCCAGCACTAAGATTTTCAGTGCACCCTGCTTCCCCTTATGGCAGGGGAAGAGTCTGGCCTCTTTCTGACTTGGACATGTTCAAATTTTATCTGTTCTTAGGGTTATAATTTAGCCTGCCAAATTTACTAATCAGTAGCTGAAGTTGGTGCCCAACTATCTCTTCCTCCCCTGTTTTTTTGGGAAGTGGAGCCTCCAATTCTAGCCACAGATTAGCTCCTAAGGTGGGTTGAAATGCCAGTGGAGGATTGTCACCGGCCTCCAGGACATGGAGTACTTTACTCATGAATCTTCTCTGCAGGTGGGTAGTCTCCTTCCATTCTTTCCAGGATACTGGAGGATGTTCTTCTGGTCTCCTGGAGCTCCCAAACAGGAGCTTCAGATAGCTCTGGGTGATTACTAACTGCCCTGTTGCATGAGCTGACTCTAGGCTCCTTACTCTCCTGTCATCTTGCTGGTTGTCTATCCATTTATTTTTTTTAACATCATTTCTGGATTAAAGTGGTTTCTGTTTTAAATTTTACTACATTGTTTAGACACACATCTTTAAAAAGAAAATTCAAACAAAGCCACATCCCTCTTATGAAGACTTTCCTTTTACTTGATGAATAATATACAAATAAGGTTTACTGACCTTTAAGGTCTTTGAAAAATTGACTCAAACTTACCTTTAATTACCATATCCTGCTATTTGATTTAGTCAATATATACAGCAATGTCCCCACAAATTTATTTATTTTTTAAATCTTGTTTATTAGAGTATTTGTGAGTTTACAGAACAACCATGCAAAAAATACAGGGTTCCTATACACCACTCTGCCACCAATGCCTTGTATTGGTGTGGAATGTTTTTTACAAGTGATAACACGATATTTTTACAATTTTACCATTAACTAGAGTCCATTGTTTAACATAGCAGTCACTGTGTAGTATAGTTCCATGGACTTTTTAAAAATTTTTCTGTTACCAGCTATACAGTCTAGCATTTCCCCTTTTAATCACATTCAGAAATGTATTTCAGTGGTGTTAATTGCATTCACAATGTTGTGCTACCATCAACACCATTCATTACCAAAACCTTTCCATCATTCCAAATAGGAACCCTTAAACTTTGTATATTCTAGCTTTATAATCACAATGACCTTTTGTTTTGTCTCAAGGTAGTTGGAAAACCTATAGCCAGTAGACTGTGTTCACACACACTAATATTTTCTAGTGTGGCCTTTTTCTTCATCTATTTCCAAGGCTTGATTTCCCAGCACAAAATCTTTTTTTTTTTTTACCTATTAAGTTACTTCATTCATTGCAGAGAGGGTAGACCTACATTTCCTTTTTTAACTTTATTCCATTAAACATGGATTTAGAACTTTCAGCATCTTAAAGGTTTAATAAATATAATATTAATTTATTTAATTGATACTCCATAAATGTAGGGAGATTACATTTAAGCTAAATAAAATTGAAACCATTATATTTTATTCCAGAAATGTTCTTTTTGCTTCTTTTATAGGAGGTTTAATGGATTTCTCTTGAATAAAATTCTAAACCTGTGAATAATCATAAAAGCATACTGAATGCTAGTTTTGTAATATATTACAATTGTTTAATTTTTTAAAATTACAATTTAGGAAAGATCATTCCATACATTCAAGGAATTTTCCTTTACTTATTGATATTTGATAATAGGGATATAACCACTCATATTTTAGGCAGCACTAAATCTTTTTCCTTTTTTGCTTGGGCCCTTTTTATTTTCTTTCTTTATTTTTTTAATGTTACATTAAAAAAATATGAGGTTCTTATATACCCCCAACCCCGTCACCCAACTCCTCCCCCAATAACAAAAACCTCCTCCAACATCATGAGACATTCACTGCACTTCGTGGATACATCTCTGAGTACTGCTGCACCTCATGGTCAATGGTCCACACCATAGCACACACTCTCCCACAGTCCACTCTGTGAGCTATGGGAGGACATACAATGTCTGGTAAATGTCCCCGCAGCACCACTCAGGACAACTCCAAGTGCCAAAAACGTCCCCACATCACATCTCTTCTTTACACTCCCTACCACCAGCAGCCACCGTAGCCACTTTCTCCACACCAATGCCACATTTTTTTTTATTACTAACCACAATAGTTCATGAATAGATTATCAGTAAGTCCACTCTAATCCATACTCTAATCCTCCATCCTGTGGACCTGGAATAGTTGTGTCCACTCCATATCTATATCAAGAGAGGGCTTAGATTCCACATGGATGCTGCTTGCAATTCTCCTGCTTTCAGGTGAAGGCACTCTTGGCTCCATGGTGTGGTGGTTGACCTTCTTTATCTCCATATTAGCTGAGGGGGGATAAGTCCAATAAATCAGAGTGTAGGAATTGCAAGTCTATTGAGGCTCAGGGCCTGGCTATCACATGGTCAGTCCAGAGATTCAAGTCCCCTGGGTATACATTAAACCCCAGCACCAACTACAGATCCAGTAAAAGTAACAGGAGAGGTTTGTGAACAAAGATCATATCTGAATCCAGCTCCAGCATACAGAAACACAAACTGCAAAGTAGGGCCAACTGACATGGGACTGAACTCCATCTGCCATGACCATAGAAACTGTGGGTCTCTGGCCCTCAGAAGAACCAATATCTGAGGTTGTATCTACTTTATCTGTCTTTAGGACTCTGCTGACCTGATAACCTCCTGGCTCTTTTTGGAGACTCATAGCCATATAAACTCATTTGTCCTTTCCATTTCCCCCTTTTATTCAGGTCAAAAAGCATTTTTTAACTCCGGGTATTATATGTAGACTGAGATGTTCTGCTGGTCTGAGTTGACCCTTTTATTCAAGGTCATTTTCTAGTTACATCATCAGCTGGTACTTAGTAGTAATCCCTCAGCACCAGAGAGGCTCATCCCCGGGAGTCATGCTGGGGGGAAGGCAACGCATTTACATGCTGAGTTTGGCTTTGAGACTGGCCACATTTGAGCAACACGGAGGCTCTCAGGAGGTAACTCTTAGGCACCCTGCAGCTCTAGGCCTTGTTCTTATTTCAGGTGCACAGGTTCACAAGCATAGTCGTTAGTCAAGGTCTCATTGTTGGATCTTCCTGTTTTAGTCTTTGCCATTGCATTTGGGGGGTTATTGCTGTTCCTTTAGGGAATGTGATAGAGCTCCCCTGGCTAGGAACTCAGCACTCCCTCAGTTGTTTTTAATTGTAACCACTATGAAAATATCCATTTTTATGTACCCTGGATATATACCCAGAGAACTCCCTGCCAACCATGTGTGCCCTGTTAATAACACCCCACACCAGTATTCCTCGCCTGCCATTGTTGAACCTCTCTGTGATCCAAAACTTCTTCAAAAATGAAGCCTAATATATTGCCAGGTTCCATTAATAGTAAAATGGAATATAGTGATGAGTTTAAAGGTTAGATATAGAATACATATTAATTTTTAGAAAAATTAAGGTAAAAATAAATTGGGGTATCAAAAAATTAAAAGATGTAAAAGCTTTGTTTTTAATATTTTGCCTTCCATCACTGCAATAAATGTGCAAATTGGCAAGGCAACTTCTTCCATCTTTTCCTCAGTTTCTATATCCTTTGACCTTTTTTCCCTAATTATTAAGCTTGTCTTCACAGAAGTTTTAGATCACAGTAATTCATTGAGGTCATTTAGTATTTGTCCTTCAATGCCTGGGTTGCTTTACTCAAAATAAGGTTCTCAAGATTCAACCATGTTATCCCATGTGTTTTAGTGTATTTGTTCTTAAAGTCGAGTAGTATTCCATTGTATGTATATACCACATTTTATTTATCCATTCATCTGTTGATGGACATTTGGGTGATTCCAACTTTTGGCAATAGTGAATAATGCTGCTATGAACATTGGTGTGCATATATCAGTTTGTGTCCTTGTTTTCCGTTCGACTGGGTATATACCCAGCAGTGGAATTGCTGGGTCATGTGGCAGATCTATAGCTCGTTTTTGGAGAAACTGCCAAACTGTCCTCCAGAAGGGCTGGATTCTTCTGCATTCCCACCAGCAGTGGATGAATGTTCCCATTCCTCCACATCCTCTCCAGCATTTGTAGTCTTCTGTTTTTTTCATAGCTGGCAATCTTATGGGAGTAAGATGGTATCTCATTGTAGTTTTGATTTGCATTTCCCTAATAGCTGGAGATCTGGAGCATTTTTTCGTGTGCTTTTTGGTCATTTGTATTTCTTCCTTGGAGAAGTGTCTGTTTAAATCTTTTCCCCATTTTTAAAATGGGTTGTTTGTCTTTTTATTTTTGAGATATAGGAGTTCTTTATATATGCAGGTTATAAGTCTCCTATCAGATATATGGTTATGAAATATTTTCTCCCATTGTGTTGTCTCTCTTTTCACTTTCTTGACAAGCTCCTTTGAGGTACAGAAGGCTTTAATTTTGAGGAAGTCCCTTTTATCTATTTGTTCTTTTGCTGCTCGTGCTTTTGGTGTGAAGTTCATGAAGTGATTTCCTATTACAAGGTCCTGTGGCTGCTTCCCTACACTGCTTTACAAAGTCTTTATGGTCTTGACACTTATATTTAGGTCTTTGATCCATCTTGAGTTGATTTTTTTATAAGGTGTGAGTTGGTAATCCTCTTAAATTCTTTTACATATGGATATCCAGTTCTCCAGGCACCAATTGTTGAATAGGCCATTCTCTCCCAGTTGAGAGGATTTGGTGGCTTTATCAAATATTATATGACTATATATATGAGGATCTCTATCAGAACTCTTACTTTGGTTCCATTGGTCTTTGCGTCTCTCCTTGTGCCAATACCATGCTGTTTTCACTAGCTTTTGTAGTATGTTTTGTAGTATGTTTTGAAGTCAGGTACTGTTATTCCTCCTATTTCATTTTTCTTTTTCAATATGTCTTTGGCTATTCAGGGCCTCTTTCCTTTCCAAATAAATTTCATAGTTAGTCTCTCTAGTTCCTTAAAGAATGATGTGTTGATTTTTATTGGGATTGCATTGAATTTGTACATCAGTTTTGTTAAGATAGACATCTAATATTTAGTCTTCCTATCCATGAACAGGGAATATTCTTCCATTTCTTTAGGTCTTCTTTGATTTCCTTGAACAGTGTTGTGTAGTTCTCTGTGTATAAGTCTTTTACCTCTTTAGTTAAATTTATTCCTGGGTATTTAATTTATTTATTTACTATTGTGAATGGTATTTGGTTCTTGCTTTCATCAAAAGATTGCTCATTATTGGTGTACAGAAATGCTACTGATTTTTGTACATTTATCTTGTAACCTGTGACTTTACTGAACTTATTTATGAGTTAGAAGCTTTCTTGTAGACTTCTCAGGGTTTTCTATGTATAGGATCATGTCATCTGCAAATAATGAAATTTTGACTTCTTCCTTCCCAATTTGAATGCCTTTTATGTCTGGTTCTTGCCTCAGTGCTCGACCAAGTACTTCTAAGACAATGTTAAATAAAAGAGGTGACAGTGGGCATCCTTGTCTTGTTCCTGATCTTACATGGAAAGATTTTAGGACTTCACCATTGTAAACAATGTTGGCTGTGGGTTTTTCATATATACTCTTTATCATGTTCAGAAAATTTCCTTGTATTCCAAACATTTGCAGTGTTTTTATCAAGAAGTTTGCTGTATTTTGTCAAATGCTTTTTCTGCATGAGTAGATATAATCATGTGACTTTTTCCTCCAATCTGTTTATATGGTGTATTACATTGATTGATTTTCTTACGTTGAACCATCCTTGCATAACCAGAATGAATCCCATTGGTCATGGTGTATAATTCATTTAATGTGTTGTTGGATATGGTTAGCAAGTATTCTGTTGAGCATTTTGGTCTCATTAGAGAAATTGGTCTGTAATTTCCCTTTCTTGTGATGCCTTTGTTTGACTTGTTACCAGGGTAATGTTGGCATCATAGAATGAGTTACGCAATATTTCTTCTCTTTCAATTTTTTGGAAGAGTTTCAGCAAGAGTGGCATTAGTTCTTTCCAGAATGTTTTGTAGAATTCACCAGTGAAGCTGTCTGGCCCAGGGCTCTTCTTACTTGGGAGGTTTTTAATGACTGATTCTATCTCTTTCTTTGTGATGGTTTGTTGAGATCATCAATTTCTTCTTTCATCAATACAGGCTGCTTATGTGTTTCTAGGAATTTGTCCATTTCCTCTGAATTGTCATTTTTGTTGGAATATAGTTTTTCAAAGTATCCTCCCATGATTGTCTTTATTTCTGTGGGATCTTATTTTGTGTATTTTCATCTTCTCTCTTTTTTTGTTAGTCTAGCTAAGGTTTTGTCAATTTTATTAATCTTCTCAAAGAACCAGCTCTTGGTTTTGTTTATCTTTTCAAGTGCTTCCTTATTTTCTATTTCATTTAGTTCTGCTCTTATCTTCTTTCTTCTTTCTTTCTTTCTTTCTTTCTTTCTTTCTTTCTTTCTTTCTTTCTTTCTTTCTTTCTTTTTCTTACTGTGGGGTTGCTTTTTTATTTCCTTTTTTACTAATTTCTCCAAATGTGCAGTTAGTTCTTCAATTTTTGCTCTTTCTTCTTTTTGATGTATGAATTTGTTGCTATAAATTTCCCTCTCAGTACTGCTTTTGCTGCATCCCATTAGTTTTGGTAGGTTGTGTTATCATTTTCATTAGTTTCAAGGTAGTTATTAATTTCTTTTGAAATTTCCTCCTTCTCCAACTGTTTTTCTAAGAGTGTGCTGTTTAATGTCCATATCTTGGTGTGAAATCTGGGTCTGGTCCTTGTAGATTTCCAGTTTCACTCCCCTGTGATCAGAGAAATTATTTTTTATGATTTTCATCTTTCTGAATTCCTTGAGCCTTTCTTCGTGGCCTAGCATATGGTCTATCTTGGACAATAATCCATGTGCACTTGAGAAAAATGTATACCCTGCTGTATTCAGGTGTAATGATCTGTATATGTCTATTAAGTCCAGCTCCTCTAATATGCTGTTCAGAGTTTTTGTTTATTGATTCTCTTTTGAGATGTTCTGTCCAAAACTGATAGTGGTGTATTAAAGTCCCCCAGTATAATTATGGAGGCATCTATTATTTCACTTAGCTTTTCCAATGTTTGCCTCATGTATTTGGAGGCTCCCTTGTTAGGAGCATAAATATATATGATTGTTCATCCTTCTTGAAAGATTATCCCTTTCACTAATATGTAGTGTCCATCTTTGCCTCTCACAATTGTTTTGCATTTAAAGTCTATTTTGTCTGATATTAATATAGCTACTCCTGACTTTTTTTGGTTATTGTTTGCTTGTAAGATTGTTTTCCAGCCATTCACTTTCAACCTCCTTGAATCCCGGGGTCTATCTAAGATGTGTTTCTTGTAGACAGCATATAGATGGGTCATATTTCCTTATCCAATCTTCCAGTCTGAATCTTTTTACAGGTGAATTTAATCCATTGACATTCAGTGTTATTACTTTCAAAGAATTATTTATGTTAGCCATATTTTCTTTGGACTTGTGTTTGTCTAAAATTTTTTTCTTCTCTTTTTGTCTTTTTTGTTGCTTGTACACTCTCCTCCAACTCTGCCTCTCCTGTTTTTTTCTTTGTTCCTGCAGAACTCCCTTTAGTATTTCTTGAAGGGCAGGGTTCTTGTTGGCATACTCTTTTAATTTTGGTTTATCTGTGAATATTTTGAACTCTCCATCATTTTTGAATGCTAGTTTAGCTGGGTAGAGTATTCTTGGTTGGAAATTTTTTTGTTTTATTATCTTGACTATATCATACCACTGCCTTCTTGACTCCATGGTTTCAGATGAGAAATCAGCACTTAATCTTATGGAGCCTCCCTTGTATGTGATGGTTTTCTTTTCTCTTGCTGCTTTTAGAATTTTCTCTGTCTTGAGCATTGGATAATTTGACAAGTATATGTCTTGGGGTGGGTCTGCTGGGATTTATGGTGTTTGGGGTGCATTGTACTTCCTGGACATGTACATCCATCTCCCTCAGTAGATTTGGGAACTTTTCAGTCATTATTTCCTCCAACACCCCTTCTGTCCTCTTTCCCTTCTCTTCTCCTTCTGGGATGTCTATAATACGTATGTTTGTGCATTTTGCATTGTCATTCAGGTCCCTAAGTCCCAGCTGCGTTTTTTTCTACCTTTTTATTGATCAGTTCTACTCTCTGATTTCAGATGTACTGTCTTCCACATCACTAATTCTGTCCTCTGCCTCTTCTAATCTGGTGCTCTTTGCTGAGAGGGTAGTTTTGATTTCTTGAACTGTGGTGTTCATCACCATCATATCTGTTATCTTTTTGTGTGACTGCAATTTCTTCTGTATTCTCTCCAAGTGTTTTCTTCATATTGTTAATCTCTTCCTTTACTTCATTAAGTTGGTCTCTAATATATATGTTTTGAGAGCTCCTCTTCCTGGTTTTTAGTTTGTTCATTGGATTCAGCCACATTTTCCTGATTATTGGTTTGGTTTGTAGTTTTTTGTTGCTGTCTGGTCATCATTTTATCTTGACAGGTTTAATCAGTTCCTTAGCTTCTTTGTCTAGTCTTGGGGATTAATTAGTTGTTGTTCATGTGTAAGTGTCTTCTCTTCATCACTTTGTTCTTCTTACTCTATTTTCTTGTTGCTGGCTACGTTCACTTTGAAGGAAAATTTAGGGCCAGGGAAAGCAAAATGGGTAAGAAAAGAAAATGTATAAAGTAGTATTGGTAATAAATGTTAACAGAGAAACAATGTGAGATCTAGGAGAATGGATATTAGACTCATGTAAGTTGTGTAGAGTCATAGCAGTAAGTAGAGTACCTATAATGAGACAGTCAACTGAATATGGGGAGGAATATAGTATGAATTAAAAGGTCAGTATTTTCATGAGAGAGGGAAAGAGAAAAGAAAGACAATAATATCAAGAGTGGATAAAAGAAAACAGAACAAAGATATGAGAAATAAAAAAAATCAGACAATTTGGGGGCCAAAGAAAGGGAGGTGGAATGCAAGAGAAACAGTAGATGATGGAGGATAGAAAAATGTAGAGGAAAGGGAGAGTGTAGGTGGCCAAAATCAATACACACAGAAAAGAGGAAATGGAGGATGAGGAAACACAGCAAATGTGAAGTGCTCCCTGCAGCACCTATTAAATAAAGAAAATAAAATTAAAAAAGAAGAAAAAGAGAGAAAAAAAGAGAGAAAAGGGGGGAACATAAAAGGGGATGAAACAAGCAAGATAAACAGAAAAAAAAACTAAATAAATGAAAAAGAACCTTGTGGGATAAAATAGGAGATAAGACCAGGAGACAATGCAACAGTAGCAACCATGATAAAAAAAAAAAGGAATCAAAGTTTCAAGCTAGGAATCCTCTTTGCAGTTAAATAAAATGCTTAGGGATCTTACATTCCCTCTTTCTCCCATCCTCACTTCTGTCTCTCCCAGGTCAGCTGGAAAGCTGCCTGAGAGGTCTGGTAGGAGATTTAAGTGGGTTCTTGTTGAACCAACTCAACACAGAAGACAGTGACTCTTTATTTCCAGCATGAGAGCACTTACACCTCACCAGCAACCCCAAATATGGGGTAGCATGTCCTACAGTCTCTTCCCCTTAGGTGTGCTAGGGGAGGTCTAAATGATTTTCTGATCCACCTCCTCCCAGACCAAGTTTCCTATCCTAGGACATTTAGGTAAATTGGGCTTTCTCAGCAGATTCACCTCTGCTTTCTTCCCAGACTCTCCCCAAGTCAGCTGGTACACTCCTCAAAGCTCAAAGAAAAGAAAAAAACGTGGAGTGCTAGGGTAATCAAGGACCTCAGACGGGCCTCAGGGTGCTGGATTTGGGGATGGGAAGTCCGGGATATTGCAGACTCAAGGTATGTAAGTCTGTGGAGTTTGGGCTACCAGGTTTTAGGGTATACAGACCTGGGAACCATGCATCCAGTAAACATGGGGTTTGGGAATGCTGTAGCACAACAAAGATTTCAGGGATCCCTGTGGCTGGGCTGCCAGCCTTAGGGGGAGGGGTCCCACCCACAACTTCTGAGCTTTGTGTCAGAAACCCAAAATTCCACCTCTCACAAGAATCTGTCACTGTCTCACCAAATTGACATCCAGTCACCTCCTGCCCTGCAAGCCCCTGAAACAGCCTGCTCAGGGTCTGGGAACACCTCAGCACAACAAAGTTTTCAGGGATTGCCACATCTGGGCTGCCAGCCCTAGGGGGAAGAGTCCCACCCACAACTTCTGACCTCTATGTCAGAGACCCAAAATTCTACCTCTTGCAAGAATCTCTTCTGTCACTGTCTCACCAAATCAATGTCCAGACACATCCTGCCCTGCAAGCCACCAAAACAGCCTGGTCCAGCAGAACTCTGATCGTACTCACCTGCTTCTTTGCAGGAGAGATTAAGAGATGCACTCACTCAGACACCATCTTGCCCCTAGCACTAAATCTTTATTGTCATTGATTTGTCATAAAATCCCTGAGGTTAATACATGATATGACTTCATCTTTCAGAAGTGAAAGGTCAAAGTAAGAGTAATTCAGGGGACCAATGAGAGTGCCTCCTCTGGATTTATTCTGATAGGTTTTTCAGACAAGTCTCAGTTAGAGCTGGTTCTCTTTGGAATAATCTTGTTCCTTTACCTCATGACCTTTCTAGGCAACACTGCTATCATCTTGGTGTCCATCTTGGACTCTAAACTCCACACTCCTATGTATTTTTTTCCTCTCCCATTTCTCCTTCCTGGACCTCTGCTTCCTCAGCAGTATCATTCCCCAGCTTCTAGTCAACCTCAAGTGTTCAGATAAGTCCATCACATATGTAGACTGCATGATTCAACTCTATGTCTCCCTTGTAATGGGCTACACTGAGTGTATCCACCTGGCTGTGATGACCTATGATCACTATGTTGCTGTTTGCCATCCTTTACATTATATTTTTTCATGCATCTTTGGCTCTGCCATGTCTTGGCCTCTATGGAATGGCTCAGTGGGGTGGCCACTACATTGATTCAGTCCACACTCTCCCTTCAGCTGCCCTTCTGTGGTCACTGCCAGGTGGATCATTTCTTCTGTGAGGTCCCTGTACTCATCAGGTTGGCATGTGTGGACACCACCTTCAACCAGGCTGAGCTCTTTGTGGCTAGTGTATTATTCCTGGTGGTGCCTTTGTCACTCATCCTAATCTCCTATGGGTACATTGCTCAAGCAATTTTGAAGATCAAGTCAGCCATTGGAAGACATAAAGCATTTGGGACCTGCTCTTCCCACCTGATGGTAGTCATCTTCTATGGAACCATCATTTTTATGTATTTGCAGTCAGCCAAAAGTAGATCCAAGGGCCAAGGAAAGTTTGCTTCCCTCTTCTACATTGTGGTGATCCCCATGCTTAACTCACTCATCTATACCCTGAGGAACAAAAAGTAAAGGTAGCACTGAAAAAAAAATTTTGGAAACTCTATGACTGAGCGGGACATGATTATCAAGAAACATTTAGGAGAGACTTACTAAGGGTGAATCACTTAATGAAGGGTGACTAAATAACTAATTTTTTTTATGTTCCTGACCCTGTCAATGGGATTCAGTAGAAGAGAATAAATTAGAGCTTGAATTTCAGAATCTGAACAATCTGAGTTTGAGTGCCCATTTCACCACAGAAGAGCTGTGGGACTTGGCCAATTTGCACAACTACCATTACATTATTTCTAAACTGGGCTGTATACTAGGACCTGAAATGCAATAGACCCAATTAAAACAGATCACTGTTCTAAGGATTTTATTGTTTTTAAAGTTAGTTTTTATAATATTTATTCTCTTTAATAGCCACAGCCATATTTTTAGATGGCTATAAACTACTGAATTATTATAAAGTTTTCACAATTTTTCTTTCACAAAAATTAAAATACTTTGACCAGTTGCTCAGAACAGAAAGAGAAAACACTAAACTTCAGTGATATTCTTTTATCAACTCTAAGTATGGGTTCCTAAGCCCCTTAAGTCCCATTTGTAGGCTCTCTGAATTCACCTCTAGTGCTGCACCCCACACCCAGTCCTGTATTATAAGTTTCTGATTTTTTGTATTTCTTCCCTTAGTAGTTTTTTTAAAAAATCCCCCCTTGTGGCTTTTTGTTTGCCATCTGCTCTCTGTGTCTATTCTCTGTGCATTCTTTTGTGTCTGTATTTTTTTACTTTTTATTTATCTCCCCGCCCTTGTGGCTTGCTTGCTGTCTGCTCGCTGTGTCCACTTGCTGCATGCTCTTCTGCCTTTTTTTTTTTTTTTGCTTGTCTCCCTTTTTTTGTTGTTGCATCACCTTGCTGAAGTGATTGTCCATGGTGCTTGTGGGCTCTCCGCAGCATGTGGGTGAGCCTGTCTTCACAATGAGGCTCTGGGATGTGAACCCCGGGCCTCCCATATTGTAGATGGGAGTCCAACTGATTAAGTCTTAGCCACTTCCCCCCTCACTAGGTTTTTGAGAACAGCAAGTACATTATGATTTAATCACAATTTAAAATAAAACCTTTGCATATGACTTTACAATGCCTCCCAGCTTTCTCTTTAAGCTCAAGTGTCTAATCTTCAAAACCTCATATTAAATTATGTATTTCTAACAGCCTGTTTTATTCCATTAAAAATTTATTGAAGTATGTTATACTTACATGAACAATCAGAAACAGTAAGTATATAGTAAAAGTTGTGAACTTAGAAAACAAACATGCATAACATCATACAGTTCCCATACATCACCCACAACCAATACCTTGCATTTTTGTGAAACATTTGTAACAAATTATGAAAGAGCATCATAGTATATTACTATTAATATATTACTACTAATTATAGCATATATCTTACATTTGGTGTATTTTTCCCCAAACTCACCATATTATTATATTAAAGTTTACAATCAATGACATTTGATATAATCACAGAGTTGTGCATTTATCATTTTAATCA
This sequence comes from Dasypus novemcinctus, assembly GCF_030445035.2. Classification (NCBI taxonomy): domain Eukaryota; kingdom Metazoa; phylum Chordata; class Mammalia; order Cingulata; family Dasypodidae; genus Dasypus; species Dasypus novemcinctus. The sequence continues at coordinate 223,918 of NW_026688125.1, read as the reverse complement.
ATATTAGAGCATTTTTTCAAGACTTGAAAAAAGAAAAAAATTAACAAAAAACAAACCACTATAATGCTCATATGTTAGTGCTATAAATTATAAATCCTAAAATGTTCTTTGACATTTTTCATTCATTTCTAAACATTTAAAAACACATTTTTTACCAATTCTGCAAAGATTAAATTTCAGCTTTTCATTCTGTAACTAGGTTCTATTTTCTGGTGACATATTCTTGCTATTATTAACTCCATGATTTTTCTCATTTTATTTATTAATAGTTCATAATAGTGAAATCATGCAATATTTGTCCTTTTGTGCCTGGCTTGCTTCATTCAACATAAAGTTCTATAGGCTCACCCATGTTGTCATATGCTCCACGACTTCATTATTTCTTACTGCTGAATAAAATTCCATGTGATGGAATCCTGGGTTGATTCCATCTTTTGGCAATTGTGAATAATGTCACTATGAACATAGGTGTGTGGATGTCTGTCCATATCACTGCTCTAAGTTCTTCTGGGTTATATACCTAGTAGTGGTCTTGCAGATTCACATGGTAGATCTATATCTAACTTTCTTACGAACCACTAAACAGACTCACAGTGGGGATTCTACATTCCCACGAACAGTGAATAAGCATTCCTGCCCCTCCACATCCTCTCCAACACCTTCAGTTTTCTGTTTTGTTAATAATGGCCATTCTAGTAGGTGTGAAATTAAATCTCACTGTAGCTTTGATTTGCATTTCCCTAATAGCCAGTGATGTTGAACATTTTTTTCCATGTGTTTCTTCACCACTTGTAATTCTTTTTTAAGAAAAATACCTATTCAAGTTTTTTGGCCAATTTTTAATCAGGTCATTTGAATTTTTATTGTTGAGTTGCAGGATCTCTTTATATATAATGAATATTAGACCCTTGTCAGATGTATGATTACCAAATATTTTCTTCCATTGTGTAGGCTGCCTTTTTACCATCTTCACAAAGTCCTTTTTGCTGGAGAAGTGTTTAATTTTTAGGAGGTTCCATTTATCTATGTTCTCCTTAGTTGCTTAAGCTTTGGGTATAAGGTTTTGGAGACTGCCACCTACTGCAAGGGCTTGTAAATATTTCTCTACATTATCTTCTAGGAGTTTTATAGTCTTGGCTTTTATATTTAGGTCTTTGATCAATTTCGAGTTGATTCTTGTATAGGGGGTGATATAGGGCTCATGTTTCATTCTTTTTGTATGGATATCGAGTTGTCCCAGCACCATTTGTTGAAGAGACTGTTCTGGCCCAGAAAAGTGGATTTGGTAGGCTTATCAAAAACCATTTGACCTTAAAGGTGAGGGTCTATTTCTGAACTCTCATTTTCATTCTATTGATCAATGTATCTATCTTTATGCCAATACTCTGCTGTTTTTTTAAAAGATTTATTTTATTTATTTCTCTCCCTTCCCTCCCCCCCCCGTGTCTGTTCTCTGTGTCCATTTGCTGCATGTTCTTATTTGTCTGCTTCTGTTGTTGTCAGCAGCACAGGAATCTGTGTTTCTTTTTGTTGTGTCATCTTGCTGTGTCAGCCCTCTGTGTGTGTGGTGCCATTCCTGGGCAGGCTGAACTTTCTTTTGCACTGGGTGGCTCTCCTTATGGGGTGTACTCCTTGCACATGGGGCTCCCCTACACAGGGGTCACCCCTGTGTGGCAGGGCACTCTTTGCGTGCATCAGCACTGCACATGGGCCAGCTCCACACCAGTCAAGGAGGCCCGGGATTTGAACCTGAGACCTCCCATGTGGTAGATGGATGTCGTAATCACTGGGCCAAGTCAGCTTCCTTTACCCTACTGTTTTGACCACTGTAGCTATATACTACTCTTCAGTATCGGGAGGCATGCATCTTCTGATTTTGTTTTTCTATTTTAGGATGTTTTTTATTATTAAGGAACACTTTCCCTTACAAATAAACTTGGTAATTGACTTTTTTTTATATCTGTTAATTAGGCTGTTAGAATTATGATTGGTATAGTGTTGAATATATAAATGGGTTTGAGTAGAATTGACATCTTCATGATGTTTGGTCTTCCAATGCATGAACACCAAATGTCCTTCCATTTGTTTAGGTCTTCTTTGATTATTTTTAGCAGTGTTTTGTAGTTTTTGGAATAAAGGTCCTTTACATTCTTGATTAAATTAATTTCTACATATTTGAATTTTTTGTTGCTATTATAAATAGAATTTTTTCTTTATTTCCTCCTTGATTTGCTCATTACTAGTACTTAGAAACACCACCTTTTTTTGGCATAGTGGTTTAGTTTCCTGCCACTTTGCTGAACTCATTTATTAGCTTAAAAGCTTTGTTGTAGATATGTCAGAATTTTCTAAATATAAGATCATGTCATCTGTAATAGAGTTTTATAAGTATTTTTTTATTTTTTAAAAGATACTTAGATTACACAAAATGTTACACACAAAAATATAAGGGACTCCCAAAATTTCCCCATCCCCACAATGTCCACTCTTCTCCACATTAACAAATTCTTTCTTTGGAGTGGAACATTCATTGCAATTGATGACCACATCTGAAGAACTGACAAAAGCATGGATTATAGTTAACACTGTACTTTACACGCTTTCCCACTCAACTCTGTAGGTTATGACAGGATATATAATGGCCTGTATCTTTCATTGCAATGTTACTCAGGATAATTCTAAGTCCTGAAATGCACCTCTTTTTCCCTCTCCCAACCTTCAGCACCTCCAGTGTCTCCACATCAATGAAATAATTTCTTCCATTACTAGAATCACAATAAGCCTATAGTAGAATACCAGCAAGTCCACTCTAGTCCATTCTTTATTCACCAATCCTGAGGATTCTGGGATGGTGATACAACCCCACATCTAATTGAGAAGGGACCTTGATCCCATATGGCTGATGGATGGGACTCTTGCTTGCAGTTGAAGACACTCTCAGTTACTTGCTATGGTGGCTGTCCATCCTCACCTCTTTGTCAGTTGTCCAGGGTGAGTCCAATGAACTAGAAAGTAGGTATTGCATCTCCACTGAGGCTCAGGGCCCAGCCAGCACATGGAAAGCCCAGAGATTCAAATCTCTTGGATGTACACCTACCAATGTCAGCACCAACTAAAGGTACAAATAGAAGGGACAGAGGAGGCATGTGTAGAGAAGTCACATCTAAGTCCAACTCTGTCACACTAGGTTGCACAAACTCCAAAGTAGGGCCCATTGGAGAGACACCAAACTCTGAAATCTACCTGCCATGACTCTAGTACCTGGGTGTCTCCAGAGCCCTCAGGAGCCCCACTATTTAGGGTAGAATATACTTTGGTAGTCTATGAGATTCGGCTGAGGCATACATGAGCATTACCTCTGGGATGACCTCCCAACTAAGTTTGAAGACTCTTAGCCATATAAACTCATTTGTCTTTACATTTCCCCCCTTTTATTCAAGGTCTTTTTCAAGTTGCATCACCAGCCAGTGCTTGGTAATAAACTCTCAGTGGCAGAGAAGCTTATCCCTGGGAGTCACATATGGTAATATATTTATATGCTGAGTTTGGCTTACAGAGAGGCCACATCTGAGTGACATGGAGGATATCAGGGGGTAACTCTTAGGCACCCTACAACACTAGGCTAAGTTTCAATTTCAAGAGCAAAGGCTTATAAGCATAGTCATCAATATCAGGGGTCCATCAATGGACTATCCTTCTCTAGTCATTGCCTCCATACTTGGGGAATGTTGATATTCCATTAGAGAATGTGGCAGAGCTTCCCAGGATGGGAACTCAATATTCTTTCAGTTATTGCATGAATCTCCACTCACTGTGACAATGCCCCATGAACATTCCAGCACATGTATATACCTCACATGTATGTCCAGGTGAACTTCCTTCCATGTATCCCACATCACTGACACCCTACACCAATGATGCGCCTCCACCACAGTTGTAACCCTTCTGTGATACAAAACTTCTTCAAAATGAAGCCAATAATATCACCAAATGTAATTAATAGGAAAATGAAATAATAATAATGGGCTTAAACACAAGAAATAAAATATATAAACAGAAAAACAAAAACTAAAATAAAGTTTAAAAATTGGGGTATTCAAATAAAAAATATTTTTAAAAAATGAATACTTTTTTTTTTGACATTTTGCCTTTCATCACTGTAATATCTGTTGTCCTGTATGTACAGTGGAATTTTCTTTCATTTCTTCCTCAATGTCTTACTTTTTTCATTTTCTCTTCAAATAACTTTTAGGTCACAGTAAAGTCACAAACAGAATATAGAGGATTCCCATATACCCCAAATCCTCCCCCTTTCCCCCCTTCCCTACATGTGGATGGTATATTTGTTACAACTGATGTAGAAATATTGAAACATAGCTACTAACCATGGTCAATGGTTTACATTATGGTTTACACTTTAGACCACACATTTTTATAAATTTTTGATGAAATTTAACATGGCCTATATCCATCATTGCAAGATCATGCAGAACACTTCCATTGTCCCCTAAATATCCCCCTTCCATATATTCTATTCTTCCCTCCCTCTCCCCATGGGGTCCACTGAAACCACCAGACTTCACTCCTTGAATGACAAGATTCATAGATACTTGCAACAATGCTGAGGGCTTGACACACTAGTCTGTCTTTCCCTATAAGAAACTGTGTGTGCTCTCAAGAGGCACCCTCCCCTTATTTTGAGAACTTATTGGGCCTCCCCAGGATGGGAGTCTATTTCCCACTCATTATGTGGTTCTTTCCCCAATGATACAACACACTATGATGAAATGATCATTTGCCCTTTCTCTAGAAGACTGTCCCAGGTGCACCCTGTCCCAAATGACCCCCATTCAACACCCTAAACTAGTAACCCTTTTCATATTGCCAAAAGAGCTTTCTCAACATTGTAATTTCAGCCACATACCTACCAATCCCCAGTGTTTACCTCCTCCCTCCCTCAACAATCCCTCCAGTTCAATGGAGCATCCAACACATCCTCCCCACCCTGTGAAGCTTGCACTGCCCAACCCAATAGTAGTAACCCTGTACCCCTGCCATATTCCTTCACTGCACAACTACTCATTTCCACCTTTTCATGGATTTCACATATATGGGCATTAGTTAACAAACTTCTCCCTTTCTATTTCATGTAACCCTATTTTTCAGACCCTTGCTCTCTGTCATCTTGATTTGCTAAATTCATATCAGAGAGGTCATGTAATATTTGTCCTTCAAGACTTGACTTGCTTCATGCAATGTAATGTCCTCAAGATTCATCAGTTTTCCCATGCGTTAGTACTGTATTCTTTCTTATGGCTGAGTAATATCCCATTGTATGTATATACCACATTTTATTTATCCATTCATCTCTTGATGGGCATTTGAGCTGATTCCAACTTTTGGTAACAGTGAATAATGCTGCTGTGAACATTGGTGTGCATATAACTGTTTCTGTCCGTACTATCAATTCTTTTGGTTATATACCCAGAAGTGGAGTTGCTAGGTCATATAGAAGATCTATAGTTTCTTTGAGGAATTGCCAAAGTATCTTTCACAATGGCTGGGCCATTCTACATTCCCACCAGCAATTGATGAAGTTTCCCATTCCTCCACATTCTCTATATCATTTGTAGTCCTCTGTTTTTTAATGGCCACCAGTTAAAATTATGTAAGATGGTATCTCATTGTAGTTTTGATTTGCATTCCCTAATAGCTAGTGATGTTGAGTATCTTTTCATGTGCTTTTTAGCCATTTGTATTTCTTCTTTTGAGAAGGGTCTGTTCAAATCACTTGCCCATTTTTAAAATGAGTTATATCTTTATTTTTGAGATACAGGATTTCTTTATATGTGCTCCATATTTGGCCCCTATATGGTTACCAAATACTTTTTCCCTTCGTGTGGGCTGTCTTTTCACTTTCTTGGCATACCCCTTTGTGATGCAAAAGGCTTTAATTTTGAGGAGATCCCATTTATCTATTTTTTCTTTTACTGCTCATGCTTTGGGTGTAAAGTTTATGAAGTCATTTCCTATTACAAAATCCTGTAGATGCTTCCTAATATTATCTTCCAAGGTCTTTATGGTCTTGGCTCTTGTATTTAGATCTTTATTCCATCTTGCATTGATTTTGTATAAGGTGTGACATGGTGGTCCTCTGTCATTCTTTGGTTATGGATATTGAGTTCCCTGCCTTCAGTTTTATTGAGTATATACCAAGAAGTGGGATTGCTGGTTTTATGGTAATTCTATTTTTAACTTTCTGTGGCATTTCCAAGCTGGTTTCCAAAGAGTCTGTGCCATTTTACAATGCTGCTAGCAATATATTAGGATTTGTATTTCTTTGTATCTTCACCAACATTTACTATTTTTTGTTTTGTTAGTGATAGCCATCTAGTGGATGTTAATTGGTATCTCACTGTGGTTCGGATCTGCATTTCTCTGATAACCAATGATTTTGAGTATCTTTTCAGGCTTTTTGTATATCTCCTTTGGAGAAATTCTACTTAAATCACTAGTGAAGACTTATTGTCCTTGACTTCACTGCATTGGGAGTTTTTTTTTTCCTTAAGCAATTTTATTAAGATATATTCACATATCATATAATCCAACTAAAGTATTCATTAAATGGCTTTTCTAAAAATGAATGCATTGTGCATTCATCTCTGCACTCAATTTTAGGGCATTTTCATTACTCCAAAAAGAAAAGTCTCTTACCCTTTAGCAGTCAGCAATCCCTCTGTCCTTCCCCTGCCATTCATAACCACTAATCTAATTCCATCTCTATAAATTTATTTTTATTTACATTTCATATAAATGAAGCCTAACAATATGTAGTACTTTGTGTTTGGTTATTTCAGTCAATTTTTTTTCCATTGATAGAAAAATATTAATATTTTACTATTCTCTACAGTCCATTGATTGCTTTAGGTGTATTTTCACCCAAATACCACCCTATTTTTTAATATCATGTGATATTAACATACATTTGTTCTGATTCAGGGAAGAATATGCTTAAATTTGTACTGTTTTTTTAATATACTTTAAAAAAATTTTTAAAGAAACGTAGATTACATAAATATTACATAAAAAATTTAGGGGACTCCCATATGTCCCAATCCCTAGCCCTCATTTCCCACATCAATAATATCCTTAATTAATGTGGTACAATTGCCACAATTGATGAACACATCTTGGAACATGCCACTAAGTGTTGATTATAATTTACATTATACTTTACACTCCCACATTTTTGTAAGTTATTACAAGATATATGATGGCCTATACCTGTCACTGCAATGTCATTCATGACAATTCCCACGTCCCAAAAATATCCCTAAATTATACCTATTTTTCCTTCTCCCTCCCCTCAGAACCTCCAGTGGCCACTGCCTCCACGTCAATGATAAGAGTTCTTCCATTGCTAGGATCACAATAAGTCTATAATAGAATAACAGTAAGCCTCCTCTTGTCCATTGTTCATTCCCCAATTCTGAGGATTCTGGGATGGTGAGGACCACTCTGTCTCTAGTTGAAAAGAGGCTTAGATCCCATGGGGTCAATGGATGGGACTATCTTGGGTGCAGTTGCAGACTCTCTGTTCCTTGAGATGGCTGTTGTCAATTATCATCTGGTTAGTTATCCTGGGTGAGCCAATGAACTGGAGAGTAGCTTTTGCAAATCTGTTGAGATTCAGGGCCCACCTGGTACATGGACAACCCAGAGATTTGAGTCTTTAGCACTAACTACAGGTTCAAATGGAAGAGGCAAAACAGCCATGTTAGGAAAACCACCACTGAGCCCAACTCTGTCATATAGAGCATAAATTTGAAGTAGGGCCTGCTGGTAGGGTGCCAAAATCCTGAGCTGTCTGCCCTGCCTATAGTGTCCATTTGTCAAGGAAGAGAAAAGGCAACCTACTCAATGAGAGAAAATATTTGATAACCATATATCTGATAGGGGCCTAATATCTAGAATTTTAAAAGAAACCCTACATCTCAAAAATAAAAGAAACATACAACCCATTTTTTAAATATGGGCAAGAGATTTGAATAGACACTTCTCTAAAGAAGAAATACAAATGTCTGAAAAGTGCATGAAAACATACTGAATATCACTAGCTATTAGAGAAATACAAATCAAAACTACAAGAGATATCATCTTACACACATTAGACTGGCAACTATTTAAAAAACAGGACTACAAGATTTGGAGAGGATGTGGAGGAATAGAAACCTTTATCCATTGCTGGTGGAAATATAGAATTGTGCAGCCATTGTGCACAGTTTGATGGTTCCTGTGCTATAGAAGCTAACTATAGAGGTGCCATATGATCCAGTAATCCTTCTGCTGGGAATATACATAGAAGAATTGGAAGCAGGTCCGCAAGCAGATATATGCACACCAATTTTCATATCGGCATTATTCGCTATTGCCAAAAGTTGGAAACAATCCAAATGTCCATCAAGAGATGAATGGGGGGGGCAAGATTGCATCTGAGTGATAATCTCTCCTGCAAAGAAGAGGCTGAGTAGAGTTGGAGTCCTGCTGGACTAGGCTATCTCAGGTGCTTGCAGGGCAGGAGGTGTCTGGACATCAACTTAGTGGGATGGTGACAGAGGAGATTCTTGCAAGAGGTAGAATTTTGGGTCTCTTTCATGGAGGTTGGGGTTGTGGGTGGGACCCTTCCCCCTGGGTCTGGTGGCCCGGCACTGGGGATTCCTGAAGGCTTTGCTATGCTGGGGAGTTTCCAAGCCCTGAGTGGGCTGTTTCAGGGGCTTGCAGTGTGGGAGGGGTCTGGAAGTTGATTTGGTGAGACAGTGATGGAGGAGATTCTTGTGAGAGGTGGAATTTTGCGTTTCTGACATGGAGGTCATAGGTTCTGGGTGGAGCCCCTCCCCCTAGGGCTGGTGGCCAGGCCTTGGTGATCCCTGGAATCTTTGTCATGTGGGGTGTTCCCAAACCCTGAGTGGGCGGTTTCAGGGGCTTGCAGGGCAGGAAGTGTCAGGATGTCAATCTGGTGAGACAGTGACAGAGGAGATTCTTGTGAGAGGTGGAATTTTGAGTTTCTGACATGAAGGTCAGAGGTTGTGGGTAGGACCCCTCCCCCTAGGGCTGGCACCCAGCTGTGGGGATCCCTGAAGGCTGTGTTATGCTGTGGTGCTCCTAGGCATGCTGTTAACTGGATACAGGGCTCCCAGGTCTGTGTCCCCTAAACCCTGGTGGACCACACTTCAGAGACTCACACACCTTGAGTCTGCAATATCACAGACTTCCCATTCCTGAATATACCAAACCCTGAGGTCTATCTGAGGTCCTTGATTAACCTAGCCCTTGGAGTTTGTTTTTTTTTTCTCTCTCTCTCCCTGAACTTGGAGGAGTATACCAGCTGTCTTGGGGAGAGTCTAGGAAGAAAGGACAGGTGAATCTGCTGAGAAAGCCCAATTTACCTAAACATCCAGGGATAGGAAACTTGGTCTGGGAGAAGGTGGAGGCAGAAAATCAATTAGACCTCTCCTAGCACATCTAATGACGAGGAACTGTAGGAGATGCTATCCAAGCTTCCAGTAGCGTATTTGGGGTTGCTGGTAAGGTGTAGGTGATCTCACATTGGAAATAAAGAGCTATAGTCTTCTGTGTTGAGTTGGTTCAAAAAGAACCTACTTGAATCTCCTACTAGACCTCTCAGGCAGCTTTCCTGCTGCCCTGGAAGAGAGAAGTGAGGAAAGGAGAAAGGGGGAAGGTCAGATCCCTAAGGGTATTATTTAACTGCAAAGAGATTCCTAGCTTAAAACGTTGCTTCTTTTTTTTTTTTTTTTGTCTTGGTTGCTAATATTGCATTGTCTCCTGGTCTTTTCTCCCATTTTATCCCCCAAGGTCCTTTTTCATTTATTTAGTTTTTTTTCTTTTTCTTTTTCTTGCTTGTTTCCCTCCCTTTTCTTTGCCCATCCCCTTTCTCTCTTCTCTTTTCCTTCTTATTTTATTTTATTTAGATAATAGGTGCTGCAGGGAGCACTTAACATTTGGCTGTGTTTCCTCATCCTCCATTTTCACTTTTCTGTATGTATTGATTTTGGCCACCTACACTATCCCCTTTCCCCCACATCTTTCTATCCTCCATCATCTACTGTTTCTCTTACATTCCACCTTCCTTTCTTTGGCCCCTTAATTGTCTGACATTTAATGTCTAATACCTTTGTTCTGTTTTCTGTCTTTTATCCACTATTAATATTATTGTCTTTCTTTTCTCTTTCCCTCTCTCATTAAAACACTGGCTTTTTATTTCATACTATATTCCTCCCCATATTCAGTTGACTGTCTCATTATAGGTACTTTACTTACAGCTATAACTCTACACAACTTACATGGGTCTAATATCCATTCTCCCAGATCTCACATTGTTGCTCTGATAACATTTATTACCTATACTACTTTATACATTTTCTTTTCTTACTCATTTTTGTTCCCTGGCCCTAATATTTTCGTTCAAAGTGAACTTAGCAAGCAACAAAAAAACAGAGTAAGAAGAACAAAGTGACAAAGAGAATACAGAACACTTATATATGAACAACAACTAATTGCTCTGGAAGACTAGACAAAGAAGCTAAGGAACTGATTAATCCCGTCAAGATAACATAATGACCAGACAGTAACAAAAAACTACAAACCAAACCAATAATCAGGAAAACATGGCTGAATCCAATGAACAAACTAAAAACCAGGAAGGGGAGCAGAACATTGGACAAGTAATTAAAGATCTCAAAACATATATTAGAGACCAACTCAATGAAGCAAAGGAAGAGATTAACAAGATGAAGAAAACACTGGGAGAGGAAATTGCAGACATATGCAAAAAGATAACATATGATGGTGATGAACACCACAGTTCAAGAAATCAAAAATACACTCTCAGCAAATAGCAGCAGATTAGAAGAGGCAGAGCAGAGAATTAGTGACATGGAAGACAGTACATCTGAAATCAAACAGAGAGTAAAACTGATCGATAAAAAGATAGAATAAATCCAGTTAGGACTTAGGGATGTGAATGACAATGCAAAATGCACAAACATATATATTATATGCATCCCAGAAGGAGAAGAGAAGGAAAAGGGGAAAGAAAGGGTGTTGGAGGAAATAATGGCTGAAAACTTCCCAAATCTACTGAGAGAGAGGGATGTACACGTCCAGGAAGCACAATGCACCCCAAACATCATAAATCCCAACAGGCCCACCCCAAGACATATACTTGTCAAATTATCCAATACTCAAGACAAAGAGAAAATTCTAAAAGCAGCAAGAGAAAAGAGAACCATCACATACAAGGGAGGCTCCATAAGATTAAGTGCTGCTTTCTCATCTGAAACCATGGAGGCAAGAAGGCAGTGGTATGATATAGTCAAGATAATAAAACAAAAACTAATTTCCAAACAAGAATACTCCACCCAGCTAAGCTAGCATTCAAAAATGATGAAGAGTTAAAAATATTCACAGATAAACCAAAATTAAAAGAGTATGCCAATGAGAACCCTGCCCTTCAAGAAATACTAAAGGGAGTTCTGCAGGAACAAAGAAAAAAACAGGAGAGGCAGAGTTGGAGGAGAGTGTACAAGCAACAAAAAAGACAAAAAGAGAAGAAAAAAACAAACAAAACATGACAAACACAAGTCCAAACAAAATATGGCTAACATAAATAATTCCTTGAAGGTAATAACACTGAATGTCACTGGATTAGACTCACCTGTCAAAGGATTCAGACTGGGAGATTGGATAAGGAAATATGACCCATCTATATGCTGTCTACAGGAAACACATCTTCTACCCAGGGATTCATGGAGGTTGAAAGTGAATGGCTGGAAAACAATCTTACAAGCAAACAATAACCAAAAAAGGCAAGTGTAGCTATATTAATATCAGACAAAATAGACTTTGAATGTGAAACAATTGTGAGAGACAAAGAAGGACACTATATATTAGCGAAAGGGATAATCTTTCAAGAAGGAAGAACAATCATAAATATTTATGCTCCTAACAAGGGCACCTCCAAATACATGAGGCAAACACTAGAAAAACTAAGTGAAAGAATAGATGCCTCTACAATTATACTGGGGGACTTTAATACACCACTATCAGCTTTGGACAGAACATCTCAAAAGAGAATCAATAAACAAAAACTCTGAACAGCATATTAGAGGAGCTGGACTTAATAGACTTATACAGATCATTATACCTGAATACAGCAGTATATATATTTTTCTCAAGTGCACATGGATCATTCTCCAAGATAGATCACATGTGAGGCCACAAAGAAAGTCTCAATGAATTCAGAAAGAACAAAATCATACAAAACAATATCTGTACCAGGAGGGAAGGAGGGCCCAACAGTGGGCTCCTGATACTAGTGGCTATGCTTTTGAGCCTATACACCTGCAATAAGAACGGGGCCTGGAGTAGCACTGTGCCTGGGAGTTTCCTCCTGACAGCCTTCATGTTACTCAAATGTGGCCACTCTCACAGCCAAACTCAGCATGTAGATGCAGTGCATTCCCCCCAGTGAGGGACATGACACCCGGGGATGAGCCTCCCTGGCACTGTGGTATGGTACCACATACCAGCTGAAGATGCAACTAGAAAATGACCTTGAATTAAAGGTTCAATACGGATCAGCAGAATATCCCTGTCTACATATAATAACATGACTTCAAAATGCTGTTTGACCTAGCGTAAGGGGGAAATGGAAAGGAGAAATGAGATTATAAGGCTATGAGTCTCTAAAAAAGAGCCTGGAAGCTGTCAGAAAGAATGCCCTTATGCACAACTGAGCAGAGTCTAAGAGACGGATAAAGTAGATACAACCCCAGGTATTGGTTCTTTTGAGAGATAAAGAGACCCACGGGTTCTATGGTCATGGCGGATGGGGGTCACTGCCATGGCAGATGGCCCTTCTTTGGAGCTGGTGTTTCTGCATGATGGAATTGGACTCAGAGGGGATCTCTTCTCACAAGACTTGCATGCTACTTTGTTGGAATTGTAGTTGGTGCTGGGGTTTAAGATATATTTAGGGGACTTGAATCTCTGGACTGATAATATGACACCCAGGCCCAGAGCCTCAACAGACTTCAGCTCCTACACTTTGATTTATTGGACTTACCCCACTCAGCTAACATCGAGTTGAAGAAGGTCAACCACCACACCATGGAGCCTAGAGTATCTACAACTGAAAGCAGGAGGAGTGCATCCAGTATCCATGTAGAATCTAAGCCCCCACTTGACATAGATGTGCAATGGACACAACCAATCCAATGTCCACAGAGAAAATGTGGAATGGGTGTGGGAAGGGTAGCCATGGTGGCTGCTGGGTTTGGGGAATGGGAGGAAGAGATGAGATGTGGAGGCGTTTTTGGGACATGGAGTTGTCCTGGGTGGTGCTTCATGGACAATTACGGGACATTGAAGATCCCCCCAGGGCCCACTGGATGGAATGTGGGAGAGTGTGGGCTATGATGTGGACCATTGATTTATGAGGTGCAGTGATGTTCAGAGATGTACTTACCGGGTGCAATGGATGTGTCACGATGATGGGAGAGAGTGTTGCTGTGGGGGGAGTGGGGGGTGGGGGCGGTGGGGTTGATTGGGACCTCATATTTTTTTAATGTAATTTTTAAAAATAAATAAATAATTTTAATAAAAAATAGGATCACAAAAAAAAAAACAAAACAAAACAATATCTGTGACTACAGTGAAGTGAAGCTGGAAATCTGCAAGGGCCAGTGGCCCAGATTTCACACCAAGATATGGAAATTAAACACCACACTCTTTGAAAAACAGTGGGTCAAAGAGGAAATCTCAAAAGAAATTAATAACTACCTTGAAACTAATGAAAATGATAACACAACCTACCAAAACTAATGGGATGCAGCAAAAGCTGTACTGAGAGGGAAATTTATAGCCATAAATTCATACGTCAAAAAAGAAGAGCAAAAATGGAAGAACTAACTGCACATTTGGAGAAATTAGTAAAAAAAACCAACAAAGTAACCCAACAGGAAGAAGAAAGAAAGGAACAAAGACAAAAGGAGAACTAAATGAAATAGAAAATAAGAAAGCATTTGAAAATATAAACAAAATGAAGAGCTGGTTCTTTGAGATCACTAAAATTGACAAAACCTTAGCTAGACTAACAAAGAAAAAAAGAGAGAAGATGCAAATACACAAAATAAGAAAGGAGAAAGGAGATATCACAACTGACCCCACAGAAATAAAGACTATCATGAGAGGATACTTTGAAAAACTATATTCCAACAAAAATGACAATTCAGAGGAAATGGACAATTCCTAGAAACACATAAGCAGCTTATATTGATGAAAGAAGAAATTGATGATCTCAACAAACCAATCACAAGTAAAGAGATAGAATCAGTCATTAAAAACCTCTCAACTAAGAAGAGCCCTGGGCCAGACAGCATCACTGGTGAATTCTACAAAACATTCCGGAAAGAACTAATACCAATCCTGCTGAAACTCTTCCAAAAAATCAAACCAGAAGGAACATTACCTAACTCCTTCTATGATGCCAACATTACCCTAGTACCAAACTCAAACAAAGACATCACAAGAAAGGAAAATTACAGACCAATTTCTCTAATGAACCTAGAAGCAAAAATCCTCAAGAAAATACATGCCAACTGTATTCAACAACACATTAAATGAATTATACAGCATGACCAAGTGGGATTCATTCCAGGTATGTAAGGATGGTTCAACATAAGAAAATCAATCGATGTAATACACCACATAAACAGATTGAAGGAAAAAAATCACATGATTATATCTATAGATGCAGAAAAAGCATTTGACAAAATACAGCACACTTTCTTGATGAAAACATTGCAAAAGATGGGAATACAAGAAAATTTTCTGAACATGATAAAGAGTATATATGAAAAACCCACAGCCAACATCATTTACAATGGTGAAATCCTAAAATCCTTCCCTCTCAGATGAGGAACAAGACAAGGATGCCCACTATCACCTCTTCTATTTAACATTGTCTAAGAAGTACTTGCTTGAGCACTGAGGCAAGAACCAGATATAAAAGGCATTCAAATTGGAAAGGAAGAAGTGAAAATATAATTATTTGCAGATGACATGATCCTATACATTGAAAACCCTGAGAGGGCTACAACAAAGTTTCTAGAACTCATAAATGAGTTTAGCAAAGTCACAGTTATAAGATCAATGTGCAAAAATCAGTAGCATTTCTGTACACCAATAATGAGCAAGCTCAGGAGGAAATCAAGAAATAAATACCATTTACAATAATAAATTAAAAAATCAAATACCTAGGAATAAATTTAAAGATGTAAAAAACTTATACACAGAGAACTACACAAGACTATACAAGGAAATCAAAGAAGACCTAAATAAATGGAAGAACATTCCCTGTTCATGGATAGGAACACTAAATATTATCAAGATGTCTATCCTACCAAAACTAATCTACACATTCAATGCAATCCCAATAAAAATCAACACAGCATTCTTTAAAGAACTAGAATAACTAGCTATGAAATTTATTTGGAAAGAAAAGAGGCCCCAAATAGCCAAAGACATATTGAAAAAGAAAAACGAAATTGGAGGAATCACACTACCTGACTTCAAAACATACTACAAAGCTACAGTAGTGAAAACAGCATGGTACTGGCACAAGGAGAGACACACAGACCAATGGAACCGAATTGAGATTCTGATAGAGATCCTCAAATATATAGTCATATAATATTCGATAAAACCACCCAACCCTCTCAACTGGGACAGAATGGCCTATTCAACAAATGGTGCCTGGAGAACTGGATATCCATATGTAAAGAATGAAAGAGGATTACCATCTCACACCTTATACAAAAATCAACTCAAGATGGATCAAAGACCTAAATATAAGAGCCAAGATCATAAAGACTTTGGAAAGCAGTGTAGGGAAGCATATACAAGACCCTGTAATAGGAAGTGGCTTCATGAACTTTACACCAAAAGCACGAGCAGCAAAAGAACAAATAGATAAATGTGACTTCCTCAATTTAAAGCCTTCTGTACCTCAAATGATTTTGTCAAGAAAGTGAAAAGAGAGCCTACACAATGGGAGAAAATATTTCATAACCATATATCTGATAGGAGACTTATATAACCTGCATATATAAAGAACTCCTATATCTTGAAAAGAAAAAGACAATGAACCCATTTTAAAATTGGGGAAAAGATTTAAACAGATACTTCTCCAAAGAAGAAATACAATGGCTAAAAAGCACATGAAAAAATGCTCCAAATCTCTAGCTAGCAGGGAAATGCAAATCAAAACTACAATGAGATACCATCTTACTCCCATAAGATTGCCAGCTGTGAAAAAAACAGAAGACTACAAATGCTGGAGAGGATGTGGAGGAATGGGAACACTCATCCACTGCTGGTGGGATTGTCAAAGAATCCAGCCATTGTGGAGGACATTTTGGCAGTTTCTCTAAAAACTAGCCATAGATTTTCCATATGACCCAGCAAGTCCACTGCTGGGTATATACCCAGTAGAACCGAAAACAAGGAAACAAACTGATATATGCACATCAATGTTCATAGCAGCAGTGTTCACTATTGCCAAAAGTTGGAATCAACCCAAATGCCCATCAACAGATGAATGGATAAATAAAATGTGGTATACACATACAATTGAGTACTACTCAGCTATAAGAATGAGTACACTACAAACACACGTGATAACATGGATGAATCTTGAGAAACTCATGTTGAGTGAAGCAACCCAGGCATTGAAGGGCAAATACTACATGACCTCAATGATATGAAATAAGTAAACCAAGCTGCCTCAGAGAGCTAGAGACTGGACGATAGACTTAAAAGAAATTGGGGTGTAGAGGAAGGATGTAACAAGACACCTACATGGGTGAAATCTATGATAAGCTGGAGGTAAGTATTTGTAAAAGGAAGGGATAAAATTGGGGCATAGGTTTACCTTTGTGTGGGGCTTTGCAGGCTTGAGGGGGGCTAGGGATGGGAAGATGGGTAATATTACCCAAGAAATTGGGGAGAGGGTAGGGCAACATACAAACATAGGAGATTGTTAGGTATTTTGTTGAGAGTATAATGCTGAGAAAACTTTTTAAAAAATATAATAAGGATCATTACCTGTTTAAGATGCTTAAAGGAGATAATCAGATGCAGGACAGGTTCCTAGGGAATATGTGAATGCTCATTTTGCCATAGTGGGTTATATCATTGGATAGAGATCCATATAATGAGAGTGAAAGTATACCCACATACTGGGGAGGACTGATGCCCTTAAATAGAGGGAATTGTATCTCTCAAGAGAAATAGTGGCTCCCAGTGCATTAGGGAAGTTGATCATATCAAGCCCTCAACACTGTTGCAAGTATCTCTGAACATGACCCTTCAAGCAATGAAGATTGACTGTCACTGTGGGCCCTAAGGCGAGGGGGAAAGAGGTATTGAATAGATGGAACCAATGTAACTGTGTGGGCAATAGAAGTGTTCCACAAGAGTACACAAGGATGTATATAAGACATAAAATTAAACCAAAAATATATAGGGGCTGATAGGCTAAAATGTAAATCATAATGTAAAACATAAGATAACTAAAAATTTAGAAAATTGTATCATCGAAAATATAAACCACAAGGAAAACACAAATGTTACCTTGTTTGAAAGCTATTGTCTCAATATCTGTACAACAGTTTCAGTAAATATAGTATGAATATGTAAAAAGATTATTGCTGTGGAAGGGAAAAAGTTTTATGTTGGATATGTGGGAGTACTGTATATTGTATATATGAATTACTGTGATCTAAAACTTTTGTGAAGATAAGGTTAATTAGAAAAAAGAAAAGAAAAAGAAAGGACATAGACAGTGAGGAAAAGACGGAAGCATTTGCCTTGACAATTTGCATACAGGGTCACACTTATTGCAGTGATGGAAGGCAAAACATCAAAAACAAAGCTTTTGCATTTTTAAATTTTTTGATACCCCAATTTATTTTTACCTTAATTTTTCTAAAAATTAATATGTATTCTATATCTAACCTTTAAACTCATCACTATATTCCATTTTACTATTAATGGAACCTGGCAATATATTGGGCTTCACTTTCCAAGAAGTTTTGGATCACAGAGAGGTTCAACAATGGCAGGGGAGGAATACTGGTGTGGGATGTTATTGACAGGGAACACATGGTTGGCAGGGAGTTCTACAGGGCATATACCCAGGGTGCATAAAAATGTTTGGATATTTTCATAGTGGATATAAATTAAAAACAACTGAGGGAGTGCTGAGTTCCTAGCCATGGGAGCTCTATCACAGTCCCTAAAGAAACAGCAACAATCCCCCAAGTGCAACGGCAAAGACCAAAAGAGAATGAAGTTCCAACAAGGAGACCTTGATACTAATGACTATGCTTGTGAGCCTGTGCACCTGAAATAAGAACAAAGCCTAGAGCTGCAGGGTGCCTAAGAGTTACCTCCTGAGAGCCCCCATATTGCTCAAATGTGGCCAGTCTCAAAGCCAAACTCAGCTTATAAATGTGTTGCCTTCCTCCCAGCATGGGACATGACTTCCAGGGATGAGCCTCCCTGGCACCAAGGGATTACTACCAAGTACCAGCAGATGATGTAACTAGAAAATGACCTTGAATAAAAGGGTCAACTCAGACCAGCAGAATATCTCAGTCTACATATAATACCAGGAGTTAAAAATACATTTTGACCTGAAGAAAAGGGGGAAATGGAAAGGACAAATGAGTTTACATGGCTATGAGTCTCCAAAAAGAGCCAGGAGGTTATCAGAGGGGTTGCCCTTATGCACACCTGAGCAGAGTCCCAAAGACAGATAAAGTAGATACAACCCTGGGTATTGGTTCTTCTGATGGCTACAGAGACCCACAGGTTCTATGGTCATGGCAGATGGAGTTCAGTGCCATGTCAGTTGGCCCTGCTTTGGAGTTTGTGTTTCTGTGTAATGGAGCTGGACTCAGATGTGATCTTTGTCCAAAGCCTCTCCTTTTACTTTTACCAGAACTATAGTTGGTGCTGGGGTTTAATATATACCCAGGGGACCTGAATCTCTGGACTGACTATGTGATAGCCAGGCCCTAAGCCTTAACAGACTTGCAGCTCCTACACTCTGGTGTATTGGACTTACCTCTCTCAGCTAACATGGAGTTGAAGAAGGTCAACCACCACACCAGGGAGCCAAGAGTGCCTACAACTGAAAGCAGGAGGATTGCAGCCTGCATCCATGTGGAATCTAAGCCCCCACTTAATATAGATGTGGAGTGGACACAACATTCCAAGGTCCACAGGATGGAGGAATAGAGTATGGATTAGAGTGGACTTACTGATATTCTATTCATGAACTATTGTGATTAGTAATCAAAGAAAATGTGGCATTGGTGTGGAGAAAATGGCCATGGTGGCTGCTGGGGATAGGGAATGGGAGGAAGAGATGTGATGTGGGGGCATTTTCAGGGGTTGGAGTTGTCCTGGTTGTGCTGAGGGGACAGTTATCAGACATTGTATGTCTTCCCATGGCCCACTGGGTGGAATGTGGGAGAGTGTGGGCTATGATGTGGACCACTGACCATGAGGTGCAGCGGTGCTCAGAGATGTATTCACCAAATGCAATGAATGTCTCATGATGATGGAGGAGATTGTTGTTATGGGGGGAGAAGTGTGGTGAGGGGGTGGGAGGTATATGGGGACCTCATATTTTTTTAATGTAATATTAAAAAAATAAATTGAAAAAAAATAAAATTGTAATAACCATGTAAAAAATGATAAAATTTCTCATTAAAAAAAGAGATGAATGGATAAGTTGTGGTATAGACATACAATGGAATATTACTCAGCTAATAATCATTTTCTCAATTATATAGAGATTTAATTCATATAGATACGAGCCAGACCATTCACCTGTTCACACCAGTACACTTTGACAAAGGCCTACCCCAATGAAACCAACAAACCAACCAAAGAATTTTTCCTTCATGCCCTTTTACAGTCA
This sequence comes from Dasypus novemcinctus, assembly GCF_030445035.2. Taxonomy (NCBI): domain Eukaryota; kingdom Metazoa; phylum Chordata; class Mammalia; order Cingulata; family Dasypodidae; genus Dasypus; species Dasypus novemcinctus. The sequence continues at coordinate 203,847 of NW_026688125.1, read as the reverse complement.
ATACCTGCCCACCCCCAGTATTTCTCACACCTGCTGGGAAGAGACCAAACTTGGTCCTCTTCTTTTACAGGACATCATTTTTTCAGTTATAATGAGCTTTGTAACTTCAATCCATTGTGCCTACTGATAAAGTTTTCTGCTTCCATTGCAAACTCCTCCCTCTTGTATCTATTTCATTTAATAACATGTAATTTAAAAATGATCAAAATATGTTTTCAGCAGTACAGTAGATGCATTATCATAGTACATTGAGAAAACTGGCACTGAGAGTTTAACTGAATCAAAGATGTTCACACAAAAAGGGTACTTGGGATTGAAATCAGGAGCTGACCAATTTCAAATTTCATGCTTGCTACTTATTTTTTTCTCTAATACTCATTTTCCTCACCTTTGAATGGCAATAATTACATGTGTTTATGAGGACATACCTGTGAATTTTCTAATGGGTCCAGGCAATCAGTGAGTAGTTGATAATGCTTTTATTATCTTAATAGGAGTCAGAGAAAATTGAGAATGTTTATTGTCACATACACATACATTCTATCCCTCTCTCTTTCTCCCTCTCTCTCTGTCTCATACCCACCCACAGACACACATGTGCACAAGCACAGAAACACACACAGCTGCTTTCTGAAAGATCATGGCAAGTAATGCAACTCCCGCTTTTCCTGTTCGGGCCGTTGGAATGTGTCCTGGTGCTTAGAAAGACCAGGAACAAAGAGGAATCCCAGAGAAACAGAGCCATGGCCTAGTTGCATGGTGGCTGCAAGAGTCTGCTGGGGATCATGTGACCTCTGTGGGGACCAAGTGACCCTTGCACTCAAGTCCGTGTCTTCTTATCTTCAGCAGCATCTCCATGAGCAAGTCCTAAACATGAATCAGTGTTCCAGTGACCTTCAGGTCTCTGGGCAAAGGGCCAAATGATCCCCCTCAGATGTCATCTTCCTGAGAATTGTAGTTCACAGAAGCATATATTTTCTGAAAAACAATTCATTTATTGTAGACGTGCAACTGAAATGTTTGTAGTGTCCTTCCTACTCTGTTGCCTACCCCAAAACCATAACCAAATCTCCTAGAAGGCTGCAAGTGGTTTTTGTCTGAATTACAGTTTTTCTAAATAGAGACCTAACAGGAATTAGGCATATAAGCTCCTATAGGATGTGTAGATGGAAGGCAATCATCAAGTAATCTTGGAAATTTCCATCTGTGCCCTGGATATAGACAACCCCCTGCAGGTGAGGAATGAAGCTCAGTAGGCATTGTAGGGTCAGGAGAAGGGTCAGCCTCACAGAATTAAGGAACGCACCAGAATGTGGAAATGAAATTTGAGACGTGCCTGAGACCTAGAGGAAACCGTGCAGGCTGTGAAGGATCACTCCTATAATGGATCTACTGCTACTTGATTCCTTAAGTGAGACTGATAGCTAGAATATACACTTCATAAAAATTTCTTCACTTAAGCAGCTCTGGGTCTTCCCAGACATAACTGAACTAGTTTTCAATCAGTCTAATTTTAGAAGCTTACACTTTGCATCTGGTTCCCTGAAGAATATTAACCAAACCTTCTCAGTTTTGCTTACTGGAATAAAAACCTCAAAGCAAAACCAAACAGAATGGTGTCAGGAGTATCTTGTGACCCAGGAAATCTGTAACTTACCTCAGAGGATAAAAACCTTGATATCCTTGAGTGCTCACTGAGAAAGGAGTCATGGAGACTGGCATGTAAGCACCTGCACAACACTTTCTAAACTCTGACTTATTTGGTGCTGAAATCAAGGACAAGGTGAATGTGCTTGAGAGAACACAGGCCTGAGAAATTGCATGTATCCTCCTCACAAGGCCCCTGGAATATCTAGTCCTCACTATGTTTGTTTTTTTTACTTGTTTTACTTCTCCCTTAGCCCTCTCCTTTGCCTATAAAAACCCTGGCTCCCATTCTCACTTTGAACAGGTTTTGGGAAGATCCCCCAGTTCCTTGCTTGTGCACTCACATAAATCACCTCCTCACAGAGACCTGTATCTCCTTGTGGCACAGGACTGGGGGTGGAGGGGCCTTCTGTTGGAAATGCCCCTGCACAGGGTAACAAGATCCCAGAGATTCTGTTTGGTGGTGCTAAGTTCACAGCGGTTTTCTTTCTGTTGCTCACAGCTGCAAGTCTCCTGACCACAGTTCTCAGCCCACTTTCATGTCATGATTTTTCACTTAGCTGTGTTCCAAGTGGTGTCCCAACTTGGGTTACCATGTTTGAGCATGAAAGTTGATGTTTTATGAAATATAAAAATAAATTACCTTGGCAACAAGCTTCTTGGTATTTCTCAGGTACTTGTGCTAAAATCATCAGATCATGACACAGAAAGGAAATTGGGAAGGGGAAGGTTAGAATAACAAGCTAGGAGAGGCAGGGCAAGATGGTGTCTGAGTGAGTGCACCTTACAGTCTCTCCTGCAAAGAGGTGGCCAAGTGGGGATGGGGTCTTGCCAGAGTGGGCTGTCTTGGGGGCTTGCAGGGTGGAGGGTGTGTGGATGTTGATTTGGAGAGACAGTGACAGAGGTGCCATTTGCTAAAGGTAGAATTGCGGGTTACAAGTACAGAGGTTGGAAGCTGTGGGCTGGTGGGACCCTTCCCTCTGGGGCTGGCAGCTGCAGTATGCCCTGAGAACTGTCGGTTGTGCAGCAGTATTCCTGGGCCCCATGGTCCCTGGATGTGTGGTGCCCAGGTCAGTGTCCCCTGAGGCCCCATAGCCCGTGTTCCACGGACCTTCATACCCTGGGTTTGCAGTGTCCCAGATTTTCCTTTCCCTAGTCCAGCACTCCTGGAGGTCTGGGGTTGCCCTAGCCCTCCAGTTTTGGACTGATTCTGTGGGTGGGAGGGATTTGGTGGGGGGTGCAGCAGGGGGGCCTGGCTAATATGGGTTCAATATTCTGGTGATTCCCCCCACTTCTGTTCTTTTTATTTTTCCACTTGGAGGAGCATACTGGCTAGCTTGGGGAGAGCCTGGGAAGAAAGGAGTGGTGAATCTGCTGAGAAAGCCTATTCACCTAAATACCCTGGGATAGGAAACTTGGTCTGGGAGAAGGTGGACTCAGAAAATCAACTAGCCCTCTTGTAGCACACCTTAAGGAGAGGGACTGAAGGAGGTGCATTCCAAGCTTCCAATAGCATACTTGGGGTTCCTGGTGAGGTGTGGGTGCTCTCTCTCTGGAAATTAAGTCATTGTTTTCTGTGTGGAGCTGGTTCAACAAGAACCCTCTCGAATCTCCTACCAGACCTCTCAGGTAGCTTTCCTGCTGCCCTGGAAGAGAAGTGAGAAGGGAGAAAGGCCAAATGTCAGATTCCTAAGCATTCTATTTAACTGAAAAGAGGATTCCCTTGCTCGAAGCTTTGTCTGATATTTTCATGGTTTCGGTTTTTTCCTTCCTCTTTATCCCCTGAAGGCCCTTTTTTCTGATTTTCTTTTTCTCTCTTTTTCTTCTTGTTGCTTGCTTCCCCCTCCCTTTTGTCCCTTTTTTCCTTTTCTTTCTTTCTCTTCTTTTTTATTCTTTTTATATTAGGTGCTGCAGGGAGCACTTCACATTTGCTGTATTACTTCATCCTCAACTTTCTCTTTTCTGTGTGTATTGATTTTGGCCACCTACACTATCCCCTTTCCTCTACATCTTTCTATCCTCCATCATTTATTGTTTCCCTTACATTACACCTCTCTTTGTTTGCCCCCTTATTTTTCTGACTTTTTATTTCTAATACCTTTGTTCTGTTTTCTGTCTTATATTCACTCTTTATATTATTGTCCTTTCTTTTCTCTTTCCATCTCTCCTGAACACAGTGGCCTTTTAATTCACACTATATTCCTCCCCATATTCAGTTTCTGTCTCATTATACATTCTCTGCTTTACTTACTGTTATAACTCTACAGAGCTTACATGAATCTAATATCCATTCTCCTAGATCTCACATGTTTCTTCTGTTAATACTTACTATAGTAGTATATCAATACTACTATTATTCATTTTCTTTTCTTACTCCTTTTGCTTTCTCTGGCCCTAATGTTTTCCTTCAAGTGAACTTAGACAACAACAAGGAAATAGAATAAGAAGAACAAAGTGACAAAGAGAAGACTTAACACACAAAAAAACAACTAATTAAACCCCTCCACAAAGAAGCTAAGCAACTGATTAAACCTGTCAAGATAAAATGATGACCAGACAGCAACAAAAAACTACAAACCAAACCAATAATCAGGAAAACATGCACCAAACCAATGAACACAGTAAAAAGCAGGAAGAGGAGCAGAACATAGAACAAGTAATTAAAACTCTTGAAACATATTTTAGGGACCAATTCAATGAAGAGAAGGAAGAGATTAAGAATATGAAAAGAACACTTGGAGAGAATACAGAAGAAATTGATATACACAAAAAGATAATGGATATGATGGTGATGAACAGCACAATTCAAGAAATCAAAAATACACTCTCAGCAAATAACAGAAGACTCAAAGAGGCAGAGGAGAGAATTAGTGATATGGAAGACAGTACATCTGAAATCAAAGAGATAGTAGAACTGATGGATAAAAAGATAGAAAAAATCCAGCAGGGACTGAGGAAATTGAATGATGAGGCAAAACACACAAACATACACATTATAGGTATCCTAGAAGGAGGAGAAGGGAAAGGGGACAGAAGGAGTGATGGAGGAAATAAAGGCTGAAAACTTCCCAAACCTATTGAGGGAAATGGATGTACATTATTCAGGAAGAACAACACACCCCAAACAGCATACATCTCAACAGGCTTACCCCAAGACATACACTTGTCAAATTATCCAATAATCAAGACAAAGTGAAAACACTAAAAGTAGCAAGAGAAAAGAGAGCCATCACATGCAAAGGAGGCTCCATAACATTAAGCACTGATTTCTCATCTGAAACCATGGAGGCAAGAAGGCAGTGGTATGACATAGTCAAGGTCCTAAAAGAAAAAAATTTCCAACCAAGAATACTCTACCCAACAAAGTTAGCATTCAAAAATGATGGTGAGTTCAAAATATTTACAGATAAACAGAAACTAAGAGAGTATGCCAACAAGAATCCTGCCCTTCAAGAAATACTAAAGGGAGTTCTGCAGGAAGAAAGAAAAAACCAAGAAAGACAGAGTTGGAGCAGAGTGTAAGAGCAACAAAAAAGACAAACACAGATAAAATCAAACAAAATATGACAAACACAAATCCAAAGAAAATATGGCTAACATAAGAAATTCCTTGAAAATATTAACACTGAATGTCAATCAATTAAACTCACCTGTCAAGAGACTCAGACTGGAAGATTGGATAAGGAACTATGAACCATCTATATGCTCTCTACAAGAAGCGCATCTCAGACCAAGGGATTCAAGGAGGTTGAAAGTGAATGGTTGAAAAACAATCTTACAAACAAACAATGGCCAAAAAAGGGCAGGAGTAGCTATATTAATATCAGACAAAATAGACTTTAAATGCAAAACAATAGTGAGAGACAAAGACGGACACAACATATTAGTGAAAGGGATAATCTTTCAAGAAGAAAGAACAATCATAAACATTTATGCTCCTAACAAGGGAGACTTGAAATATGTGAGGAAACACTGGACAAACTAAGTGAAGGAATAGATGCTTCTACAATTATAGTGGGGGACTTTAATACACCACTATCAACTTTGGACAGAACATCTCAAAAGAGAATCAATAAAGAAGCAAAGACTTTTGAACAATATATTAGAGGAGCTGGACCTAACAGACATATATGGAACATTATACTCAAATATAGTAGGATATACATTCTGCTCAAGTGCACATGGATCATTCTCCAAGATAGACCACATGCTAGGCCACAGAAAAAGTCTCAATGAATTCAGAAAGATTGACATCATACAAAATAATTTCTCTGACCACAGTGGAATGAAGCTGGAAATCTGCCAGGGCCAGGGACCTAGATTTGGCACCAAGAATGGAACTTAAACAACACACCCTTATAAAAACAGTGGGTCAAGGAGGAAATCCCAAAAGAAATTAATAACTACCTTGAAACTATTGAAAATGATAACACAACATACCCGAGCTTATGGGATGCAACAAAAGCAGTACTGAGAGGGAAATTTATGGCCATAAATTCATACATCAAAAAAGAAGAGCTAAAATTGAAGAACTAACTGCACACTTGGAGGAATTAGTAAAAAAAAAACCAACAAACTAATTCCAAAGGAAGAAGAAAGAAAGACATAACCAAGATAAAAGCAGAACTAAATGAAATAGAAAATAAGAAAGCACTTGAAAAAATAAAACCAAGAGCTGGTTCTTTGAGAAGATCAATAAAATTGACAAACCCTTAGCTAGACTAACAAAGAAAAAAGGAGAGAAGATGCAATACACAAAATAAGAAAGGAGAAAGGAGATACCACCACTGACCCCACAGAAATAAAGACAATCATGAGAGGATACTTTGAAAACTATATTCCAACAAGAAGGACAATTTAGAGGAAATGGACAAATTCCTAGAAACAATAAGCAGTCTACATTGACAAAAGAGGAAATTGATGATCTCACCAAACCAAACACAAGTAAAGAGATAGAATCAGTCATTAAAACCTCCCAACTAAGAAGAGCCCTGGGCCAGACAGCTTCACAGGTGATTCCACCAAACATTCCAGAAAGAACTAACACCAATCTTTCTTAAATCTTCCAAAAAATTGAAATAGAAGGAACATTGCCTAATTCATTCTATTATGCCAAGATTACTCTGGTACCAAAGCCAAACAAAGACACCACAATAAAGGAAAATTACACACCAATCTCTGAAATGAACGTAGACGTGAAAATCCTCAACAAAATACTTGCTAATCGTATTCAACAACACATGACCAAGTGGGATTCATTCCTGGTATGCAAGGATGGTTCAACATAAGAAACTCAATTAATGTAATATATCATATAAAAGATTGAAGGGGGGTGGCAGACTTGACCCAGTGTTTAGGGCATCCATCTACCACATGAGAGGTCCATGGTTCAAACCCTGGGCCTCCTTGATTTGTGTGGAGCTGGACCATGTGCACTGTTGATGCACACAAGGAATGCCATGCCATGCAGGGATGTCCCCCACGTAGGGGAGCCCCATGCACAAGGAGTGTACCCCATAAGGAGAGCCGCCCAGCATGAAAGAAAGCGCAGGCTGCCCAGGAATGGTGCCGCACACATGAAGAACTGACACAACAAGATGGCGCAACAAAAAGAAACACAGATTCCCATGTTGCTGACAACAACAGAAGTGGACAAAGAAGATGCAGCAAATAGACACAGAGAACAGACAACCAGTGTGGTGGGGGGAGGGGAGAGAAATAAATAAATAAATCTTAAAAAAAAAAAACCACAGCTAACATCATTTACAATGGTGAAATCCTAAAATCTTTCCCTCTAAGATCAGGAACAAGACAAGGATGCCCATTATCACCCATTCTATGTAACATAGTCTTAGAAGTACTTGTTCAAGCACTGAGGCAATCACCAGACATAAAACACATCCAAATTGGAAAGAAAGAAGTCAAAATTTCACTATTTGCAGATAATGTGATCCTATACATAGAAAACCCCGAGGAGTCTGTCTACAAGAAAGCTTCTAGAACTTATAAATGAGTTCAGTAAAGCCACAGGTTACAAGATCAATGCGCAAAAAATCAGTAGCATTTCTATACACCAATAATGATCAATCTGAGGAGGAAATCAGGAATCAAATACCATTTCCAATAGTAAATAAAATCAAATACCTAGGAATAAATTTAACTAGAGATGTAAAAGAAATCTATGATAAGCAGGAGGTAAGTATTTATACAGGGAAGGGATTAAATGGGGGCTTAGGATGGGACTTTGTGGGCTTGAGGGGGGCTAGGGATGGGAGGATGGGGCAGATGGCCCAAGAAATTGGGGGGAACATTTGAACATAGGAGATTGTCAGGTATATGGTTAAAATTATAATGCAGAAAAACTCTTTAGAAAATATAATATGGAAGGTTACCTGTTTAAGATGCTTAAGGCGGGGGCATCTGACACAGGGCAGGCTTCTAGGGAGTGTGTGAGTGTTCATTTTGTCATAGTGCATTATATCATTGGGTGGAGACCCATACAATGAGAGTGAAGGTATACACACATCCTGGGCAGGACTGATGTTCTGAAACAAAGGGAATTGTATCTTTCAAGAGAATTGGTGGCTCCCAATGGGTTCGGGTAGTCAAGTATGTCAAGTCCTCAACATTGTTGCAAGTTATCTCTGAATATGGTCTTCAAGTAATGAAGATTGTTGTGGTGGGCCCTGATGGGAGGGGAAAGAGGGGTTGAATAGATGGAATCAGTGTAACTGTGCGGCAATAAAAGTGTTCCACAAGACATTCAATTATGGATATAGAACATGTTAAATTACACAAAAAATGTATAAATGTCTATAGGCTAAAAATGCAAACCACAATGTAAAACATAAAATAACTTAAAATTTAGAAAATTGTATAGTCAAAAATACAAAGCATAATGTAAACTCAAATGGAACCATGTTTGAAAGCTATTGTTTCAATATTTGTACATCAGCTGCAGCAAATATAATATGAACACAAAAAAGGATCATTGCTGGGGAAGGCACAAAATGATGTTGGATGTGTGGGAGTACCATATACTGTACAGGTGAATTACTGTGATCTAAAACTTATGTGAAGACAAACTTAATAATTAGGGGAAAAAAAGAAAGGATGTAGACACTGAGGAAGAAATTGCCTTGCCACTGTACATACAAGACAATACCTATAGCAGTGATGAAAGGCAAAAGGTCAAAAACAAAACTTTTTCATTTTTTCATTTTTTGATACCCCAATTTTTCTTTTTTTTATTTTTTTATGTTACATAAAAAAATATGAGGTCCCCATATACCCTCCAGCCCCCTACCCCACTCCTCCCACATCAGCAACTTCTTTCATCATTGTGGCACATTCATTGCATTTGGTGAATACATTTTGGAGCACTGCTGCACCACAGGGATAGTGGTTACATTGTAGTTTACACTCTCACCCAGTCCACCCAGTGGGCCATGGGAGGACATATGATGTCCAGGAACTGTCCCTGGACATCCTGAAAATGCCCCCACATCATATCTCTTCTTCCCTCTCCCTACCCTCAGCAGCTACCATGGCCACTTTCTCCACATTAATGCTACCTTTTCTTCCGTTACTAATCACAATAGTTCCAGAATAAAATATCAGTAAGTCCACTCTAATCCATCTCTATTCCTCCATCCTGTGGACCTTGGGATGGTTATGTCCACTCCACCTCTATATTGAGATGGGGCTTAGATTCCACATGGATGATGGATGCAATTCTCCTGCATGCAGTTGTAGGCACTCTTGGCTCCCTGGTGTGGTGGTTGAGCATCTTTTCACATGCATTTTGGCCATTAGTATTACCTCTTTGGAAAATTTTCTAGTCTTTTGGCTTTTTAAAAATTGGGTTGCTTGCCATTTTGTCAAGTTGTGTGATCTCTTTATATAATGTGGAAATAAACCCTTGTCAAATATGTGGATTCTGAAGATATTTTCTCATTGATTTGGCTACCTTTTCACCGTCTTAGTAAAATTTTTTAAGCACAAAAGTGTTCAATTTTGAGAAAGTCCTATTTACCTATTTTTTCTTTATTGCCTGTGCTTTGGGTGTAATCTCCATGGAACCACCATGTACCACAAGGTACTAAAGATGCTGACCTAATTTTTTTGTTCTAGGAGTTTTATTGTCCTTGCATTTATATTTAGTTGTTTGATCCATTTTGAGTTCATATTTTAATAAGGTGTGGGATAGGGGGCACTTTCTTTAGGCTAAGAATATCCAGTTTTCCCAGTACCATTTGTTGAAGAGGCTGTACTGACCTGGCTGAGTAGCTTTGACAGCTCTGTGAAAAATCACTTAACCATAGATTTGAAGATCTTGTTTTGAGCACTTGGTTTGATTCCATTTGGCAATCTGTCTGTCTTTATTCAAGTACCAAGCTGTTATTACCTCTGTACCAAGATAGTATCTTTTAAAGCCTGGAAGTGAGAATCTTCCATCTTTATTCTTTCTAAAGATATTTTTGGCTATTTTGGCCCTTATCCTTTTAGACATTTTTAAAAATTGGCTTTTCCAATTCCACAAAGATGACTGTTGGAATTTTTATTGGGATTGTGTTAAAACTGTAGTTCAGTTTGCATAGAATTGACATCTTAATGATATTTAGTCTTCCCAGTTATGCATCCAGAATATTCCTCCATTTATTTATATCATCATTCTTTCTTTTAGCTATGTTTTATACTTTCCTGAATATAGGTGATTTATGGTCTTGTTTTAATTTATTCCAAAGTATTTGATTATTTTAGAAACTATGGTAAATGAAATTTTTTCTGACTTCCCCCTCAGATTTATCATTAATAATGTATATAAACACTATTGATTTTTGTAAATTAGCCTTGTATCAAGCCACTTTGGTCAAATTGTCTATTAGTTCTAGGAATGTAGTTATAGATTTTTTGGAATGTACTAGTTATAGGATTATATCATCAGTGAATAGTGGTTTTACATCTTCCTTTCCTATTTGGGTACCTTTTTTTTCCCTTGCCTAATGGCTCTATCCAGAACTTGTAGCACAATATTGAATAACAGTGGACAGAGTGGACACCCTTCTCTTATTCCTCATCTTAGCAGAAAAGCTTTCAATTTTTCATATATGTATTTTATTGTATTAAGAATGTTTCCTGCTATTCCTATGTTTTGGAAGGATTTTATCAGGAAATGATGTTGTATTTTGTCAAATGCCCTCTTTTGCACGTATTGAGATGATCATGTGTTGTCCCAAGGCAAATATTTTCTCCATTTTGTTCTCCCAGGACAATGTGTAAATACATGATACAACAAGGTACTGTTTTTACTTAACTTTGTGTGTTCTGTTTATATTATAGATAATCCTATTGAGAACTGAGACTGTGGCTTGGTTTTGAATATGAAATACAATCAAAATCCAGGAAAAAGTAGATAGGAAACAATTTCAATTTAATTTAATAATACAAAGTCAATCTGGGCTCTTTCATTTTTCACCATTCTTGTCTGTTTTTTTTATTATTATTATGAAAAAAATTAAAATACTTTAATAATGATTGAAGTGATGGAGACTGCCCATCTGCAGAGAAGATTCATAAGTAAAGCACCCTATGCCCTAGAGGCCAGTGCCCATCCTCCACTGGAGGAAAAAACCACTTTGGGATTATTCTGCAGTTGGAAATGGAAGCTCCACTTTCCAAAAATGGGCAGGAAGATACAACTGGGCACCAGCTTCAGCTACTGATTAGTAAATTTGGCAGGCTAACGTACAGTCCTTAGAATGGCTAAAATTTAAACATATCCAAGTCAGAAGAGACTGGTATCCACCATTTTAACTCCACCCCATGCACGAGGGAGGCAAATGGACTAAAAAGCCCAGTGCTGGTAGGGACCAGCTTCTTTCCATCCAGATTGGATTGCAGCTCTAGCCCAAGACCCAGTCCCACTTCCAGAGAAAGTTGGGGGGACCTTTGCCAGACTCTCTGGAAAAATACTGGCCACACCATGGATGCCAGTAATCATACTACACTGGTGGTGCAAGCCATCTCAGGAGCTCCTCTGTGACTGGAACTGGAAGCTCTATTTCCCAAAAACAGGGAAGGAAGAGATGGTTGGCCACTGATTTCAGCTACTAATTAGTAAATTTGGCCGCCTAAAGTACAATCCTAAGAACAGCTAAAGTTTTAACCTATCCAAGTCAGAAAGAGGCCAGTAGGCTATTTTGACTTTGCCCCCAGCAAAGATGAAGCTGGGCTGACTGAAAATCACCCTGCTGGTAGGGACCAACTTCTTTCACTCAGATCAGCCTGCAGGCCAAGCCAAGGCTTCAGCCCCACCTCTAGCAGGAAAGAAGCAGGTGGGTCCTCACCACCGTCTCCAGGTAACTGCAGGTACATTCAGTGGGGAAACTGAATAGTGGGAACTCTACTGGGGCAAATACAATCATTTTGGACATGTGTGGCATAGATTATTGCCCATACCTGTAGCTCCACTCCTCCATAGGCAGGGGAGAAAAGGACTTGAGACATCATCAGTCTCTCTGGGTGACTACAATTAAGGCCTGCAAAACTTGGATTATCACACACAGCTGTGGCTCTGTCCATACACCTGGCAAAGGAGAAAGTTGGGACATGCTTCATCAGTCCCTGGGGAAATGAGGGCAACTTGAGCCTCACGGCTTAAAGCACCAACTACATCTTTGGTTCCTACTACACAACAAGCAAGGGAGTAAGGACAAGAAGCACTAAACTAAAAAGAAAACTGCACCCAGAATAAATACTTTTAGTAAGCCAGATGCCAAGACACCAACAAAAAACTGCAATCCATGCCAAGAAACAGGAATCTATGGCCCAGTTGAAGGAACAAGATAAGCCTCCAGATGATATAAAGGACAACGTTGAGACAACTAATCAGAGATGTTCCAACAAATCTCCTTAACTAATTCAATGAGATGCCTAAAGAGATTAAGGATATTAAGAAGACGCTGCATGAGCACAAAGAAGAATTTGAAAGCATACAGAGAAAACTAGCAGATCTTATGGGAATGAAAGGCACAATAAATGAAATTAAAAATACACATGAACCATAAAATAACAGATGAGGAGGCATAAAGATTGGTGAGCTTGAAGAAATGGCCTTTGAAAGCAAACATACAAAAGAACAGATGAAAAAAAAGAATGGGAAAAATTGAACAAGGTCTCAGAGAAATAAATGATAGCAAGAGACATGCAAACATATGTGTCATGGGTAGACCAGAAAGAGAAGAGTAAAAGGGCAGAAGGGATATTTGAAGAAATACTGGTAGAAAATTAATCAACCCTATTGAAGGACATGGATATGCACATCTAAGAAGCACAACACACTCCCATCTGGATAAATCTGAATAGCAACTGAGACACATACTAATCAGAATGTCAAATGTCAAAGACAAAGAAAGAATTCTGAGAGCAGCAAAAGAAAAGCAATGCATAACACATAAGTGATACCCAATAAGATTAAATGCCAATTTCTCATCAGAAACCATGGAGGCAAGAAGACAGAGTTATTATATATTTAAGATACTGCAAGAAAAAAAGTGCCAGAAAAGAACCTTATATCCAGCAAGATTGTCTTTAAAAATTGAGGGTGAGTTTAGAATATTCACAGATTAAAAGAAATGGAGAGAGTTTATAACCAAAAGACTAGCTTTGCAGGAAATATTGAAGGGTGTGTTACAGCCTGAAAAGAAAAAACAGGAAAGAAAGGTTTGGAAGAGAGTCTAAAAATGAAGATTATATTAGTAAAAGTAGCTGAAGTAAAAAGAGTGGTGAAAGTAAAATATGACAGATAAAAGCTCAATATTTATGAATATACTTAACCCATGTTGTAAAGCACTTGTATTCAGAAAACCACAACTCACTGTTAAAAGAAATAAATAAGACCAAAATCTTTGGAAGAACATTCCATGCTCAGATTGGAAGACTAAATGTTACTAATGCCAATTCTACTCAAAATGATATACAGATTGAATGCATTCCTTATAAAAATTCCACCAGCATTTTAAAAATGAATGGAAATTTATTTTGAAGGGTAAGGAAGGGGTCCTGAATAGCCAGAAACATCTTAAAAAAGAAAAGCAAAGTCAGAGGACTCTCACTTCTGGTCTTTAAACCATATTACCTAGCTACAGTGGTTAAAAACAGCAATGGTACTGTCATAAAAACAGACACATAGACCAACGGAACTGAATTGATTGTGGTAAGGTGAGGTATGAGACCCCTGTATGATGTTATGTATGTTTGCTTTGTAAGTTCACAAAAATTACAATAAACTTATTGTCTATATATTTTATGTATGAGTGATATACTTCAATATATGAAGAAAAATGGGGGAAAAAATCCACAACCACTCACAACCAGCATATCTGCAGGCTTGGTTTCCTGCCATCTTCCAACCTTGGGATCACCCTGATGAATACGACATCCCTCCCCCCTACTGCTCTGTGGGCCTCCAGCTGGCTCCAGTGCCACCTTCTTCCCATCTGACCAGGCCCTTCAGACACCCCAAGTGGCAGCACTGCCTCAGCCAGAAACCCCCAGCCTGCCCACACTAGGGTTCTGCAACCCTACCCCAAAGTGTAAAGACCTCTTTAACCCTAGAGTCACCCCCCCAGTCCCTATTTGGAGTCCCTGGTGGGCAGCCTCATGGAGCCATCAGCTCTGACAATTCTTTCCAGTCTGCAAATCTGGCAGCTCCCACCTCAGCCTCTCCTCAAGGCCAGCCACCCCTGGGCAGCACCAGTTAGCTTTGGGGGGTTGATACCCACAAGTTCCACCTTGGACACCCAAGCCAGGCTCCAGCTGGCCTATGGGTCCACCCTTACTGTATTCTCCTCTGGCACAGCCAATGCATCTGATTTTGCATACATCACCAACGTGCCCTGTGCTGTGACCAATTTCAAGGCCAATGTGAGGCAGTGAATCTCAACATTTGGCAGCACCACTCCAGTCGGGGTTTAAGCAGCACATAGGAGCTTTGGGAACCAAGTGGAGGTCACAGATCTGTGCTCCAACATTCAAGCACTCAGGATAAAAGCAGAATGGAGGGGGGTCCCACACTACAAATTGCTATGGAATAAGCTTAAGCCTGAAGCCCTAGGGCCCTGGAGCCAGAGCACCCCTACTGCCATTGTGGGAGCCAGCACCCCTAAGAGGAACCTTGTGTTTGGAGGCACTAATGCCCCTACAAGCTACCCAACACCCAGGGACCTGCCATGGCAGAGCCCCTTCCCGTGGAGGGCCCAGCACCTCTCAAACCCATATTGGATTTACATGCACATTCATCCCTTTATTCCCACCAACCCACCAGGAACAGCCTTGCTTTCAGGGTTCAGTCATCACAAGGCAGGGTTTTGCATGAGACAGAACTGTGGGCCCTCAGCTCATTCAATTCTCTCCAGGTGGGGCTCCACCATCTCAGGGTCTAAGAGGCAAAAGCTGACCTGAGGGAGAGGAACCACTGGGAAGTGGATATGGCTCAAGCAATTGGGCTCCCATCCACCATATAGGAGGTCCAGGGTTTGATGCCCAGGATCCCCTGGTGAAAGCAAGCTGGCCCGTGAGGCAAGCTGGCACATGTGGAGAGCTGGTGCAGCAAGATGACACAACAAAAAGACACAGAGGAGAGACAATAAGAGACACTGCAGATCAGGGAACTGAGGTGGCACAAAAGAATAGTCACCGGTCTCACACTCTGGGAGGTCCCAGAATTGGTTTCTGGAGCTGCCTAATGAGAATACAAGCAGACACAGAACACACAGCGAAAGGACACAGAAAGCAGACATCGAGGTGGGGAGAGAAAGAAATAAAATAAATTAATAAAAAAAAAGTAGTCTTGTCCACTTTCCTTCAGGCTGAATCTGCGATTGACCAATTTAAATGTGTTATACAAACCAACCCCTGTTCTCTTCACTCCTAGAGCCAGTTGGAGTCCCAAAGATAAAAGTTTCCATTTCCTCTGCATTCCCTGCAGTTTTGTTCCTGAAGTTGGGGGTTTGGGCTATCATCTGGTAGGGTCCCAGTAGCCAGATTACTTGGGCAGGACAGGAGGTGATGACCTGACCCCTCCAGACGTGGAGCCGGCTGAGCCCACAGCTGCCCATAGGTGCCTCCTGCCCTTCCCATTTTCCTTGTCAGTCTTAGAGATGTCTTATAAATAAAACCTGTTTTTTTTTCCTTTTACATAATATATCTCTCCTCTGTAAATCAAGTATAGAGAAGCCATTGACTTGTACAATTGGAGACAGATGAAGCCAGGTTTAACTCTTTAAAGTTTCTGATGTCCCAGCTAATGGGGTAGGGAAAGCAGCAAAATAAATGAAACCTGAGTATGAAGCCTGACACATAAATATTAAAAATGTGATCTGAGGTGGGGGGAGGAAAATAAAAAAATAAATAAAACCTTTTTTAAAAAATGTGATTTGACTTTAAGGTCTGGGAGTCCAGATATAGTGGATCCAGGGAAAGGATAGATGGGGTGCCCAGGGTAAAAGTGGCCTGGGGAAGGGATTGGTAGACAGGGAGCCTGGGGAGAAGAGGCCCTGGGGAGGCAGGGAGACAGGTGGAGGCCCAAGACAGTGGGTCCAGGGAAGGGGACTCTGACTGTGGAACAGGCTATATCATCACTAGTACACCCAATAAAACACATGTGATACATTTAGTGTTTTGAAGCTGATTTTTTTTTTTTGCTTCTAATTAAGGTTTAGACAAATCACAGCTTCATCTAAAGAGTGTGGGCCTGGCATCAAGGCCCTAGGACCAGAGTGAACAAGGGAAGAAAACTCACCTCTGCTCTGTAAGCAGTGAAATGCATATGTCTAAGATATGAAATATTCCTGGTCAATTTATCTTAAAAAAAGCATAGGACTGGACAACCAGCAAGATGGCAGTGGAGTAAGAAGCTCCTAGAGTCAGCTCCTGCTACAGGGCAGTTAGTAAACATGCAGAGCTCTCTGGAGCTAGCTGAAGCACCTGTCTGGGAGCTCCAGGAGGCCAGAAGAGCATCCTGCAACATCCCTGAAAGAATAGGAGGAGGAGACTGCCCATCTACAGAGAAGGCTTGTAAGTAGAGCAAGTCACACCATGGAGGCCAGTGCCCATCCTCCATTGGAGGCACAAACTGTTCCACAACTGTAATTGAAAGGTCCACTTCCCAAAAATGGAGAGGAAGAGATGGTTGGGCACCAACTTCAGCTACTGATGAGTAAATTTGGTGGGCTAAAGTATAATCCTAAGAACAGCTAAAGTTTGATACTGTTGTCAGAAAAAGGCTGGCAGTCACCATCTTAACTCTGCACCTGGCATGAGGGGAAGTGGGGCAGACTGAAAATCCCAGTCCTGATAGGGACAGGCATCTTCCCATCCAGATCAGATTGCAGCTGTAGCCTAGGCCTCAGCTGCACCTCCAGCAGGGAGGAAGCTGGGGGACCTGTGTTAGGCTTTCCAGGAAATTACCAGCAAAGCTACAGAGGCCAGTGAATATCTTACTATGGCAGCACAAGCCACCCCAAGAGCTATTCTGTGGCTGGAATTGGAAGTTCCATTTTCCCAAAAACAGGGAAGGAAGAGATTGTTAGCCACTGATTTCAACAACTGATTAGTAAATTCAGCTTGTTAAAGTCTAACCCTAAGAACAGCTAAAGTATGAACCTGTCCAAGTCAGAAAGAGGCTGGTAGCCACCATTTTGACTATGCCCCCAGCATGAGGGGAAGCCAGCCTGACTGAAAATCACTGTGACCATAAGGACTAGTTTCTTTCATCCAGATCAGCCTGCAGCCTTATCATAGGCTTCAACCCCACCTCCAGCAGGGAGGACACTGGCAAGCCCTGTACCAGCCTATCCAGGTAATTGCAGGTACCTTTGGCTGACACAGACTGAATAATTAGAAGTCTACTAGGGCAACTGCAGTCATCTTGGACCCACACTGCATAGACTGCTGTCCACACCTGCAGCTCCATCCCTGCCCCAGGCAGGGGAGAAAGGGCTGTGAAGCTTCATCAGTCTCTCTGGGTAACTACAGTCTAGGCCTGCATGACTTGAATTATTCCACACAGCTCTGATTCTGTCCCTACCCCTGGCAATGGAGAAAGTTGGGAGAAACCTCATCAGTCCCTTGGTAAGGAGGGCAGCTTAAGCCTTCACAGGTTATTGCACCAACTATATGCTTGGCTCCTACTGCACAAACAGAAAGGGAGAAAGAGCAGGAAGCCCTAAACTTAAGAGAAAAACTGCACCAAGAATAAATACCCTAGTAAGCCAGATGCCAAGACAACAACAAAAAATTATAATCCACACCAAGAAACAGGAAGATATGACCCAGTTAAAGGAACAAGATAAGCCTCCAAGAGTTGAGAAAACTAGTCATAGAAGTTCAAACCTCCTTAATAAAGTCAATGAGATGGTTAAAGAGATTAAGGATACTGAGAAAACATTGCATGAGCACAAAGAAGAATTTGAAAGAATACATGGAAAAATTGCAGGTTTTGTGGGAATGGAAATCAATAAATGAAATTTTAAAAACATTGGAATCATATAATAGCATATTTGAGGAGGCAGAAGAAAGGACTGGTCTCTGAAAGTGAACATACAAAAGAACAGATGAAGAATGGAAAAAAATTGAACAAGGAATCAAGGAACTAAATGTACCAAAAGACATGCAAATATACATATCATGGATGTCCAAGAGGAGAAGAGAAGGGAAAAGGGGCAGAAGGAATATTTGAAGAAAAAATGTTTAAAAATTTCCCAACCCTATGAAGGACATAGATATCCATGTCCAAGAAGCACAATGAACTCCCATCAAAAAAAATCTTAATAAACCAACTCTGAGACACATTCTAATCAGAATGTCAGATGCCAAAGACAAAGAGAAAAGCAATGCATAACATAAGGGATATCCAATATGATTACATGCTGATTTCTCACCAGAAGCCATGGAGGTAATAAGACAGTAGTCTGATATATTTAAAATATTACAAGAGAAAAACTTTCAGCCAAGAATCTTATATTCAGGAAGACTGTCTTTCAAAAATGAGGGTGAAGGAAGTGAGCTTGGCTCAGTGCATAGGGCATCCATCTACCACATGGGAGGTCTGTGGTTCAAACCCTGGGCCTCCTTGACCCAAGTGGAGCTGGCCCATGTGCAATGCTGATGTGTGCAAGGAGTGTCATGCCATGCAGGGGTGTTCCCTGTGTAGGGGAGCCCCACGTGCAAGGAGTGCACCCCATAAGGAGAGCCACCCAGTGTGAAAGAAAGTTCAGCCTGCCCAGTAATGGCACTGCCCACACAGAGAGTTGATGCAACAAAAAGAAACACAGATTCCCATGCCACTGACAACAAAAGAAGCTGACAAAGAAGAACATGCAGCAAATAGACAAAGAACAGACAACTAGGGTGGGAGGGAAGGGGAGAGAAATAAAATAAATGAATAAATATTTTAAATATATTAGGGTAAGAGTAGAATATTCACAGAAAAACAGAAACTGAGAGAATTTCTAAGCAAGAGACAAGATTTTCAGGAAATATTAAAGGGTGTGAGAAGGAAGAAGCAAGATGGTCACTGAGTGAACTTGCCTTGCGATCTCTCCTGGGAAGAGATGGCTGGGCATGGCTGGAGGTTCTCTGAGGCGGGGATTTTTTGGGATTTTTGCAGGGCAGGAAGTGTCTGGACATCGATTTGTTGGAAAGGTAACAGAGAGGATTGGTCTATAAGATATAATTTGGGTTCTATTGCCCAGAGGTGAGACCTGCACACGGGTTCCTCCCTCTTGGGGGTGGGTGGAGCCATGGTGCCATGCAGTGGCTCAGCTATTTGGTGGCTCTGTGGTGCTGGGGAGTTCACGAGTCCTGGGCAGGCTGTTGGTGGGTTGATGTGATGGGTCGCCTTTGTGGATCGATTTGGGGAGATAGATGGTGTTTTGTTGTGAAGCGGGGGAAATTTTTGATTGTGGGCACAAATAATAGCACTTCCACCTGAAGCCCCACCCCCACAAGGCCGGCTGCCGATCTGCAACTGAATTAGACTGTAGGCAATAAAGGGAAGTAATTGGGAAGTTGTTTCAGGGTGCAGCGAGGGAGGGGGGACACATCTGGAAGCTGATTAGGGAATATTTTGCGAAGCTTGGGAATTCCAGTTTTGGAATCTGTTTTTGGCATCATGGTTCGGGCTTCGGATCTGTACCAGTAAGTGACTGTGGTGTAAAGGCGCCCTCAAGTGGCAGTGTTGTGGAAGCACAGGGTGGGAGCTGTCCAAAAGCTGAAGTGATGATATACCCACATTAATGAGCCCTACTAAGTAAGTGAATTGCAGGGTTCAGACATAATATAGAGTTTGCGGATCTGACTTCCCCCATAGGGCTGGTGCCAAGCTGTGGGGATCCCCAAGGGCTGTGTTACACTACAGGGCTCCTAGGCTTCCTGTTGACCAGATTGGAGGTTGCCAGGTCTGAATCCCCTAAACTCTGGTGGCCCACACCCCAGAGAATCACACCTCTTGAGTCTTTAATATCTCAGACTTTCCACCCCTGAATTCATCACGCCCTGAGGTCCATCTGAGGTCCTTGAATGCCCTAGCCTTCAACGTTGGCATTATTTCTTTATTGTTTCATTTTGTTTTGTTTTTATTTTCATTTTGTCTTATTTTTTACTTTTTTTAATGTACTGATTGCTAACATCGCATTATCCCCTAGTCTTTTCTCACAGTGTATGCCCCAAAGTCTTTTTTTTATTCATTTATTTAGGGTTTTTTTTGTGTGGTTGTTGTTGTGTAGTTGGTGTTTTAATTGTGGTTCATGTATATCTGTTTTTTTCCTTTCCCCTACCTGTTCCCCACCCTTTGCCCACCCCCTTTTCCTTTCTTCCTTTCTTCTCTTCCCCCCTTTATTTATTTTTTTATTTTTCTGTTCTCTCTCACCCACGTGTCCCTCATCTTCTACTTATTTTATTTTAACTCAATTATACAATAGGTGTGGCAGGAAACACCTCACATTTGCTGGGGTTTTCTCATCCTGCCCTGCCTCATTTCTGTGTGAACTGATTTAGGCTACCTACACTATCCTCTTTCCCCTACATCTTGATATCCTCCTTCATCTACTCTCTCTCCTATATTCCACCTCCCACTTCCCTTTCTTTGATCCATGAAGTGTCTAAGTCTTAATTTCTAATACCTTTGTTTTGTTTTCTGTCTGTTATCCACTCTTGAAACTATTACCTTTCTTTTCTTTTTCCCTCTCTCATGAAAACAATAGCTTTTTAGCTCATACCATATTCCTCCCATATTCAATCATCTACCTCATAATAGGTACTCTACCTACTGCTATAACTCTACACAATTTACATGAATCTAACCTCCACCCTCCCATATCTCATATTCTTGCTTTGTTAACATATATCACCAATACTACTTTACATTTTTCCCTTGCTTACACAATTGCCTTTCCCCGGCACTAATACTTTCCTTTAAAGTGAACTTAACCAACAACAAGAAATTAGAAAAAGAAGAACAAAGTGCCAAAGAGAAGATATAACACTTATGCAAAAACAACAGCTAATTAATCTCCAAGAGTAGACAAAGAAGCTAAGGAAATGATTAAATCCATCAAAATTAAATAATGACCAGAAAGCAACAAAAATCTACAAACCAAACCAGTAATCAGGAAAACATGGCTGAATCCAATCAACAAACCAAAAATCAGGAAGGGGAGCAGAACTTTGCACAAGCAATGAAAGATCGCAGAACATTTATCACCGACAAATTTGATGAAGTAATGAAAGAGGTTAACAACATGAAGACATCACGTGGAGGAGAAATTGCAGACATACACAAAAAGATAACAGATATGATGGGAATGAACACCACAGTTCAAGAAATCAAAAATACACTCGCAGCAAATATCAGCAGACTAGAAGAGGCAGAGCAGAGAATTAGTGATGTGGAAGACAGTACATCAGAAATCAAACAGATAGTAGAAGGGGTCGATAAAAAGATAGAAAAAATCCAGCTAGGATTTAGGGACCTGAATGACAATGCAAAATGCTCAAACATACGTATTATAGGCATTCCAGAAGGAGAAGAGAAGGGAAAGGGGTCAGAAGGAGTGTTGCAGGAAATAATGGCTGAAAACTTCCCAAATCTGCTGAAAGAGACAGGTGTACATATCCAAGAAGCACAGCACACTCCACTGGTCATAAACCCCAATACGCCCACCCCAAGACATATACTTGTCAAATTATCCAATGCTCAAGACAAAGAGAAAATCCTAAAAGCAGCAAGAGAAAAGAAAACCATCACATACAAGGGAAGCTCCATTAGATTAAGTGCTGATTTCTCTTCTGAAACCATGGAGGCAAGAAGACAGTGGTATGATATAGTCAAGGTACTAAAGGAAAAAAATTTCCAACCAAGAATACTCTATCCAGCTAAACTAGCATTCAAACATGATGGAGAGTTCAAAATATTCTCAGACAAACAGAAACTGAAAGAGTATACCAACAAGAAACCTCCCCTTCAAGAAATTCTAAAGGGAGTTCTGCAGGAAGAAAGGAAAAAACAGGACAGGCAAAGTTGGAGGAGAGTATAAGAGCAACAACAACAAAAAAAAAAAACAAAAAGAGAAGGGAAAAAAATACAAACAAAATATGACAAACACAAATCAAATCAAAATACGGCTAACACAAATAATTCCTTGAAAGTAATTAACACTGAATGTCAACATATTAAACTCTCCTATCAAAACATTCAGACTGGGATATTGGATAAGGAAATATGACCCATCTGTATGCTGTCTACAAGAGACACATCTTAGACCCAGAGACGCATGGAGATTGAAAGTGAATGGCTGGAAAACAATCATACAAGCTAACAATAACCAAAAAAAGGCAGGAGTAGCTATATTAATATCAGACAAAATAGACTTTAAATGTGAAACAATTGTGAGAGACAAAGAAGGATACTACATTTTAGTGAAAGGGAAAATCTGTCAAGAAGATCGAACAATCATAAATATTTATGCTCCTAACAAGGGCGCCTCTAAATACGTGAGGCAAACGATGGAAAAACTAAGTGAAAGAATAGATGCATCTACAATTATAGTGGGGGATTTTAATACACCACTATCAACTCTGGACAGAACATATCAAAAGAGAATCACTAAAGAAACAAAACATTTGAACAGTATATTAGAGGAGCTGGATCTAATTGACATATATAGATCATTACACCCAAACACAGCAGGATATACATTTTTCTCAAGTGCACATGGATCATTCTCCAAGATAGACCATATGCTAGGCCACAAAGAAAGGCTGAATGAATTCAGAAATATTAAAATCATACAAAACAATATCTCTGACCACAGTGGATTCAAGCTGGAAATTTGCAAGGGACAGAGGCCCAGGTTTCACACCACGATTTGGAAATTAAACAGCATACTCTTAGAAAAACAGTGGGTCAAAGAGGAAATCTCAAAAGAAATCAATGACTACCGTGAATCAAATGATAATGACATCACAACATGCCAAAATTTATGGGATGCAGCAAAAGCAGTACTGAGAGGGAAATTTATAGCCATAAATTCATATATCAAAAAAGAAGAAAGAGGGAAAATTGAAGAACTAAATGCACATTTGAAGGAATTAGAAAAACAACAACAAAGTAACCCAACAGGAAGAAGAAAGAAGGAAATAACAAAAATAAGAGCAGAACTAAATGAAATAGAAAAGAAGAAAGCACTTGAAAAGATAAACAAGATCAAGAGCTGGTTTTTTGAGAAGATCAACAAAATTGACAAACCTTTAGTGAGACTAACAAAGAAAAAAAGAGAGAAGATGCAAATACACAAAATAAGAAATGAGAAAGGCGATATCACCACTGACCCCACAGAAATAAAGACTATCATAAGAGGATACTTTGAAAAACTATATTCCAACAAAAATGACAATTTAGCGGAAATGGACAAATTCCTAGAAACACATAAGCAGCCCATATTGACAAAAGAAGAAATTGATGATCTTAACAAACCAATGACAAGCAGAGAGATAGAATCAGTTATTAAAAATCTCCCAACTAAGAAGAGCCCAGGGCCAGACGGCTTCACAGGTGAATTTTACAAAACATTTTGGAAAGAACTAACACCAATCCTGCTGAAACTATTCCAAAAAATCGAAACAGAAAGAACATTGCCAAACTCCTTCTATGATGCCAACATTACCCTAGTACCAAAGCCAAACAAAGACACCACAAGAAAGGAAAATTACAGACCAATTTCTCTAATGAACCTAGATGCAAAAATACTTAACAAAATACTTGCTAATCATATTCAACAACACATTAAATGAATTATACACCACAACCAAGTGGGATTCATCCCAGGTATGCAAGGATGGTTCAACATAAGAAAATCAATCAACGTAATACACCATATAAACAGATTGAAGGAAGAAAATCACATGATTATATGTATAGATGCAGAAAAAGCATTTGACAAAATACAGCACCCTTTCTTGATAAAAATACTCCAAAAGATTGGAATACAAGGAAATTTTTTGAATATGATAAGGAGTATATATGAAAAATCTAAAGCCAACATTGTTTACAATGGAAAATCCTAGAACCCTTCCCTCTAAACTCAGGAACAAGACACGGATGCCCATTGTCTCCACTCCTATTTAACATTGTCTTAGAAGTACTTGCTCGAGCACTGAGGCAAGAACCAGATATAAAAGGCATTCAAACTGGAAAGAAAGAAGTCAAAATTTCATTATTTGCAGATGACATGATCCTATACATAGAAAACCCTGAGAGATCTACAACAAAGCTTCTAGAACTCATAAATGAGCTTAGTAAAGTCGCAGGTTATAAGATCAATGTGCAAATATCAGTAGCATTTCTGTACACCAATAATGAGCAAGATCAGGAGGAAATCAAGAAACAAATACCATTCACAATAGTAAATAAAAAAAATCAAATACTTAGGAATAAATTTAACTAAAGAGGTAAAAAACTTATACACGGAGAACTATACAAGACTGTTCAAGGAAATCAAAGAAGACCTAAATAAATGGAAGAATATTCCTTGTTCATGGATAGGAAGACTGAATATTATTAAGATGTCTATCCTACCAAAACTGATCTACGCATTCAATGCAATCCCAATAAAAATCAACACAGCCTTCTTTAAGGAACTAGAAAAACTAACTATGAAATTTATTTGGACAGGAAAGAGACCCCAAATAGCCAAAGACATACTGAAAAGAAAAACGAAATTGGAGGAATCACACTACTTGACTTCAAAACATACTACAAAGCTACGGTGGTGAAAACAGCATGGTATTGGCATAAGGAGAGACACACTAACCAATGGAATCGAATTGAAAGCTCTGATATAGAACCTCACATATATAGTCACATAATATTTGATAAAGCCACCAAACCCTCTCAACTGGGAGAGAGTGGCCCATTCAACAAATGGTGTCTGGACAGTATGGTGGTTTCTCAAAAAACTAGCCATAGATTTGCCATATGACCCAACAATACCACTGCTGGGTATATACCCAGCAGAACTGAAAACAAGGACACAAACCGATATATGTACACCAAAGTTCATAGCAGCATTGTTCACTATCGCCAAAAGTTGGAATCAACACAAATGCCCATCAGCAGATGAGTAGATCAATAAAATGTGGTATATACACACAATGGAATACTATTCAGCTGTAAGAACAAACACACTACAAACACATGTGATAACATGGATGAATCTTGAGAACCTTATGTTGAGTGAAGCAACCCAGACACTGAAGGACAAATACTACATGACCTCAATGATATGAAATAACCAAGCTGCCCTAGATAGCAAGAGACTGAACGAAAGGCTTACAGGAAATCAGAGGGTGGAGGAAGGATGTGAGCCGATTTCTGCAGGGGTAGAATTTAAGATGAGATGTTGGTAAGTATGAACACAAAGAAAAGATAAAATGGGGGCAAGGGGTTGCCTTTGGTTGGGCCTTTGCGGGTTTGAGGGTGGCTGGGGATGGGCGGATGGGTAACATTGACCAAAAGTGGGGGGAGGGAGGGGTAGCATACGAACACAGAAGAGTGTCAGGTGTTGGTGGAGAGTAAAATGCCGAGAAAATCATATCAAAATATAAAAAAGAGGGTTACCTGTTTAGAATGCTCAGAGGGGAGGATCTGATGCAGGGCGGGCTCCTGGGGAATGTCTAAATGCTCATTCTGCCAGAGTGGGTGACACCATGGGGTAGAAACCCAAGTAGTGAGAGTGGGGATGGACCCACATCCTGGGGAGGACTAATGCCATCAAATAGAGGGAACTGTATCCCTCAAGAGAAAGGGTGGCTCCCAGGGCATTGGGGCAGTTGAGCAAGTTAGGCCCTGAACACTATTCCATCTATCTCTGGAAGTGGCTCCTCGGGAAACAGAGGTTGTCTGTCAGTGTGGGCACCAAGGTGGAAGGTAAAATGGAAATTAAATGTGTGCAACCAAGGTAAATGGGGGGTAAGAGAGGAGTTTTGTGAGAGTACACAAGGATGGATATAAAACATGTAATATTACACCATAACATATAGGAGAGGACAAACTGATAATGTAAACCATAATGTAAAACATAGGATAACTAAGAATTTAAAAAACTGTGTGTCCTAAAGTATGCACCACAATGTAAGCACAGACGTCACCTTGTTTGAAAGCTATTGTCTCAGACTCTGTACATCACGTTAAGTGAATATGATGTGAATAGGGTGTAAGAGTATTGCTGTGGAAGGGAAAAGGTTTTGTGGTGGATGTATGGGAGTGCTGTATATTATATATATGCATTGCTGTGGTCTAGGGCTCCTGTGAAGAGAAGTTCAATAATTAAGGGATAAAAAAAAAAAGAAAAGAAAAAGATAGAATGTAGAATTTTTTCCAAGTCAACACGTATTCTTTATCTAACCTTTAACCCCATCGCTATATGCCATTTCCTAGTAAGGGATGCTGACATTATATTGGGCTTCAAATTTCAGGGAGTTCTGGATCACAGAGTGGTTCAACAATGGCAATGGAGGAATACTGGTATAGGATACCATTGACAGGTGATATATGGCTGACAGGGAGCTGTACAGAACATATGTCCAGGGTGCATGGTAATGTTTGGATATACTCATAGTGGCAACAATTAAAAACCACAGCAGGGGGGGTACTGGGTTCCTGGCCAGTGGTGCTCTGTCATGGTCCCTAGGGGCGCAGCAACAGTCTCCCAGGTGCAGCGGTGGGGACCGGGAGGGAGTGAGGGTTCAACAGTGAGCCCCTGATGCTAATGACTATGCTTGTGAGCTGATATGCCTGAAGTAAGAACAAGGCCTAGAGCAGCATTGTGCCTGGGAATTTCCTCCTGTCAGCCTTCATGTTACTCAAATGTGGCCAGTCTCGAAGCCAAACTCAGCATGTAAATGCAATGCCTTCCCCACAGCATGGGACATGACACCTGGGGATGAGCCTCCCTGGCACCGAGGGACCGCTATCAACTACCAACTGATGATGCAACTGGAAAATGACCTTATACGGAAGGTTCAATGCGGATCAGCAGAATATCCCTGTCTACATAAAATAACATGACTTTAAAATGCTGTTTGACCTAATGTAAGGGGGAAATGGAAAGGAGAAATGAGTTTATATGGCTACGAGTCTCTACAAAAGGGTCTGGAGGCTGTCAGAAGGATTGCCCTTATGCACAACTGAGCAGAGTCTGAGAGACAGATAAAGCAGATACAACCCCCAGGTATTGGTTCCTTTGAGGGCTAAAGAGACCCATGGGAGTTATGGTTATGGCAGATGGGGTTAACTACCAGGTCAGATGGCCCCTCTTTGGAACTGGTGTTTATGTGTGATGAATCTGGACTCAGATGGGATCTCTCGTCATAAGACTTTCATGCTAATGTGCTGGAGTTGCAGTTAGTGTTGGGGTTTAAGATATATTTAGGGGATTTGAATCTCTGGACTGACAATGTGATAGCCAGGTCCTGAGCCTGAACAGACTCCAGCATCTACAATCTGATTTATTGGACTCACCACACTCAGCTAAGATGGAGTTGAAGAAGGACAACCACCACACCATGGAGCCTAGAGTGCCTACAACTGAAAGCGGGAGGATTGCATCCAGCATCCATGTGGAATCTGAGCCTCCTCTTGACATAGAGGTGCAATGGACACAACCAATCCAATGTCCACATAGAAAAGGTGGCATTGGATTGGGAAAAGTGGACATGGTGGCTGATGGTATGGGGAAAGGCAGGAAGAGATGAGAGGTGGAGGCATCTTTTGGACATGGAGCTGCCCTGGATGGTGCTTCAGGGGCAATCACCGGACATTGTAAATCCTCACAGGGCCCACTGGATGGAATGGGGGAGAGTATGGGCCATGATGTGGACCATTGACCATGAGGTGCAGAGGTGCCCAGAGATGTACTTACCAAATGCAATGGCTGTGTCATGATGATGGGAATGAGTGTTGCTGGGGGGGAGTGGTGGGGTGGGGGTGGTGGGGCTGAAGGGGTCCTCATATATATTTTTTTAATGTAATATTTTTACAAAAGCAATTAAAAAAAAGGAGCATTGTCAAAATATTACCATTAAACAAAGTATTTCCCCCTTCCCCCAAAAAAAGGGGTGTGCCAGAGCCTGAAAAGACAAGACAGGAGAGAGAGGCCTGGTAGAGAGTCTAGAAATGAATATATCAATAAAAGTAACTAAAGTGTCAAAAGAATGGTGAAAATAAAATATGACAGATAAAACTCAAATAGTCAAGAATAAATTTATCCAAAGATGTAAAGCACTTGTATTCAGAAAACTGCAACTCAATATTTTAAAAACATAAAAAAAGGCCTAAATAACTCAAAGAACATTCCATGCCCACACATTGGAAGACTAAATATCATTAAGATGTCAATTCTACTCAAATTGATATACAGAGTCAATGCAATCCTGATAAAAATTCCACCAGCATTTTTTAAATTGAAATCATGAATATCAAACTTATTTGCCAGGTTAAGGGGTCTTGAATAGCCAGAAACATCTTAAAAAGGAAAAGCAAATTCTCATCTCCAGACTTTAAATCATATTTCCTAGCTATAGAAGTTAAAAAAAAAAAAAAGCATGGTACTGGCATAAAGACAGACACATAGACAAATGGAATCAATCTGATGGTTCAGAAACAGATCCTGACATGTATGGTCAAATGATTTTTGACTAGCCTGTCAAACCCACACAGCTCAGGCAGAATAATCCATTCAACAAATGGTGCTGAAAGAACTGGATATCCATAGCCAAAAGAAGGAAAGGGGACCACTCTTTCACACCTTATCCAAAAATTATCTCAAAATGGATCAAAAACCTAAAAATAAAAGAACCATAAAGCTTCTAGAAGAAATTGTGGGAAAGTATTTTCAAGACTTGGTGGTAAGTGGTGGATTCTTAAAAGACATAAGAGGAGGAATGAGATGTGGACTACTGATGGTTAATATATGTAGAAGTTTTAATTAGCTTTGCTATAAAAGTGTGGAAAAGTATAGAGTGGATGGTAATACATAGTGAGTAAAAGCTAGTTTATAAATGGGGATGTGGTTGAAAATGTTAGTCTAGGTATGAAATGCCAATTGACAGAATGCTAGAGAATAATCTAGGAACTAAATAGCACAGTAAACCAAGAGGTGGATGAGAATTGTGTTTGATGGTACAGATGCAAGAGTGTCCTTTGTTAGCTAAAGCAAATGTACATCACTACTGCAAGGTGGTGGGAACGTGGAGAAGCATGGGAAAAATACAACTAGAGGGACCTTTGGACTCTGGTTAGCAGCAATAATATAATATTCTTTCATCTATGCCAAAGATGTACTGTGTTGATAATGGGGCAATGTGGAGTATGTGTGCCAAATGTACACTATGGACATGGTAACAATCAGATGATATTCTTGTCTGTAACAAATGTTCAGATAGAGGGGTGTAGTTTGGGAATTCTGCACATGTGGATGATTATAAGTTTACAACTTCTTCCATAAAAATATACTTTAAAAAGTAATGAGGGTGGGTTGGGGGAAAAATACACCAAATGTAAGATAAGGACTTTAAGATTTTGACAATAATTTTTCGTAATTTGTAACAAATGTCTCATGAAAATTCAAGGGTGTTGATGGAGGGTTGATGTATGTGACCCCTGTATGATGTTATACATTTGCTTTGTAAGCCCACAATTTTTACCATACTTATTGTTTATGTATGATCATATATAAATGATATAAAGATAATAATAGGGTGGGTTGGGGGAAAATGCTTTGGTTAGTTGTAATAGTTTGACAATGTCCTTTAATCATTAGTTAAAAATGTTTAAAAACATTTCAAGATATTGGTGGTAGGGTGAGGTATGAGAGTTCTGTGTGATGCTATATGTTTGTTTTTTAAACTCCCAACTATTATTATATACTTATTGTTTATGTATGCTTATGTATGAGAGATATACTTCAATAAATTTTTTAAAAGATTTATTTATTTATTTCTCCCCTCCCCCCGTTGTCTTTTTTCTGTGTCTATTTGCTGCGTGTTCTTTGCCTGCTTCTGTTGTTGTCAGTGGCATGGGAATCTGTGTTTCTTTTTGTTGCATCATCTTGTTGTGTCAGCTCTCCATATATGCGGCACCATTCCTGGGCAGGCTTCACTTTCTTTCGTGCTGGGCGGCTCTCCTTATGGGGTGCACACCTTGCGCATGGGGCTCCCCTATGCAGGGACACCCTGCGTGAAATGGCACTCCTTGCATGCATCAGCACTGCACATGGGCCAGCTCCTCACGGGTCAAGGAGGTCCAGGGTTTGAATCGCAGACCTCCCATGTGGTAGATGGATGCACTAACCACTGGGCCAAATCTGCTTCCCTTTTTTTTTTTTTTTAATTTTAAAAAGCTTGGGACCCACTGAATTGTTCAGTTTCCTTTCTGCAGAATAGGGAAGGAAGGAGGCTATTTGGGGAGTCAGGCAAGCTAAAATTAGATTTATAAAATAAAGTCTAAAAATTAGGTATGGCTTTTTTTTTTAATCACCATTTTACAGATGAGGGATAGGTACAAAGATCTCAAAGTACTTTCCCTGAAGTGACTCACCAAGTACATGCCAGGATCTAAGTACAGGGAAGTCTGACTTTAGGCTAACCCACTGTGGATATGACTCCACAAGAGTCACAATTCCACCCAAGTTGGGCTGCCCTCAAAGCCCATGGTGAGCCTCAACTACATCCAAGGGCTGCAAATATGATGGTCTGAAACCACCTCCCCAGCCAGGAGACTCATCGTAGAGACAGTGGAAAGAGCCACCATCTCCACTCTTTATACTCTATTAAACAGTGAGTGATGACTGTGTATGTAACCTTGTACTAGGCACAGGGCAGGGAGAGATGGATGTAAGCCTTATGGGAGTGATTTACAATCCAGTGAGGAAGAAATAAAGAATTAGCAAATACAACTTGAGGGGTCAGTGTTAGGATAACAGAACAGGTACGAAAGATGCTGGGAGTGGATGAGGTTCAAGCAGTTGAGCATCTGCTTCCCACACAGGATGCCCCAAGTTTGGTTCCTGGTGCCTTCTGAAAACAAGCAAACAAATGAATAAACCAACTCAAGGGAGCCTATGTGGCTCAGTGGTTCAGTGCCAGCTTCCCACATATGAGGTCCCAGGTTCAATGCCCAGTCCTGGTACCTAAAAAAAAAAAAGTTACCTAAGTCAGAGAACACAAGACTAGAGCTGGGAATCAAGGAGAAGGAGGAAGCAGCCAACTGATGAGGGGCTATTTCCACATCAAGGACATAGCCAGTGAAAAGTGGAGAAGGAAGACAGAGCTTGAGTCACTGGGTAACCTCCAAGGGAGGAGGGCATGGCAAAGAAACTCATTTAAAATGGGCAAAGTATTTAAATAGACATTTCTACAAAGAACATATACAAATGGCAAATAAGCATATGAAAAGCTGCTTAAGTCTATTAGCCATTAGGGAAAGGCACATCAAAAGCATAATGAGGGAAACGGACTTTGGCCCAGTGGTTAGGGCGTCCGTCTACCATATGGGAGGTCCGCGGTTCAAACCCTGGGTCTCCTTGGCCCGTGTGGAGCTGGCCCATGCGCAGTGCTGATGCGCGCAAGGAGTGCTGTGCCACGCAAGGGTGTCCCCCGCGTGGGGGAGCCCCACGCGCAAGGAGTGCGCCCCTGAGGAAAGCCACCCAGTGTGAAAAGAAAGAGCAGCCTGCCCAGGAATGGCGCCGCCCACACTTCCCGTGCCGCTGACGACAACAGAAGCGGACAAAGAAACAAGACGCAGCAAATAAACACCAAGAACAGACAACCAGGGGAGGGGGGGAAATTAAATAAATAAATAAATATTAAAAAAAAAAAAAAAAAAGCATAATGAGTTATTACTTCACACCCATACGAAAGGCTATTATTTTTAAAATTGGAAAATAGCAAGTGCTGGTGAGGATGCATATAATTAGGAAAACTTGTACACTGTTAGTAGGAATATAAAATAATGCATTGGCTGTGGAAAACAGCTTGGCAGTAACTCAAAAAGTTAAACTTAGAATTACCATATGACCTGGCAATCCCACTTCTGGATATGTATCCAAAAGAACTGAAAGCAGAGATTTAGACAGGTATTTGCATGCCAATGTTCAGAGCACAATAGAGAAAAAGTAGAAGCCAAATAACTATCAACAGAAGAATGGATAAGCAAAATGTGGTAAATATATATGATGGAATATTATTCAGCTCTAAGAAAGAAGTTCTGATGCATGAGACAACATGGATGAACCATGAGGACATTACATTCAGTAAAATAAACCTGGCACAAAAGGACAAATATTGTATGATCTCACTGATATGAAAGAATTATAATAAGCAAAATCATAGAGTTAGAATCTAGATTATAAGTTACCAAGAGATAGAATGGGGTAGAGAATGGAGAGCTGATGCTTAAATTGTGTAGAATTTCTATTTAGGTTGATTATAAGTGTTTGGGAATGGATAGTGGTGATGGCAGGACCTTACTGTGAATTATGTTTGTAAATGTGGTTGAGAGAAGTTTAAGGTCATATACGTTACTAGAAGGAAAATTAGAAGCCAAAACATGGGATTGTTTAATTAAGTGAATACTGTTGTGGATGATGGACTGAGGTTAATAGTACATATATAAAATTGTTCTTTCATGAATTATATCAAATGTCTGACACTATTATATGTTGTTAATAATAGGAAGGTAGATAAAAAAACACGTACCTAATGTAAACTATGGATTATAGTTATCACTAATATCTTATATTCCTTCATCAATCCTCACAAAGGTAATACACTAATGCAGAGTCAACAATAGAGGGAAACATAAGAACACTGTATTTTTTACATGAATTTTCTGTAAACATACAACTTCCCTAATTTTAAAAAATTGCAATAATTTAAGAAAGCATTATGCTAAGTGAAAGAAACTACACACAAAGTACTACATAGTCTATGATTTCATTAACATAAAATGTAAAGATAAATAAATGTATAAAGATGGAATGAGATTAGTGGTTATGTAGGACTGGGGATTGATAGAGGTATTGAGAGGTGATTTCTAAGGGACATAGATAGGGCTTTTCTTCTAGGAGTGATGAAAATGTTCTAAACTTGATTGTGGTGATGAATGCACAACTCTGTGATTATACTAAAGTACACTTTGGATAGATTATATGGTATGTGACTGTATCTCAAAACAGCTTTTAAAACTTGGGGCACACATTGTGGAGGTTCTTGTAGTCCAGTGTAATACCATTGCATTTTACTGTAAGCTGGGAATGCATGGGGGTTTCTGTAAAGAGAAACAAGAGACAAGACCTGCCTTAGATTTCAACAGGATCATTCTGGCTGCTAGGTAAGAATGGACCACAGTGGCAAGCAAGTCAAAGGCAGACCAGTTAGGGAGCTACCACAGTAGTCCAGGCAAGTGATATGGTAGATGAGACAGAGCAGTAGCAGTTAGGGAAATGGGTGGTCAGGTTTTGCACATATTTGAAGTAGTTGGTGCTGGAATGATGTGGGGTAAGAAAGTGACACAACTTCAACTCCAAAAGAGAGAGGAATGAACAAACAGGAGGAACACAACTATGGATTAAAGGAGACTACTATTATTCTAATAATGTAAGAACTTGTAACACTGATATAAAGACAGTGGACACAAGAGGTTCTGAGGGGAGGGAAAGGGAAGAATAGGTATAACATGCAGTATTTTTGAAACACTGGAATAATTTTGCATGATACTACAATAACAGATACAAGTCACTATACATTTTCTCAAAACTTATAAAAATGTGCTGTGCAAATTGTGAAACATAATGTAAACTATAGACCATGCTTAGCAGTAATGCTTCAATGTTTTTGTCATGTGAAACAAATGGACCACATTAATGAATGATGATGTTCTTGGGGAAAAGTGTTAGGGGGAGGGAGTAGGGTATATGGGTATCCCTGATATTTTTTATGGAACATCTATGTCATTTAAAGCTCCATTAAAAATAAGGGAAACAAAATTTTTAAAAATTGTGACACTGAAGCAGAAGAACCAATGAAGTTGTCATGCTAGGCAAGAGAAAGACTGGAGTATCATCAAAACTATTTGATATTTGAAAACATGGAAAGAGATTCCAAAGGAAGAGTGCTTTGAATGAGATCCATAAAAAATAAAAATGATACATTGGTCTTCACCAAATTTTAAAACTGCAGATCTGAAAAAAAAAAACTATAAAGGTAAACTACAGATGGGGAATAATATTTGCAAACTTAACTATGACAAAGAACGAACAGATACCTAGAATATCTGGAGCTGATATCTGGAACAGGTATCTAGAATATTAGCAGTGGATGTGGTTCAAGGAGTTGAGTGCCTGCTTCCCACATGGGAAGTTCTGGGTTCAGTTGCAGGTACTTGCTAAAATAAACAAAAAGAAAAAACAAGCAAAGAAATGAAAAAAAATTCAGGGGAGCCAATGTGACTTAGTGGTAGAGCACTGGCTTCCTGCTTACAAGGTCCTGGGTTCAACCCCTGGCCCTGACACCAAAAACAAACAAACAAAAACAAAAAAACCCCACAGATATATAGAATAAATTAAAAGAATTTCCAATATTGTCAAAATTCAACCATGAAAAAACAATTCTATTAGAAAATGGGCAATATATATGAGCAAACATTTCACCATAGTAGATAAATAGATTGGAAATAACTTCAGGAAGAGATGCTGTATATAATTAGCCATTAGGGAAATGCAAACTACACCATTATGATATATAACTACACATGATTAAAACAACTAAAATGCTGTTGGTGACAACATCAAATGCTGGTGAGGATGCAGAGAAATTGAATCTCTCATACATTGCATAAGGGAATGTAAAATGATATAGTCACTCTGAAAACTAGTTAGCAGTTTCTTATAAAACTAAATATATACTTATCATACAGCCCAGCAAGTGTACTCCTGTACATTGACCACATAGAAATGAAAATGTATTCCCAAACTAAAGCATTAGTTTGTTGTTTGAAAAGATTTAATCAAACTGATAAGCCTCTAGCTAGGCTAACCAAACATAAAATAGAGAAGATAAAAATTACTAATACCAGGAATAGAAGAGGGGTCATCACTACTGGTTCCACAGACATTAAATGGATAATCAGATAAGACTATGAACATCCCTAGGTCCAATAATTTGATAACTTAGATGTAATCACTCAAAAGTTCTTGAGAGGTGCAAGCTATCAAAACTCACACAAAAACAAATATATAATCAGAATAGCCCTATAGCCATTAAAAATTTGAATCAATAATATCATTCCAAAATGAAAGGACCTGGTTCAGATAGTTCACTGGCAAATTCTACCAAACATTTAAGGAAAAATAAAACCAATTCTCCACAGCCTCTTTCAGAAAACAAAGCAGAGGGAACATTTCCTAACACTCGCAAGGAGGCCAACATTATCCTAATGGCAAAACAAGGAAATATATTACTAATAAAAATCAAATGTTGAGGGAAGCAGACTTGGCCCAGGGGGTAGGACATCTGCCTACCACATGAGAGGTCCGGGGTCCAAACCCCGGGCCTCCTGACCCGTGTGGAGCTGGCCCACATGCAGTGCTGATGTGCACAAGGAGTGCCCTGCCATGCAGGGGTGTCCCCTCCATAGGAGAGCCCCACGCACAAGGAGTGTGCCCCATAATGAGAGCCACCCAGCATGAAAGAAAGGGCCGCCTGCCCAGGAATGGCACCACATACATGGAGAGCTGACACACCAAGATGATGCAACAAAAAGAAACACAGATTCCTGTGCCACTGACAAAGACAGAAGCAGACAAATAAAAGAACACACAGCAAATGGACACAATGAACAGACAACTGGGGTGGGGGAGAAAGGGGAGAGAAATAAATTTAAAAAAATCTTTAAAAAAAATCAAATGTTGAAAAAGCTACATAATGAAAGGTAAGATTCCCTCTCATCCAGCCCCTGTTCCTTTAGTTTTTCCCCTGCCCAGACACCCACTTACCAATGTCACACATCTCCTTGCTGGATAGGCTGTCCAGGCAGAAGTATATATGCCTGTATCTGATTGTACAGCCTATTTTTTGCATTTTTTTACTTAAATTAAGTTATTCAGTCATTAAGCCAATGTTTCTTAAAGAAATGTCCAAAATAGACCTACCAGCATGACCATGTAACAAAGTCACATTAGGAAACTCTTAGTGAGAGGGAGTGACATGAAAAGGCAAAACAGACATAAACCAGGACTGCCCTAGACAAGTGGGAGCACACAGTCATCTTGGAGCTCATCCATCTGTTTAACAGCTCTATGGTAATCCAGTTCATGGACTTACTTTAGTTGACATATCAGTGATCTGGAGTCCACCAGGTCCACGAAGACAAATGTACCACCTCCAACTCCAGCAGCAGGAGGTCCAGTATTAAAGGATAAGAAACTCAGCACAGGGTCTGAACCCTCCCTAGTGCACAGGACTAACACCTCCCACAAACACTCCAGGGTGCAGAGCTCCAGGCAGCCTAGCACCTGAGGAGCCACAGACATCACCAAAGGCCTGGAGGAAGGAGCCTGGAGCTGAGCAACATGGGAGAGAGGGGCAGGACAGCTTCTAGCACTGCCCACATGCAGGCCCCACCCAGACCTCAGTACCCAGCCAGGCCTCAGACTGGGATGGTCCTGGCAACTTCTTGGTTCAGGTACCCAGGGCTTAGCTATTGGATCATCCGAACCAATCCTCAACTTCTGAGTTTTTTTCCAAATCTTTAACATTCTCCATTTAATTTTTAGGCCCATTCAACTTTTCACCTTTGCTTTCTACTTAAGCATTATCTTGTAAACCTATTTTTTAGAGATTCCATTTCAAGTTTGAATTATGTTCCCATTTTTCTTATTTTTTAATTTCTTCTCATTCATTTTTTGTTTTTTTTTAAATTTATCATGTCTTATTTCGTTTTCTTTTTTTGTCTCTATTTTTTTAATGTTACATTTTAAAAATATGAGGTCCCCATATACCCCCACTCCCTTACCCCACTCCTCCCACCATAACAACAACCTCCTCCATTATCATGAGACATTCATTGCATTTGGTGAATACATCTCTGAGCACCACTGCAATCATGGTCAATGGTCCACATCATAATCCACACTCTCCCAGTCCACCCAGTGGGCCATGGGAGGACATACAATGTCCAGTAACTGTCCCTGCAGCACCACCCAGGACAACTCCAAGTCCCGAAAATGCCCCCACATCACAACTCTTCCTCCCACTCCCTACCCCCAGCAGCCAACATGGCACTTTCTCCATACCAATGCCACATTTTCTTCAATTACTAATCACAATAGTTCATGCATAGAATATCAGTAAGTCCACTCCAATCTATACTCTATTCGTCCATCCTGTGGACCTTCTAAAATGGTTGTGTCCACTCCACATCTATATCAAGAGGGGGCTTAGATTCCACATGGATGCTGGATGCAATCCTCCTGCTTCCAGCTGTAGGCACTCTTGGCTCCCTGGTGTGGTGGTTGACCTTCTTCAACTCCATGTTAGTTGAGTGGGGTAAGTCCAATAAACCAGAATGTAGGAGCTGCAAGTCTGTTGAGGCTCAGGGCCTGGCTATCACATGGGCAGTCCAGAGATTCAGGTCCCCTGGGTATACATTAAACCCCAGCAACAACTACAGTTCTGGTAAAAGTAACAGGAGAGACTTGTGGACCAAGATCACATCTGAGTCCAGCTCCATCACACAGAAACACAAACTCCAAAGTAGGGGCAACTGGCATGGCACTGAACTCCATCTGCCATGACCATAGAACCTGTGGGTCTCTGTAGCCCTCAGAAGAACCAATACCTGAGGTTGTATCTACTTTATCTGTCTCTGGGACTCTGCTGAGGCATGCATAAGGGTGACCCCTCTGATAACCTCCCACCTCTTTTTGGAGACTCATAGCCATATAAACTCATTTGTCCTTTCCATTTCCCCCTTTTCTTCAGGTCAAAATGTATTTTTAACTCCTGGTATTATATGTAGATTGAGATATTCTGCTGGTCTGAGTTGACCCTTTTATTCAAGGTCATTTTCTAGTTACATCATCAGCTGGTACTTGGTAGTAATCCTTCGGCACCAGGGAGATTCATTCCCAGGCATCATGTCCCATGCTGGGGGGAAGGCAACACATTTACGTGCTGAGTTTGGCTTTGAGACTGGCCACATTTGAGCAACAAGGAGGCTCTCAGGAGGTAACTCTTATGCACTCTCCAGCTCTCGGCCTTGTTCTTATTTCAGGTGCACAGGCTCACAAGCATAGTCATAGTCTTTTGGTCTTTGCCATTGCACTTGGGGGATTGTTGCTATTCCTTTAGGGACTGTGATAGAGCTCCCCTGGCCATTTTCTTAATGCCTTATATATTCTTTTCAGAAACTATATGTCAGTATATGACGTAGGTCATGATGAAGAACTTTCATCCATTTGTTGTGGGTTACTCCACACTTGCTCCTTTTCTCCCTATATTACTTTGGTACTTGAAAGTAACATGAAATTTTTCTGTTGGTATGCATACAATTTTAAAACATTATAGACAAAACTGAGATTCAAAATAGCTTCACCAAAGCAGAGATCTGTTTCTTTTCCTAGACTTTTAATGAAATTTTTTAAATTATGCAACTTTCTTTCTGATATTTCTGGACTCTCTACTTCTACCACTCTTAAAAATGGGTCCTCACTCTCATTATTTCTATTTCACCTTCTGTTGTTCATTTTCTTTCTCTATCTGACTACCAAATATTCCTTTTACATATACTCTATTGAGGAGAAACATTATTACATTGGCAAAATCTTGTCATTCTCTACGAATGTGTATATATTTTCAAAATCAATTACCTACAGGTTATTTCAATAAGATACATTGGATTTCATTTCTGAATTATCTTATTGCATATTTATATGTATTGTATTTCTACAATCACTAGATTTTAGTTTTTTATATATATTTTATAATGAAATTTCTTTGTTTTTATACTGAGTCATTTGACTACAGTTTTTAATTTTATATCAATCTATTTTCATACATATTTGGTATTAGCCATGGCAGTCTATATTCAACAAATTTTTAAAAATATCTATTGCTTCAGATTCACAATCACATAGGTTCAGTGTCATTTCTATATGGACTACAATATTACCACTATATGGCTTTATATCTATCATCAGGCACATACACTGACATCCCCCAAAGTAATCTTTATATTTCCCATGGTCCTCAAGGATTCTGGTTAATACTTGCTCTTGCGATGGTTAAAAAAAAAACCAATATTTTATAAATAACCTCTAGAAAGAAAAATTCATTTAATAGGGTTTACTGAATTTTTAAAATTTAAGAACACAAACATTTATGTATATTCTGTCATGATCTTATTATTAAAACTTGAACACAAGTACATTAGTAAGAAACATGTAATTCAAAACCATACAAATATAGGTCTACAATTAGCTCACATTCCAGGATTTCAGAAATGCACTCCCAAGCATCCTATATCCTGGGGGTTTTCTGCTTCTCTCTGAGTGGATGGTCATTTGTGGAACTCATTCCACTCTGTTCTGAGCTGCATCTAAATAACCCACTGCTAAAATAAGCAATAATAAAATACTCAATGTCTTTCCCATGAGGTCAAGAACAAGATACATTAGTTCATTTTCATCACTGCCATTGAACACTGTACTGGAAATTCTAGCCAGGGCATTAGGCAACATAAAGAAATAAAGTCATCAAAATTGGAATGGAAGAAGTAAACTATCTTTATACACAGATGAAAGAATGCTTTCAACAGACAGTTCCAAGGAATCCACAATACAACTGGAAGAAATGGAGATTAAGCAAACTTGCATTCTACAAGACATGCACTCAAAAGTCCGTTTTGTTTATATAGCAGAAAATAATATGAAATGGATTTTTTTAAGAAAATCCATTCATTTAGCCTCTAACAAATAAAATATCTAAGAATGAATTTAATGAAAGGGTGAAGACTTGAATAACTGGCATGCATACATGGAAGAATTTAAGAAGACATATACATATGGCAAGACAACCATTGTTAATGGTTGATGGGACTCATTTGCTCTAATATCAATACTACACACAGGGAACTACAGATTCAATATAATAGTTATAAAAATCCTGGCAGCCTTATTTTTTTCTTACAGAAATGGAAAAACCAATTCTCAAATTTACATGACATCAGTAAGGGGCTTGACTGGTAAAACAATCACCTATTTCTCTTGTGAGATTGGGTAGATTAATTTATGTAACATGAAGACATTTGGCTGACTTAGATATGTAGGATTTGTGGGATCCTATAAGGGATACTGGGGTCACAGAAAAGAGGGATTAATTCTTCCCCTTAATGGAGAGACATCATTTTCCTGTAAGTCTTGAGGGGACTCAGAGGAAAGGATGTGGAATATCTCTGAGAACAGAGCTGTGTCTCTCCTTTGGGGGATTTTTGTTCAGGCTGGGTAAAGCTGTTGGATCTCAGAAGGAAGTGGAGGTCTCTGAAAGAACTAATAATTCACCATGTCCCTTCATCTGTATACCATAGGTCATAGGACCTGCAGTGAGTTAAGCATGAGCAAAGGTATAAACATTCATTCAACAACACTACTGACCAGTAAAATTCATGTGAAAACTACAAGGTCTCACTGTTACATCTCTTGGGAAGGGCATGATCTGGGAGAGGAAGGACTGAAATAGGAAAGGTGCACACACCAAGCTGCTCAGAGAGTTATTCAGGTCTTTCAACAGGGAGCCAAGTGTTGTTGACCACCTCCAGATAAGTTCTCATATCACTGATTGGACTTTTCAAATGCAAAGTTTTTATTTCTGTTGATTTACTACTTTCTATCTCTTTATTAATATTCTCTATTTGGTGAGACATAATTCTCATATTTTCCTTTTACTCATAGAGCATATTAAAACTAGTAATTTATAATCTTTATTTATCAAGTTCAAAATCTGGGCTCCAGAATGA
This sequence comes from Dasypus novemcinctus, assembly GCF_030445035.2. Lineage (NCBI taxonomy): Eukaryota > Metazoa > Chordata > Mammalia > Cingulata > Dasypodidae > Dasypus > Dasypus novemcinctus. The sequence goes on along the minus strand of NW_026688125.1, from coordinate 162,572 downwards.
GGAGGATGGCGGTGGAGTAAGGAGCTCCCAGAGTCAGCGCCTGCTACAGGGCAGTTAGTAAACACCCAGAGCTATCTGGAGCTAGGTGAAGTATCCATCTGGGGGCTCAAGGAGGCCAGAAGAGCATCCTGCCACATCCTTGAAGGAATGGAAGGAGGAGACTGCCCATCTGCAGAGAAAACTTGTAAGTAGATCACTCCACACCACAGAGGCCAGTGTCCATCCTCTACTGAAGGTATAAGCCACACCACAAGCTGTTCTATGGCTGGAATTGAAAGCTCCACTTCCAAAAAATGGGGAGGAAGAGATAGTTGGGCACCAACTTCAGCTGCTGATGAGTAAATTCAGTGGGCCAAAGTATAATCCTAAGAACAACTAAAGTTTGGGACTGTCCATGTCAAAAAGAGGCTGGTAGCTGCCATCTTCACTCCACACTTGGCATGAGGGGAAGCAGGGTGGACTGACAATCACAGAGCTGGTGGGGACCAGTTTCCTTCAATCCAGGTCAGATTGCAGCTCTAGCCTAGGCACCAGTGTCGCCTCCAGCAGGGAAGAAGCTGCAGGGACCTGCATCAGCCTCTCCAGGAAATTACCAGCCAAGCCATGAAGGCCAGTGTTTATTCTACTTTGGCAGCATGAGCCACCCCAGGAGCTATTCTGTGGCTGGAATTGGAAGCTCCATTTCCAAAAAACAGGGAAGAAGGAGATGGTTGGCCATGATTTCAGCTACTGATTAGTAAATTCAGCTTACTAAAGTCTAACCCTAAGAACAGGTAAAGTATGAACCTGTCTAAGCTGGAAAGAGTCCAATGGCCACCATTTTGACTCCAAACCCCAGCCTGAGGGGAAGCTGGGCTGACCAAAAGTCATGGTGATGGTAGGAACCAGTTTCTTTCACCCAGATGAGCCTGCAGTCCTAGACTAGGCTTCAGCCCCACCTCTGGTAGGGAAGAGACTGGCCGGCCCTGCACCGTCCTATCCAGGTAACTTCAGGTACATTTGGCTGGCACAGACTGAATAATCAGAAGTCTATCAGGTCAACAGCAGTCATCTTGAACCTGCACTGCATAGATTGCTGCCCACACCTGCAGCTCCATCCTCACCCCAGGCAGGGAAGAAAGGGACGTGAAACTTCATCAGTCTCTCTGGGCAACTAGAGTCTAGGGCTGCATACTTGGGATTATTCTGTCCCAACCCTTGGCAAGAAGAAAGTTGGGAAAACCTTCATTGGTCCCTTAGGCAATGCAGGCAGTTTGAGCCTCCACAGCGTATAGCACCTACTGCACAACCAGGAAGGGAGAAATAGCAGGAAGTCCTAAACTAAAGAGAAAACCTCACCCAAAATAAATACTCTAATAAGCCAGACGCCAAGATACCAACATAAAATCACAATGCACACCAAGACACAAGAAGAAATGGCCCAGTTAAAGGAACAAGATAAGCCTCCAGATGACATAAAGGAGCTGAGACAACTAATTGCAGATGTTCAAACAAATCTCCTTAATAAATTCAATGAGATGGCTAAAGAGATTAAGGATATTAAGAAGACATTGCATGAGCACAAAGAAGAATTTGAAAGCATACATATAATAATAGCAGATTTATGTGAATGAAAGGCACAATAAATGAAATTTTAAAAACTTTGGAATCATATAATAGCAGATTTGAGGAGGTGGAAGAAAGGATTTGTGAGCTTGAAGAAATGGCCTCTGAAAGTGAACATACAAAAGAACAGATGAAGAAAAGAATAGAAAAATTGAACAAGGTTTCAGGGAAACTAAATGACAGCAAAAGAAATGCAAACATATGTATCATGGGTGTCCTAGAAGGAGAAGAGACAGGAAAAGGGGCAGAAAGAATACCTGAAGAAATAATGACAGAAAATTTCCCAATCCTATTGAAGGACATAAACATCCATGTTCAAGAAGCAAAATATACTCCCATCCAAAAAAGTCCATATAGACAAACTTCAAGACACATACTAAAAAGAATGTAAAATGCCAAAGATGTAAAGAGAATTCTAAGACTAGCAAGAGAAAAGCAATGCATAACATATAAAGGATATCCAAAAAGATTAAGTGCTGATCTCTTACCAGAAACCATGAATACAAGACAATGGTGTGATATATCTAAGATACTACAAAAGAAAAACTTCCAGCCAAGAATCTTATATCCAGCAAGATTGTCTTTCAAAAATGAGGGCAAACTTAAGATTTCACCATTGTAAATTATGTTAGCTGTGGGTTTTTCATATATACCCTTTATCATGTTCAGAAAGTGTCCTTCTATTCCTATCTTTTGCAGTGTTTTTACCAGGAACGGGTGCTTTAGTTTGTCAAATGCTTTTTCTGTATCTAAAAATACGATCATGTGATTTTTTTCCTTTTCTGGTCATGTGACATATTAATTACATTGATTGATTTTAAGTTGAATCATCCTTGCATACCAGGGATGAATTCCACTTGGTCATGGTGTATAATTCATTTGATGTGTTGTTGAATATGATCAGCAAGTATTTTGTTGAGGGTTAAAAAGATTGGCCTGTAATTTTCCTATCTTGTGGTGTCTTTGTTTGGCTTTTGTATTAGGGTAATGTTGCCATTATTGAATGAGTTAGGCAATTTCCTTCTATTTCAATTTTTTGAAAGAGTTTAGGCAAGATTGGTGATGGTTCTTTCTGGAATGTTTGGTAGAATTCACTTGTGAAGTCATCTGGCCCAGGGCTCTTCTTAGTTGGGAGGTTTTAAATAACTGATTCTCTTTATTTGTGATTGGTTTATTGAGATCAACTTCTTTCATCAATGTAGGTTGCTTATGTGTTTCTAGGAATTTGTCCATTTCCACTAAATTGTCTTTCTGTTGGCATAGAGACTTTCAAAGTATACTCTTTGGATAGTCTCTATTTCTGTGGGGTCAGTGGTGATATCCCCTTTCTCAGGTATATAGAGTATATAAATATGTTTAGATATTAATTGGGTATTGTCCTTCAAGGTAGACATGACAACTGAGGGAGTGTTGAGCTCTACTGCATTCCCCAATTTAACAGCAACAATCCCCCAAGTCCTAGGGCAAAGACCAGAGAAGGATGGTAGAATGATGGGCCCTGGATACTGAGAACTATGCTTATAATCCTGTGTGCTTGAAATTTCAACTAGGCCTAGAGCTGCAAGGTACCTAAATGTTACCTCCTGAGAGCCTCCGTGATGCTTAAATGTGGCCACTATCTAAGCCAAACTCAGCATGCATTACCTTCCCCCAAGTATGGGACATGAGTCATGGTGATAAGCCTCCCTGGTGCTGAGGGATTACTACCAATTACTAGCTGGTGATGCAACTAGGAAAAGACCTTCAATAAAAGGGTGAAATGGTAAAGACAAATGAATTCATATGGCTAAGAGATTACAAAATGAGTCAGGAGGTCATCAGAGGGGTCATGCTTTTGCATGTCTCAGAAGGATCCCAGAGATAGCAAAGTAGATACAACCCCAGGTAGTGGTGCTCCTGAGGGCTACGGAAACACACAGGTTCTCTGGTCATGGTAGATGGCTCTGGAGTTCAGTGCCTTGTCAGTGGGCCATACTTTGGAATTTGTGCTCCTGAGTGTGGTGGAGTTGGACTCCATCTCTACACATGCCTCTTCTGTCACTTTTACTGAACATGTGGCTGGCACTGGGGTTGGTGTATGCTCAGGAGAATTCAATCTCTGGACTGTCCATGTGCCAGCTGGTCCCTGAGCCTCAGCAGAATTGCAAAACCTACTCTCTGGTTCATTGATCTTAACCAGGTCAGCTAACAGGGAGGTGAGGATGGTCAACTACCACACCAGGGAACTGAGAGAGTAGACAACTACAAGCGGGAGAATTGCATCAATCAACCATATTGGATCTACACTTCCTCTTGATTTAGAGGTGATGTGGACATCACGATCCCAGGGTCCACAGGATGAGGAATAAAATATGGATTAGAGTGGACTTACTGGTATTCTATTATAGAACTATTGTGACTCTAGCAATGGAAGAAATTGTATCATTGATGTGGAGATAGTGGCCACAGGTGCTGCTGAGGACAGGGAGAAGAAAATAGAGGTGTGACACGAGGGCATTTTCAGGACTTGGATTTGTCCTGAATGATATCTGAGGGAGAGATGCAGGACCTTATATATCCTACCACAACCCACTGAATAGACTAGGAGAGAGTGTAAACTACAATGTAAACTATAATCCATGCAGTGCAGCAGTGCTCCAAAATGTATTCACCAAATGCAATGAAAGTGCCACACTGATAAAAGAGGTTGTTGATGTGGGAGCAGAGAGTGGATAAGGAGTGGGGTATATGGAAACATCTTATTTTTTTAATGTAACATTTTGTGTGATCTATGTATCTGAAAAAAGACAAGAAAAAAATTTGCTAAAAAAAATGAGAGTTTAGAATATTCACAGATAACCAGAAACTGAGAGAATTTCTAACCAAGAGATGAGATTTTCAGGAAATTCTAAAGGGTGGGCTAGAGCCTGAAAAGAAAAGACTGGAGAGATGGGCCTAGCAGAGAGTCTAGAAATCAAGCTTATATCAGTAAAAGTAACTAAAAGTGAAAAAAGAGTGATGAAAATAAAACATGCCAGAAAACTCAAATACTCAGGAATAAACTTAAACCAATGTTGTAAAGCACTTGTATTCAGAAAGCTGCAACTCAATGTTAAAGGAAATCAAGAAATGCCTAAATAACTGGAAGAACAGTCCATGCTCATGGATTAGAAGACTAAATATCTTTAAGATATCAATTCTACTCAAATTGATACACAGATTCAATGCAATCCTGATAAAAATTCCACCAACATTTTTAAAATTGAATACACAGGGACGTGGCTATGGCTCAATCAGCTGGGCTCCCATCTACCATATGGGAGGCCCTGGGTTCATGTCCCAGGGCCTCTTTGTGAAAGGCAGGCTCACCCGCCACCCAGCCCGCAGCACTGCTGAGAGGCAACTCAACAAGGTGATGCAACAAAAAAAAGGGAGACAAGCAAAAAAAAAAACACACACAAAAGAGAGCACAGCAAATGGGCACAGAGAGCAGACAGCAAGCAAGCTGCAAGAGGGGAGGGGAAATAAATAAATAAGTACACACACAGAAGGAACACAGTGAATGGACACAGAAAGCAGACAGGACATCAAAAAAGCCACAAGGTGGGGGATAAAATTTTTTTAGAAAACATGACTATCTAATATTTGGAAAGGTAAGTAGTCCTCAATAGCCAGAAACATCTTAAAAAGGAAAAATGAACTTTCCTCTCTAGAGTTTAAATTATATTACTTAGCAATCATGGTAAATACAGCATGGTACTGGCAAAAGACAGTGGAACCAAACAGATGGTTCAGAAACAGGCCCTCACATGTATGGTCAAGTGATTTTTGACTAGCCTGTCAAACCCACACAACTCAGACAGAACAGTCCATTCAACAAATGGTGTTGAAAGAACTGGATATCCAAAGCCAAAAAAAAAAAGGAAAAAGGACCCCTATTTCACACCTTATCCAAAAATTAACTCAAAATGGATTAAAAAAAAAACAAAAACAAAAAATTAAACAAGAATACAGCTTCTAGAAGAAATTGTAGGAAAATAGCTTCAAGACCTGGTGGTAGGTGGCAGATTCTTAAAGGAGATAAGAGAAGGACTGAGATGGACTACTGATGTTCAATGTATGTAGTTTTAAAAGCTTTAATGTAAATATGTGGAAATGCATAGAGTTGGATGGAAACACATAGTAACAGCTAGTTTATAAATGGGGATATGGCTGAAAATGGTAGTAGTCTAGGTATGTAAATGCCAATTAACAGAATGCTAGAGAATATTCTGGGAACTGAATAGCACAGTAAACCAAGAGATGCATGAGAATTATGGTTGATGGTATAGATGCAAGATTGTCCTTTGTTAGCTAGAGTAAATGTACTTATTGCAGGGTCGTGGGAATGTGGAGAAGCATGGGAAAGATACAACTGGAGTGACCTATAGACTGTGGATATCAGTAATAATACAATATTCTTTCATTTATGCCAAAGATATACAGTACTGATTATGGGGCAGTATGGAAAATGTGTGCTAAATGTACACTATGGATGTGGTAACAATCAGATGATATTATATTATTTGTAATAAATGTCCCACCACAGTGTGGTGTGTTGATAGAGAGGTATTGTTTGGGAATTCTGCATGTGTGCACAATTTTTTTATAAATTTAAAACTTCTGTCATAAAAATTATATTTTAAAAATAATAGCATGGATTGGGAAAACATACATGAAATAGAAGATAAGGACTGTAATTAGGAAGATTTTGACAATATTCTTTCATAATTTGTAACAAATATCTCACAACAATGCAAGGTGTTGGTGAAGGATTGATGAATGGACCCCTGTATTATATTATGCACTTTTGCTATGTAAGTTCCCAACTTTTACTATGCACTTACGGTTTTGTATGTTCATATATAAATGAAATAAAGATAATAATAGGGTGGGTTGGGGAAAATACTTCAGTTAGTAATAATATTTTGACAATGCTCTCTAATCATTAGTTAAATATTCTAACAACAATGCAAGGTATTGGTGGTATGGTGAGGTACAAGAGTCCTGTATGATGTTATATATGTGTTGTAAGTTCACAACTATTAATATTTGTTTATTGTTTATGTATGTTTACATGAGTGATATACTTCAATAAATTTTTAAAAATCTGAGCTTAATGGGGGATAGTTTCTATTAACTGTCTTTTACCTTGTGTGTGTAGTATTTTTTCTTGTTTCAGTGCATGTGCAAAAAACTGGATCTTTGAATATTTTAAGGTGGCCAGTCTGGAAATCCCAGTGTGTCAGAGCTGGACTCAGTTGCATTTTCCTTACATGAGGCTTTTCTGTCCCTTATATCTGAACCTATTTTTAGTACCAGAGTTAAGAGGTGTATGTCCAAGAGACTTAAATCTTTGGTCTGTCCATGTACCATTTGGCCCTGACTCTCAACAGATTTGCAACACCTACTCTCCAGTTCATTGGACTCACCCAGGACAACAAGGAGATGATGATGGACAACAAGCATGTCAAGGAACAGAGAGAGTCTGCAAATGGAAGCAAGATAGTCCCATCCATCTGCCCCATGGGATCTAAGCCCCCTCTCAGAGGTTAAGTGGGCATCACTATCCTAGAAACCTCCAGTTCAGGGAATGAACAATGGATGAGAGTAGACTTATTGTTATTCTACTACAGACTCATTATGATTCTGGCAATGGAAGAACTTTTATCACTGATGTGGAGGCAGTGGTCACTGGAGGTTCTGAGAGGAAGGGGAGGGAAAAACAGGTCTACTTTGGGGGCATTTTCAGGATGTGGGAATTGTCCTGAATGGCATTATAATGACAGATATAGGCTATTATATATCTTGTGATAACTTACAAAAATGTGGAGAGAGGTGGCGGACATGGCCCAGTGGTTAGGGCATCCATCTACCACATGGGAGGTCCACAGTTCAAACCCTGGGCCTCCTTGACCCGTGTGGAACTGGCCCATGTGTAGTGCTGATGTGTGCAGGGAGTGCCATGCCATGCAGGGTTGTCCCCCATGCAGGGGAGCCCCACACACAAGGAGTGCACCCTGCAAGGAGAGCCACCCAGTGCCAAAGAAATTGCAGCCTGCCTAAGAATGGCACCACCCACATGGAGAAATGACACAACAGGATGATGCAGCAGAAGGAAACACAGACTCCCATGCCACTGACAACAACAGAAGTGGACAAAGAAGATGCAGCAAATAGACACAGAGAGTGGACAACTGGGGTGGAGGGGAAGGAGAGAGAGAAAGAGAGAGAGAGAGAGAAATAAATAAATAAATAAATGTATGTATGTATGTATGTATGTATGTATGTATGTAGGTATGTGGAGAGAATGTGAACTATAGTGTAAACAATAATCCAAGCTTAGTGGTCCAGTGCTCCAAAATGTGTTCATCAATTGTAACAAATGTATCACAGTAATGAAGGATGTTGTTAATGTGGGAAAGTATGGGAGGGTAGGGAGCAGGGCATATGGGAATTCCCTATATTGTTTATGTAACATTCATATAATCTAAGTATCTTTTTTTAAAAAAATAAAAACTACATAAAAAATAAAAGGATTAAACACCTTGATCAAGGGTGATTTATCCCAGGAACAAAAGAGGGGTTCAACACAATATCATTCAATGTTATAATCCTTATTTCTCAAGTAAGGAAATACTGCATGAACATTTCAATGAACAAAGAAAAGATATTTCCAAAATCCAATATCCTTTTATGTAAAAAAACACTCTGGAAAATAGTTTGAGATATTAACTTCCTCAATGTGATGAAAGATCGTGTACAATAACTCACAGCTAAAATTATAGTCAATGGTGAAATTCTGAAAATCCACAACCCAAGGCCAGGAACAGGTTAAGGTATATCAATTTTATCACTGCTACTCATTATTGTATAGGAAGTTCTGTCCAGAGCAATTAGGCAAGAGAATATAAAAGGCATACAAATTGTAAAGGAAGAAGTAAAGCTATCTCTTTACAAAGATTACATGATCCTTTATATACAAAATCCAAAAGAAAACTAAAAAAAAAAATGGATCTACTAAATGAATTCAGTATATTTGCAGAGTATAAAAAAAAAATCCAAAAATTAGTTACGTTTTGACACTCCAGCAAAGAATTATCTGAAATGAAAATGAAAAGATTCTACTCAATTGACATCTAAAAGAAAAAGTCCTAAGTATAAATTTAATGAAATAGGTGCAACACTGTACACTAAACTAGAAAAAAGACTGCTGAACACAATTGAAGACTGAAACCAAAGGCAGGACATCCATTGGTCATGTCTCATAAGTCAAAGTATTGTTAATGTATCATTACTACCCAAAGTGAGCTACAGATTCAATGACATATTTATCAAATTCCTACTTTACTTTTACAGAAATGGAAAACTTAATCCTCAAATTCACATGGAATCTTTAATTGTCTCACATTATAAAAACAACTTTGAAAAAGTATCAAAATACAATAAGCATGCTAACCAGAATATTACCCAAAATTATACTACATAACATGCAGTAAACCAGGTAAATCTGTTCTCTTCTCCAGGGTAATGTCTTATAACAGAACTAGATAAATTTGCTCTCTTTTCAAGGGTAAATACTTATAAACAGAATCAGTCCTTAATAACCACAGAAAGGGTAATCAAAATACCTACTATATGTTGCTCAATGAGAAACCAAATCCTTAGAATGAATGGAAAGAAAAGAGTTCTCAGTAGATAAACAAGGAATTAAAAGATGTAAATGAATATTTCAGAGCTCAGACTAAATTATCAAATACAAAAAAATTACTGGTGGGCTTAATAAAATGCAGGCATCAGAGGAAAATACTGTCATGCTGGAAGCTAGATGAGTAGAAATCATTTAAGCTCAGTATATACACAGAAAGAGGATACAAAATTAACAGTCTAAAAGAACTGTAGGACACTTAAAGTTTTAATATTCATTCCAAAGATGGAAGGAGATAGAAGGAATTTGATGTGAAATAAATACAAGTTAAAAGTGACTGAACACCACCCAACTTTGCAAATACAGATCCCAAAGATCTCAGAAAATGTCACCTGGAGAAAATCCAGTCAAACAATTGAAGAAATGAAGTCAATCTTGAAAAATCTTGAAAAGAGGCACAGGAAATGAAACATCTTGAAAAGAGGCATAGAGAAATGAACATTACATGTAGGAAAATATTATTTTGAAGGACTGTATTTCCCATCAGAAAACATACATGCCATAAGGGAGTTTAACTTTAAAGTGCTGAAAGAAAGGAATTGTTATTTACCAAAAAGAGTTTAGGCTGCAAATGCTGCTTACACTTTGAAGGGAAAATTAAGAAAGGACAGACTGAAAAACAGACTTCTTCACTAGAGTCCTTCCTCTATAAAGATGTGAAAGGAACTGCTTCAGGCTGAATAGAAATGATACAAGAAGGAAGCTTCAGGAATAAAAGATATAGTCCAGACATGGGTAAAGGAAATACCTATTTTTAAACTTTAAAATTGTTTCATATATTTTAAAAGGTACAATATTTTTGTAAAAGTTAGACTCTACTCTGGGTGGGAGGACACCCTCCATGTAGTGGGAATGTAGGTGACCACTATAAGAAGTGGGGTTGAAATGATCCAAGTGCTTCAAAGACTGTCAGTTGAATTGCTATGTTAACTCTAATACATTTGACTAGATCGGTATACATATGTTATTCTCAGAGCAATTAGTTCAGTGCCATGTCAGTTGACCCAATTTTGGAGTTTGTGTTCCTGAGTGTGATGGAGTTGGACTCAGATGTGACCTTTCTACACATGCCTCTTCTGTTACTTTCACCAGATCTGTGGTTGGCGCTAGTGTTGGTGTGTACTCAGGAGACCTGAATTTCTGGACTGTCCATGTGACAGCCAGGTCCTGAGCCTCAGCAGACTCACAACTCCTACCCTCTGGTTTATTGGACTTAACCCAGCCACCTAACAGGGAGGTGAAGAAGGTTAACCACCACACCAGGGAACCGAGAGTGCCTACAACTGCAAGCAGGAGAATTGCATCCATCATCCGTGTGGAATCTAAACCACCTCTCAATATAGAAGTGGAGTGGACACAACCATCCCAGGGTCTACAGAAATGGAGGAATAGAGTATGGACAAGAGTAGACTTGCTGATAATGTACTATGAAACTATTGTGATTAGTAATGGAAGAAATTATAGCATTGAGGTGGAGAAAGTGGCCATGGTAGTTGCTGAGGGTAGGGAGAGGGAAGAGGAGATATGTGGGGGCATTTTCAGGACTTGGAGTTGTCCTGGGTAGTACTGCAGGGACAGATGCTTGACATTGTATGTCCTGCCATGGTCCACCGGGTGGACTAGGGGAGAGTGTAAACTACAATGTAAACCATTATGCATGTGGTGCAGCAGTGCTCCAAAATGTATTCATCAAATGCAATGAATGTCCCACGATGCTGAAAAAGGTTGTTCATGTGGGAGGAGTGGGTGAGGAGGGTGGGGGGTATTTGAGGACTGCTTATATTTTTTAATGTAAATTTCAAAAAATAGAGAGAAAAAAACAATTGCAAAAAACTCTAGAAAAATTATGTGAACTAAATAGTCCTTTATCTAAGAGACACATATAAAGCACCTAAAACATTGGCATACAACTTGTGGAGTGAGCAACAGTATTCATTTCTCTTGGCTGAATACCTAGGAGTAGAATTGCTGGGTCAGAGGGGAAGTCAGTCTTTTCCAGCTATCCTCCCTACCAAGGTTGACCATACTACAGCAGGATCTGGGTGGCCTCTACTTTTCAGCTGTGCATGAGGCTGCCAGTCACCCTGGAGAAAATGCAAGATTTCCTGGTGCTGACCCCACAGCTCCTCCTATAGTAGGCTTCCAAGAGTCTAAGACCAATGACCCCCCTGATTCTGCCCTGCAAGTTCAGGGGACTCCTGCCTTACATGGATGATGGCAGTGCTGGTGCTGGAGCAGAAGGTTGGGTATATCTACCATTAAGTCCTATCTCAATCATACCAAACATGATTTTCAAGCAACAGAGTCCAGTAATGAGGAGTGTCCTGGGGGCTGGACCACAGGCTTTAGCACACCAATATCCTGCCTGTGTTTGTGCACGTTCTTTCCTCCATTGCACCCCAGGCACAAGTCAATCAGGGTGGACTCTGCCTTTAATAGAGTTTTTCTGGACCATGGTAAGATATTCAGAGACCCACCCTATGTATCTGCTCTTTATGGGCACTTGCCTGGGCAAGCTTTGCCCCTGCCACCAGCTCTGCACAGTCTTAGATGAGCCTCTTTGGCTCTGGGAGCACAAAAAGTTCACATTTATGCTCCAGGTGTCAGTGGGGGCCTCTCCTCCTTCCTGGAAGACCTTGACCTCTAAAGAGAAACCTCGGTTCCAATTGCTCAGAAAGCAGCTCCATCCAGAACTCACAGACCTCTCCCATGACTTCACGTGCCAAACAAAATGCCATTTTCATGAGCCCATACAGCAATACTGGAGGTTTCCCTGGAGGGCAGGAGTCCAGATCCACACCCCTTCCTGCTGTACCAGAGGTCCTCAGAGAACATGAGCTGGATGGCCAGAAGACTATCAACTTAGCCTCACAGGTGGTAAGAGAAGATGGTTTAGATTTGTCCACAGGAATAAAAGGAAGTCAAGGAATTGCTCACCCAAATCTGATAGTTATAGACAGAGTGAAGTGAAGACATTTGACTGCCACACAGGCAAGGGGAGGCTCGGAGGTGGCTGCCATGCCCAGCTAGCTAAATAGACCACTTATGTGGCTCTAGACTTGAAGATGGAAGCACATTCCTGAGCATCAATGTACTGGGGGGGGTGGGGAGGGGTGAAAGAAGACTGAGTCCATACTGACTGCAGTGCCACCAAGCCTTTCAGTTCCTTCCTTCTGTCTACTGTTTAATCCTGTCTTTATTTATATGGTCAACTTCAGGAATTCACATCAATATACCCATTTTAACCCCCATCCACAGATATTGTTGAGATTCTTGCATTTACATATAAGTAGCTGTTTCCTGTATGCACATTAAGCAAATGTGATGAGATACAACACAGGATTGTTTGTTTCACTAGAATCCCATGGCTGTGGTGAGATACATGAATGGAACTGGTCACCTTTGGGCCACACTTTATACACTGGGCCACTGATTTGTTTCTTCTATTCAGCTTTGCACTCACTCTATCTCCCTGCTTCTATCATCTCTGCTAAAACAGGGCAAAGCCTTGTGAAAACTCATGTAGTGAAGCATATCTCTCCTGTGAGGTTGTGATAGACTAAATCATATCAGATGGAGTGATCTCTGGCTGAGCTTCAGTTGACCTAGATATGTAAGAATTTGTGGGACTCTCTGATGATGTAGGCGTGTAATTACCCTCCTTAACAGAGGGATGCAATTCTCTCAAATGTCTTATTGGGACACATAGGGAAGGTTGTAGCTCATCTCACAGAACAGGGCTGGTTGTTTTCCTTGGGGGTTTTGGGATTGGGCTGAAAGCAGGATGGGTTCTCAAAAGGTTGTGGAAACCTCTGAAAGAACAAATAATCCACAGTATCTGCCTCTTCTGTGAACCATAAATAATTGGATCTTGTATTAGTCAGGGTTCTCTAGGGAAATAATCAGCAAGAAACATCTGTCAATAGTATGTGATTCTATAAGAGTCTCTCACACAACTATGGAGATGCACAAGTCCAGGTTCCACAGACAGGCTGCAACCAGGGGCTGCAATGAAAGTCCAATGAAGGTTCGTGACAAGTTCTGGGAGATGATGGCTGTTGAAGATGAGCTGGGAAATCCTCTCTCAATGCTGGAATTACTTCCCTTTTTTAAGGGATTCAACTGATTGGGTTAAGTGTTACTCATTGCTGATTGCAATCTCCCTGATTGATGCAATTATAACCAGCTATCTATGATTTACCACAGCAATAAAGTTAAAGGTGACTGAAGTCCATAAATACCCTTGTATTACAGTTAGTCCAGTGCTTGATTGACCAAACAACTGGGCACAATTACATGGTCTGGTTGACACAATAGCCTAACCATCACAGTCCACCCCTTGTCAACCTGGTACCCATACACATTACCTTAAACCATACTTAGTCTCTAAGCAAAAACAGTAACAGACATGCATATATCTATATTTCTGCCTAACAATGTTCAACTCTCTTGTGTACAACTGGAAACATATTAATTCCATATAGAATAGGGTGCAAGTTCTTGAGTAATATTCACTCTCAAACTTAATATCCTCAAATATTATGACATTAAATCGATAAAACTTGTTATATGATAAGGCAAAAGTTTGGGGAAGAAGACAAAGAAATTTGTTTTGTGTACATATAAAATCATCATAATAATGAAACAAGGAAGAAAGATTCATGACCATTCACTTTTCTAACTGGTCACATGACAAAGTTCATATTTATCACTTCTTCCACTACCCATTCCATGTTTCCATACCCTCAGAAAGCATCTCAGCTGGCCATGGTTCTTTGCCTGGTGGGGTGACTGAAACTTTCATTCCTGAAGAATATGGGCCATTGTTAGTCCTGCTTGGATTGGGTTGTTGCAAATTTCCATTGACATTAATCATAGGACACGGCAGTACTAGGAGATGCCCTACAGGATCTCGTGTATTCCAGGCAAACTCTTCTGTACTCCTATTATGTAGATGCAGTAGTAGCTCCCCTTGACAGTCAGGATCAATCACCCCAGCCAGTACAGTAATTCCCTTATTTGACTGTTGATTCAGAGGTAAGAGATCTGGTAGCAGTTTTAACTTCCATTTCAATGGAATCATTGTTGTGTTCCCTGGTGACAGCACTCCTTCTTTTGTGACTAAAACCTGTAGGCCAGCAGAGTTTGAGGTTGCAGGGACAGGAAGCAAAAATTTTCCTGGTGGGTCACTAGGGGTAATAGTCAGTTGTGCCACTCCCAATTCCATCCCTTGATTCCTGGACCCATGGATCCTGGTTATGGGAGAAACAGTGCCATAGAGTGGACACTGATTTAAAGCATACACAGCCTCCTGGAGAACACTGCCTCAGCCCTGCAAGGTATTGCCACCTGGTTGGCACTGTATTTGAGTCTTCAAAAGGCCATTCCACCATTCTATCAATCTAGCTGTTTCAGGGTGATGGGGAACATGGTAAGGCCAGTGAATTCCATGGGCATGTGCCCATTCCCACACATCATTTGCTGTTAAATAGGTTCCCTGATCAGAAACAATGCTGTGTAGAATGCCATGGAGGTATATAAAGCATTTGGTTAGTCCACAGATAGTAGTTTTAGAAGAAGCATTGCATGCAGGAAATGCAAACCCATATCCAGAGTATGTGTCTTATTCCAGTTAAAACAAATCACTGCCCCTTCCATGGTGGAGTGGTCCAATGAGGTCATCCTGCAACCAGGTAGAAGGCTGGTCACCTTGAGGAAATGGTGCCATTTCAGGGGCTGAGTGTGGGTCTCTGTTGCTGGCAGGTTGCACAATCAGCAGTGGCTATAGCCAAGTCAACCTTGGTAAGGGGAAGTCTATATTGCTGAGCCCATGCATAACCTCCATCCCTACCTCCATGGCCATTTTGTTCATGGGCCCACTGGGCAATGACAGGAGTGGCTGGGGAAAGAGACAGCATTAGTCACAGAGCAGGTCATCTTATTCACTTGATTAAAATCTTCCTCTACTGAAGTCACCCCATGGTGAACATTCATGTGGGACACAAATATTTTCATGTCTTTGCCCACTCAAAAAGGCCTTTCCACATACCTCTTCCCCAGACCTCTTTGTCACCAATTTTCCAATCATGTTCCTTCCAAGTACCTGACCATCCAGCCAAACCATTGGCAACAGCCCATGAATCAGTGAACAAATGCACCTCTGGCCATTTCTTCTTCCAAGCAAAATGAACAACCAGGTGCACTACTCCAAGTTCTTCCCACTGGGAGGATTTTCCCTCACCACTGTCCTTCAGGGATGTCCCAGAAAGGGGCTGCAGTGTTGTAGCTGCCCACTTTTGGGTGCTACCAGCATGTTGTGCAGAACCATCTATAAACCAGGCCCAAGTTTTCTCTTCCTCAATCAACTGATTGTAAGGACTCCCCTAGAGGCCAAAACAGTGGGCTGGGAAAGAAAAGGTAACAAGGCAGGAGTGGTGACCATGGGTATTTGGGTTACTTCCTCATGTAACTTACTTCAGGACCAGCTCGAGTCCTATCTCATATGTACCACTTCCACTTTATTATGCAGTGCAACTGTGCACTCCCAACTTTATGGTTTGGTGGGTCAGACAATACCCAGCTCATGATAAGAAACTCAAGTCTCATGGTAACTTGATGTCCCATGGTTAAGAATTCAGTCTCCACTATAGCCCAGTAGCAGGCCAAAACCTGTTTCTCAAAAGGGGAGTAGTTATCTGCAGAGGATGGCAGGGCTTTGCTCCAAAATCCTAAGAGTCTGCATTGTGATCCTCCTGTAGGGGCCTGCCAAAGGCTCCAGGTAGCATCTTTATTTGCCACTGAAACTTCCAGCACCATTGGATCTGCTGGATCATATATGGACACCTAGAAATTTCACTGAGGTGGAAGGACCTTGTATTTTAATTGGATTTATCTCCCATTCTCTCTTATGCAAATGCCTTACTAATAAGTCTAGAGTCTTTGCTACTTCTTGCTTACTAGGTCCTATCGATATGATATCATCAATATAATGGACCAGTGTGATGTCCTGAGGGAGGGAGAGATGATCGATATCCCTGCAGACAATATTATGACATAGAGCTGTAGAGTTCATAAACTCATGAGACAGGACAGTGAAGGTTAACTGCTGGCCTTGCCAGCTGAAAGCAAACTGTTTCTGGTGGTTCTTACCAATAGCAACTGAGAAAAAACACATTGGCTAAATCAACAGCTGCACACCAGGTACCAGGGAATGTGATTTACACAAGCAATGGTAACACATCTGGAACAGCAGGTGCAATTGAGGTCACCATCTGGTTAAGTTCACTATAATCTACTGCCATCCTCCAAGATCCATCTGTTTTATGCATAGGCCAAATAGGACAGTTGAATGAGGTTGTGGTGGGAATCACCACCCCTGCACCCTTCAAATCTTTGATGGTGGCACTACTTTTTGCAATCCATCCGGGAATCCAGTATTGCTTTTGATTTACTATTTTGCTAGGTAGGGGCAGTTCTAGTGGCTTCCACTTGGCCTTTCCAACCATAATGGCCCTCACTCCACAAGTCAGGGATCCAATGTGGGGATTTATCTAGTCACTTACTGAGTATGTCTATTCCAATTATGCATCCTGCAACTGGGGAAATAACCACAGAATGAGTCCAGGGACCTACTGGACCAACTGTGGGACAGACCTGAGCTCCATTAATCATCCAACTTCCATAAGCCCCTACTCTGACTGGCGGACCATACTGATATTTTGGGTTTCCTGGAATTAATGTCACTTCTGAGCCAGTATCTAATAATTACCAAAATGTCTGATCATTTCCTTTTCCCCAATGCAGTTACTCTGGTAAAAGTAGGTCTCCTTGGGGAAAAGTGGGAGGAAGATTAACAGTATAAATTTTGGGCAGTTTAATGGGATCCTTCCCCCAAGGAGACTTGGCCTTCTCCTCATTCAAGGGGCTCTGGGTCTGTAAACCATCTCAAGTCTGGGAATTGATTAAGGTGCTGTGATACTCTGCATCTGTAATTTGAGTTAGGGTTTTATTCACTCAACCTAGAACACTTCTGTTTATAAAGATTGTGAAGAAAATTAGTAGACTGCTTATTTCACTGCTAGGTCCCCCATTATGTATTATCCAATACCATAAATCTACGCAACTCAGACTATTTTGAGTGCTTTTTTGAATCTGCCTTTCATGGTGGTAGCCATGCCCACCTTGACTTTGAGATTATCTGCTATTTGACTTTTACCAGACTGACATCCAATCATCCCCATAATGTTTAAGGATTCTAATTCCATCAGAGTCCCCCCCACAGTTATATCTGGACTACAGAGAACAACAACCACAGAGCTCTCCAGGGAAGATGGAGTAAGTCTTACAAAATTATTCCTTACAGTCCTGATTAAAGGTGTGTCCTCTGGACATTTCTGGGGTGGGTGGGCAGCTCTAAAATGGTAAATCCATTCTAGCATTACAATCTCCCTAAACCTTTGAATTCCTTCTACTGTGTACAAGCATAAATCGGGTATCTCAACCTCAGACATGATAGGCCGTCTTTTGGCCCATGCTTCAATCAGCCACCCAAACAAACTGTTAAAGCCCTTTCTAACCCATCCAGCTATAGCATGGAATCCAGAATTTCTGCTTAGTGCGCTCATATCAATAAATTCAGTCTGATCCAACTTTATATTTCTTCTACCATTATCCCATACCCTTAGTATCCATTTCCATGCATATTCCCATGATTTCTGTCTATATAAGTTGAAAACTCATGCCATTCTTTCTGAGTATACATTACTTCCTCATGGGTCACACTTTGTATTTAACCTTTGGGGTCTTGTTGTGATTTTAGTCTAGTAATAGGTCTCAAATACAAGAGAGGTGGTGGGGGTGGGTAAGGAGAAGGATTAGAAATGCCTTGCAAGCTACTGACCTCAGGGCATTCTCTTGCATTTTCTTCTGGTGAGACAGGATTAATCTCTTCAGGCAGGGGTTGGAAGGTAGTTTCCTCAGGGCAGACTGGAGGCTAGGCAGTGCATGCTGGAGTTTGGCTGGTACATGTCTCAGTGCTGGGAGGAGGTCCAGACTCCTTGGGGCAGGCCAGAGACTGGGCAGGGCAGGCTTCACTTTGGCTGGTACCCACCTCAGGGCTGGAAGTTGTTTCAGACTCCCTGGAGCAGGCTGGAGGTTGGATGATACAAGGTTGGCAAGGTATGATCTGGACAGGGCAGGCCATGGCAGGCTTATGTGATAAAGTCACAGCAGAATTCAGGGTTTCAATGTCTCCATCAATATCATCATCCCGAGAGGTCCTTGGCAAGATGGTGGCTGCGTGAGCTTGCCTGGCAGTGTCTCTGCAGGGGGCGGCTGGGCAGCATTGAAGGCTCTTTAGGACCGCGCTGTTTCGGGGATTTTTGCTGGTTGGAAGGTGTCTGGACGTCAATTCAGTGGGAAGGTAACAGAGAGGATACGTCTATAATATATAAACGGAGGTCCCAGCTGGGCACAGGAAGTTCCCTCCTTGGGTGGGCGGAGCCGCGGTAGCGGGCGCTCTTGCAGCTCCGGAGCCGCGGCGGCCAGGGTTTTTGTTTTTTTTTTTTCCTTTTTCTGGAGGCTTTGCGGTGCTGAGAAATTCGCGGATACTGGGCTGGCTGGTGGGGGATTGTTGGGACAAGACTCCTTGGCGGATTGATTTGGGGAGACAGACGGTGTTTTCTTGTGAAGCGGGGGACGTTTTAGTCGCCGGACAGGGGGGGAAGCTCTTCCGCCTGGAGCCCCATCCCCACAGGTCTGGCTGCCGATCTGCAATGGAATTGGATTTTGAGCAATAAGGGGACACAATTGGGAGACTGTTGTAGGGTGCAGTGAGGGAGGAGGACACGTCTGGAAGCTGATTGGGGAATATTTTGCGAAGTTTGGGATTTCGGATCTTAGAGTCTGTTTTCCGCGTTTCCAGCTGAAGCCCACCCCACCCGGTGGGGCTTGGGATCTGGGTCATTGAACTGGCCGTGGTGTAGAGGCGCCCTCAAGTGGCCGTTGCGTGGGAGCACAGGGAGCGAGCTGTCCAAAGGCTGATACCCTGAGGAGTAGGTGAATTTCAGGGATTCAATATAGAATTCGCGGATCTGGCTTCCCCCACGGGGCTGGCACCCAGCTACGGGGATCCCTGAGGGCTGTGTTGCACTGTGGGGCTCCTAAGCTTTCCGTGGACCAGATTTGAGGTTCCCAGGTCTGGGTCCCCTGGACTCTGGCGGGCCACACCCCAGACTCACACCTCTTGAGTCTTCAGTGTCTCAGACTTTCCACCCCTGAATCCATCACACTCTGGGGTCTACCTGGGATCCTTGAGTGCTTTGGACCTTAACGTTTGTGTTTTATCTATATTGGTTCATATTGTTTTGTTTTTATTTTCACTGTATCTTATTTTTTACTCTTTTTGACGCCCTGATTGCTAATATTGCATTATCCCCTAGTCTTTTCTCCTAGTGTGTCCCCCAAAGTCCTTTTTTTTTTATATACAGTTATTTAGGGGTTTTTTTGGTTGTTGTTTTAGATAGTGTTGCAATTGTGACACGTGTATACCTGTATCACTCTTCCCCCTATCTGTTCCCCACCGTTTGCTTATCCTCTTTTTCTTTCTTCCTTTCTTCTTGTCTTTCTTTTTTTCTTTATTATAATTAGTTTTTTTTTTCGGTTTTCTCTTTCCCTCTTGTCCCTCATTTTCCACTTATTTTATTTTAATTCAAGTACACAATAGGTGCTACAGGGAACACCTCACATTTGCTGGGTTTTCCCATCCTCCACTGCCTCATTTCTGTGTGAACTGATTTAGGTTACCTACACTATCCCCCTTCCCCTGCATCTTGATATCCACTATCATCTACTGTCTCTACTATATTCCACCCCCCACCTCCCATTCTTTGATCCACAAAGTGTCTAACTCTTAATTTCTAATACCTTTGTTCTGTTTTCTGTCTGTTATCCACTCTTGAAACTATTACCTTTCTTTTCTTTTTCCCTCTCTCATGAAAACAATAGCTTTGTAGTTCATACCATATTCCTCCCATATTCAGTCATCTACTTCATAAAAGGTACTCTACCTACAGCTATAACTCTGTACAATCTACATGAATCTAACCTCCATCCTCCCAGATCTCATATTCTTGCTTTGTTAACATACATTACTAATACTACTTTACACTTTTCCCTTGCTGACACAATTGCCTTTCCCCAACACTAATACTTTCTTCTAAAGTGAACTTAACCAACAACAAGTAACTTGAATAAGAAGAAAAAAGTGACAAAGAGAAGATATAACACCTATGCAAAAATAACAACTAATTAACCTCCAAAAGCAGACAAAGAAGCTAAGGAACTGATTAAATTCGTCAAAATAAAGAGATGACCAGAAAGCAACAAAAATCTACAAACCAAACCAATAATCAGGAAAACATGACTGAATCCAATCAACAAACCAATAATCACGAAGGGGAGCAAAACTTGGCACAAGCAATGAAAGAACTCAGAACATTTATCACTGACAAATTTGATGCAGTAATGAAAGAGGTTAACAACATGAAGACATCACTTGGAGGGGAAATTGCAGACATACGCAAAAACATAACAGATATGATGGGAATGAACACCACAGTTCAAGAAATCAAAAATACACTTGCAGCAAATATCAGCAGACTAGAAGAGACAGAGCAGAGAATTAGTGATGTGGAAGACAGTACATCAGAAATCAAACAGATAGTAGAAGGGGTCAATAAGAAGATAGAAAAAATCCAATTAGGATTTAGGGACCTGAATAACAATGCAAAATGCTCAAACATACGTATTATAGGCATTCCAGAAGGTGAAGAGAAGGGAAAGGGGTCAGAAGGAGTGTTGCAGGAAATAATGGCTGAAAACTTCCCAAATATACTGAAAGAGACAGATGTACATATCCAAGAAGCACAGCACACTCCACAAGTCATAAACCCCAACAGGCCCACCCCAAGACATATACTTATCAAATTATCCAAAGCTCAAGACAAAGAGAAAATCCTAAAAGCAGCAAGAGAAAAGAAAACCATCACATACAAGGGAAGCTCAATTAGATTAAGTGCTGATTTCTCTTCTGAAACCATGGAGGCAAGAAGACAGTGGTATGATATAGTCAAGGTACTAAAGGAAAAAAACTTCCAACCAAGAATACTCTATCCAGCTAAACTAGCATTCAAACATGAAGGAGAGTTCAAAATATTCACAGACAAACAGAAACTGAAAGAGGATACCAACAAGAAACCTCCCCTTCAAGAAATTCTAAAGGGAGTTCTGCAGGAAGAAAGGAAAAAACAGGAAAGGCAAAGTTGGAGGAGAGTATAAGACCAACAACAACAACAAAAAAGACAAAAAAATATATACAAACAAAATATGACAAACACAAATCCAATCAAAATATGGCTAACACAAATAATTCCTTGATAGTAATAACACTGAATGTCAACGGATTAAACTCACCTATCAAAAGATTCAGACTGGGACATTGGATAAGGAAATATGACCCATCCATATGCTGTCTACAAGAGACACATCTTAGACCCAGAGACGCATGGAGATTGAAAGTGAATGGCTGGAAAACAATCATACAAGCTAACAATAATCAAAAAAAGGCAGGAGTAGCTATATTAATATCAGACAAAATAGACTTTAAATGTGAAACAATTGTGAGAGACAAAGAAGGTTACTACATTTTAGTGAAAGGGAAAATCTGTCAAGAAGATCGAACAATCATAAATACCTATGCTCCTAACAAGGGTGCCTCTAAATACGTCAGGCAAATGCTGGAAAAACTAAGTGAAAGAATAGATACATCTACACTTATAGTGGGGGATTTTAATACACCACTATCAACTCTGGACAGAACATCTCAAAAGAGAATCACCTAAGAAACAAAACATCTGAATAGTATATTAGAGGAGCTCGATCTAATAGACATATATAGATCGCTACACCCAAACACAGCAGGATATACATTTTTCTCAAGCGCACATAGATCATTCTCCAAGATAGATCATATGCTAGGCCACAAAGAAAGGCTGAACGAATTCAGAAAGATTGAAATCATACAAAACATTATCTCTGACCACAGTGGAGTCAAGCTGGAGATTTGCAAGGGACAGAAGCCCAGATTTCACACCACGATTTGGAAATTAAACAGCACACTCTTAGAAAAACAGTGGGTCAAAGAGGAAATCTCAAAAGAAATCAATGACTACCTTGAAACAAATGATAATGATAACACAACATACCAAAATTTATGGGATGCAGCAAAAGCAGTACTGAGAGGGAAGTTTATAGCCATAAATTCATATATCAAAAAAGAAGAAAGAGCAAAAATTGAAGAACTAACTGCACATTTGAAGGAATTAGAAAAACAACAACAAAGTAGCCCAACAGGAAGAAGAAGGAAGGAAATAACAAAGATAAGAGCAGAACTAAATGAAATAGAAAATAAGAAAGCACTTGAACAGATAAACAAGACCAAGAGCTGGTTTTTTGAGAAGATTAACAAAATTGACAAACCTTTAGCAAGACTAACAAAGAAAAAAAGAGAGAAGATGCAAATACACAAAATAAGAAATGAGAAAGGCGATATCACCACTGACCCCACAGAAATAAAGACTATCATAAGAGGATATTTTGAAAAACTATATTCCAACAAAAATGACAATCTAGAGGAAATGGACAAATTCCTAGAAACACATAAGCAGCCCATATTGACAAAAGAAGAAATTGATGATCTTAACAAACCAATCACAAGCAGAGAGATAGAATTGGTTATCAAAAATCTCCCAACTAAGAAGAGCCCAGGGCCAGATGGCTTCACAGGTGAATTCTACAAAACATTCCGGAAAGAACTGACACCAATCCTGCTGAAACTATTCCAAAACATTGAAACGGAAAGAACATTACCCAACTCCTTCTATGATGCCAACATTACCTTAGTACCAAAGCCAAACAAAGACATCACAAGAAAGGAAAATTACAGACCAATTTCTCTAATGAACCTAGATGCAAAAATACTTAACAAAATACTTGCTAATTGTATTCAACAACACATTAAATGTATTATACACCACGACCAAGTGGGATTCATCCCAGGTATGCAAGGATGGTTCAACATAAGAAAATCAATCAACGTAATACACCATATAAACAGATTGAAGGAAAAAAATCACATGATTATATCTATTGATGCAGAAAAAGCATTTGACAAAATACAGCACCCTTTCTTGATAAAAACACTCCAAAAGATTGGAATACAAGGGAATTTTTTGAACATGATAAAGAGTATATATGAAAAACCTAAAGCCAATATTGTTTACAATAGAGAAATCCTAGACTCCTTCCCTCTAAACTCAGGAACAAGACAAGGATGCCCACTGTCTCCGCTTCTATTTAATATTGTCTTAGAAGTACTTGCACGAGCACTGAGGCAAGAACCAGAAATAAAAGGCATTCAAATTGGAAAGGAAGAAGTCAAAATTTCATTATTTGCAGATGACATGATGCTATACATAGAAAACCCTGAGAGATCTACAACGAAGATTCTAGAACTCATAAATGAGTTTAGTAAAGTCGCAGGTTATAAGATCAATGCGCAAAAATCAGTAGCATTTCTGTACACCAATAATGAGCAAGATCAGGAGGAAATCAAGAAACAAATACCATTCACAATAGTAAATAAAAAAATCAAATACTTAGGAATAAATTTAAGTAAAGAGGTAAAGAACTTATACAACGAGAATTATACAAGATTGTTCAAGGAAATCAAAGAAGACCTAAATAAATGGAAGAATATTCCCTGTTCATGGATAGGAAGACTGAACATTATTAAGATGTCTATCCTACCAAAACTGATCTACACATTCAATGCAATCCCAATAAAAATCAATGCAGCCTTCTTTAAGGAACTAGAAAAACTAACTATGAAATTTATTTGGAAAGGAAAGAGACCCCGAATAGCCAAAGACATACTGAAAAAGAAAAACGAAATTGGAGGAATCACACTACCTGACTTCAAAACATACTATAAAGCTACGGTGGTGAAAACAGCATGGTATTGGCATAAGGAGAGACACATAGACCAATGGAATCGAATTGAAGGCTCTGATATAGAACCTCACATATACAGCCACATAATATTCGATAAAGCCACCAAACCCTCTCAATTGGGAGAGAGTGGCCTATTCAACAAATGGTGTCTGGAGAACTGGATAGCCATATGTAGAAGAATGAAAGAAGATTACCATCTCACACCTTATACAAAGATCAACTCAAGATGGATCAAAGACCTAAATATAAGAGCCAAGACCATAAAAACCTTAGAAAGCAGTGTAGGGAAACATCTACAGGACCTTGTAATAGGAAATGGATTTATGAATATCTCACCAAAAGCACGAGCAGCAAAAGAACTAATAGATAAATGGGACTTCCTCAAAATTAAAGCCTTCTGCACCTCAAAGGAGTTTGTCAAGAAAGTAAAAAGGGAGCCCACACAGTGGGAGAAAATATTTGGCAATCATATATCTGATAAGAAACTTATAACTTGCATATATAAAGAACTCCTATATCTTGAAAATAAAAAGATAAACAACCCATTTAAAAAATGGGAAAAGACTTAAACAGACACTTCTCCGAAGAAGAAATACAAATGGCAAGAAAGCACATGAAAAAATGTTCCAAATCTCTAGCTATCAGGGAAATGCAAATCAAAACTACAATGAGATACCATCTTACACCCATAAGATTGGCAGCTATGAAAAAAACAGAAGAATACAAGTACTGGAGAGGATGTGAAGGAAGGGGAACACTCATCCACTGCTGGTGGGAATGCGGAAGGATCCAACCATTCTGGAGGACAGTATGGCGGTTTCTCAAAAAACTAGCCATAGATTTGCCATATGACCCAGCAATACCACTGCTGGGTATATACCCAGCAGAACTGAAAACAAGGACACAAACCGATATATCTACACCAATGTTCATAGCAGCATTGTTCACTATTGCCAAAAGTTGGAATCAACCCAAATGCCCATCAACAGATGAGTGGATCAATAAAATGTGGTATATACACACAATGGAATACTACTCGGCTGTAAGAACAAACACACTACAAACACATGTGATAACATGGATGAATCTTGAGAACCTTATGTTGAGTGAAGCAACCCAGACATTGAAGGACAAATACTACATGACCTCAATGATATGAAATAAACAAGCTGCCCGAGATAGCAAGAGACTGAACGATAGGCTTACAGGAAATCGGAGGGTGGAGGAAGGATATGAGCCAAAGTCTGCAGGGGGGGAATTTAAGATGAGATGGTGGTAAGTATGAACACAAAGAAGAGATAAAATGGGGGCAAGGGGTTGCCTTTGGTTGGGGCTTTACGGGTTTGAGGGTGGCTGGGGAGGGATAGTTGGGTAATGTTGCCCAAAAGTGGGGGGAGGGAGGGGGAGCATACGAACACAGGAGAGGGTCAGGAGGTGGTGGAGAGTAAAATGATGAGAAAATCATATCAAAATATAATAAAGAGGGTTACCTGTTTAGAATGCTCGGAGGGGAGGGTCTGATGCAGGACGGGCTCCTGGGGAGTGCCTAAATGCTCATTCTGCCAGAGTGGGTGACACCATGGGGTAGAATCCCAAGTAGTGAGAGTGGGGGTGGACCCACATCCTGGGGAGGACTAATGCCACCAAATAGAGGGAACTGTATCCCTCGAGAGAAAGGGTGGCTCCCAGGGCATTGGGGCAGTTGAGCAAGTTAGGCCCTGAACACTATTCCATCTATTTCTGGAAGTGGCTCCTCAGGAAATGAAGGTTGGCTGTCACTGTGGGCACCAAGGTGGAAGGGAAAATGGACGTTAAATGTATGGAACCAAAGTAAAAGGGGGGCAAGAGAGTTTTTTGAGAGTACACAAGGATGGATATAAAACATGTAATATTACACCATAACATATAGGAGATGACAGACTGATAATGTAAACCATAATGTAAAACATAGGATAACTAAAAATGTAAAGAACTATGTATCCTAAAGTATGCACCATAATGTAAGCACAGATATTACCTTGTTAGAAAGCTAATATCTCAGACTCTGTACATCACCTTAAGTAAATATGATGTGAAAAGGGTGTAAGAGTATCGCTGTGGAAGGAAAAAGGTTTTGTGGTGGATGTATGGGAGTGCTGTATATTATATATATGCATTGCTGTGGTCTAAGACTCCTGTGAAGAAATGCTGAATAATTAGGGGGGGAAAAAAAAAAAAAGAGGATAGGATGTGGAATTTTTTCAAGTCAACATTCTTTATCTAAGTTCTTTATCTAACTTTATCCAAGTTCTTTATCTATCGTTTTAACCCATCGCTATATACCATTCCCTAGTAAGGGACCATGACATTATATTGGGCTTCAAATTTCGGGGAGTTCTGGACCACAGAGTGTTTCAACAATGGCAATGGAGGGATACTGGTATGGGATACCAATGACAGGTGATATATGGCTGACAGGGAGCTGTACAGAACATATGTCCAGGGGGCATGGTAATGATTGGATATACTCATAGTGGCAACAATTAAAAACCACAGCAGGGGGGGTACTGGGTTCCTGGCCAGTGGTGCTCTGTCACGGTCCCTAGGGGAGCAGCGACAGTCTCCCAGGTACAGCGGCGGGGACCTGGAGGGAGTGAGGGTTCAACAGTGAGCCCCTGATGCTAATGACTATGCTTGTGAGCTGATAAACCTAAAATAAGAACAAGGCCTAGAGCAACATTGTGCCTGGGAATTTCCTCCTGTCAGCCTTCATGTTACTCAAATGTGGCCAGTCTTGAAGCCAAACTCAGCATGTAAATGCAATGCCTTCCCTCCAGTGTGGGACATGACACCCGGGGACAAGCCTCCCTGGCAACGAGGGACCACTATCAAATACCAACTGATGATGCAACTGGAAAAGGACCTTATACGGAAGGTTCAATGCGGATCAACAGAATATCCATGTCTACATAAAATAACATGACTTTAAAATGCTGTTTGACCTAAAGTAAGGGGGAAATGGAAAGGAGAAATGAGTTTATATGGCTACGAGTTTCTAAAAAAGAGTCTGGAGGCTGGCAGAAGGATTGCCCTCATGCACAACTGAGCAGAGTCAGAGAGACAGATAAAGCAGATACAACCCCCAGATATTGGTTCCTTTGAAGGCTAAAGAGACCCATGAGAGTTATGGCCATGGCCGATGGGGTTAACTACCAGGGCAGATGGCCCCTCTTTGGAAATGGTGTTTATGTGTGATGAATCTGGACTCAGATGGGATCTCCCTTCATAAGACTTTCATGCTAATGTGCTGGAGGTGCAGTTAACGTTGGGATTTAAGATATATTTAGGGGATTTGAATCTCTGGACTGACAATGTGATAGCCAGGTCCTGAGCCTCCACAGACTCCAGCACCTACAATCTGATTTATTGGACTTACCACACTCAGCTAAGATGGAGTTGAAGAAGGACAATCACCACACCATGGAGCCTAGAGTGATTACAACTGAAAATGGGAGGATTGCATCCAGCATCCATGTGGAATTTGAGCCTCCTCTTGACATAGAGGTGCAATGGACACAACCAATCCAATGTCCACATAGAAGAGGTGGTATTGGATTCAGAAAAGTGGACATGGTGGACGATGGATATGGGGAAAGGCAGGAAGAGATGAGAGGTGGAGGTGTCTTTGGGACATGGAGCTGCCCTGGATGGTGCTTCAGAGGCAATCACCGGACATTGTAAATCCTCACAGGGCCCACTGGATGGAATGGAGGAGAGTATGGGCCATGATGTGGACCATTGACCATGAGGTGCAGAGGTGCCCAAAGATGTACTTACCAAATCCAATGGATGTGTCATGATGATGGGAACGAGTGTTGTTGGGGGGGGAGAGGGGGGGTGGGGGAGCGGGGTTGAATGGGACCTCACATATATATTTTTGATGTAATATTATTACAAAGTCAATAAAAATAAATTAAAAAAAAATCATCATCCCATATATCTCCATCCCAATTCTCTGAATTCCACTCTTTTCCAATCAAAGTCTTCAGTTTGAAGAAACCCTGCAGGATTGGGATTTTAGTTTCCTTTGTAACTCCATTACTCATACCATGAGAGTCTGAGTTTGGTTCTCAGATATTTCAAGCCTGTGGCACAGGAGACAAGATTTTCTTTCAGAGCACACATAGAAACTATTGTATCATCCACGTGGAGTTTAAGTTTCAAATCTGAAGCCTTTAACTCATCTCTTTCTTTTGTAACACTATCCAGACTATCTAGGAGGAGCCAGCGAACATCATTACACTGTTTGACTGCACAGAACTCTGTTAAGGTATTGAAAACACTCTCACCCAGATCCTTGCTTCTTATAAGTATGGAAGTAGGGGAATCCAGTGATGCTATCTGTGCATCTCGATTGCTAACTCACACCATAAATCATTAGCAGTCTCTTTGTTATTGGAAAGGGAATTGTCAGTTCCCTTGAGTCCAATTAAAGAGACTATTGCAAAACTCCCAAAACCATCTCAGACACCCCATGTAAAGACTCTGTTCCTCAAGAACCACTCCCAGGCATTCTTGGGACTTGGAGTTGTCCTGGGTGGTACCCCAGGGACAATTGCCAGATGTTGTATGTCCTCCCATGGCCCACTGGATGGAACATGGGAAAGTGTGGGCTGTGGTGTGGAACATGGGACATGGGGTGCAGCGATGCCCAGAGATGTACTCATCAGATGCAATGGATGTGACATGATGATGGGGAAGAGTGTTACTGAGGGGGGAGTGGTGAGGTGGGGGTGGTGGGGGCGAATGGGGACCTCATATATATATATATTTTTAATGTAATATCTTTTTTAAAAATGAATAAATTGAGTAGAAATTGGGAAAAAAAACCACTCCCTGTACAAAGCTGTATGTCAGTGTTCTCTAGGGAACTAGAATCAACAAGAAATTATGTCAATAGTATGTGATTCAATAAGAATCTCTCACACAGCCATGGGGATGCACAAGTCCAGGTTCCACAGGCAGGCTGCAACCAGGGGCTGCAATGAAAGTCCAGTAAAGGTTCTTGACAAATTCTGGGACATATTGGCTGTACAAAGATGGGCTGGGCAATTCTCTTTCAATGCCAGAATCACTTCCCCCATATATATATTTATATATATTTACATATATTTATATATATGTAATATATATATATATTTACAAAACAATCATGCTGATATGCAGAATTCCCATACTACAAGCCTTCAACAACCACACCATTGTGGAACATTCATTTGTTACAGATTATGAGATTTATCATCAGACTATTACCACTAAATATGGTCCATAGCATACATTTAGTATATCTCTTCTGTACTCCCCTAGCCTTAACACGTACATTTTGATATTGATGTAAGAATGTTACAATCATGGTTGTTAATAACTTTTAATTGGGTTTTTGCTTTCTTAATGTTGGGTGGCATTTAACTGATTGGGTTAAGCATCACTCACTGCTGATGGCAATGCCCCTGACTGATGTAATTATAACCAGCTATCCATGATTTACCACTGCAGTAGAGTCAATGGTGACTAAAAGTTCATAAATGCCCTTGTATTACAGTTAGCCCAGTGCTTGCTTGACCAAACAACTGGGCACAATTACATGGCTGAGTTGACACATTAGCCTAACTGTCACAGATCTGTAGTGAGTTCAGCTTGTGAAACAGTAAAGAAAAAGGCATGTAGTATCAGTAATGGTCAGTAAAATTCATAAGGACTGTAAGGTCTCAGACCCATATCTTCCAGAATGGACCTGGTTTGGTGAGGAAGAACACTTGCAGGGAAGGTACATAATTAGTGCTTGTGAACTCTATGCCTATTTTCAATCCAGGCTGCTCAGACAGGATTGAAGACCTTAGCCAGGGAAAAAGCTGGGGGCTTCCAGACTTCATCCATTGAACCAAAAAGCCCTGGTGCAGTGGGTCACTATCTCTGTTGATGAACATCAACTGATCACCCCGGGTTGCTCAGTGGAAGGTGAAGCTAATCATTTGAGGAGCTGCTGTGTAGCAGTTGGTCTGGGATGTCCAGGGTTCTGCACCAGCTTGGGGAGCCAAATAGACCACCAGTCACTCAGGGATGTCCCTTGACTGTCAGAGAGGCTCGCCAAAGTAGGTGACAGATAATGTAAAAATGCTGTGGGAAGAGGGCTACAAGTCTAGACTTCATCTAGACCTTTGGGGGGGGTTCATGTGAGGGAAATGACATAATTGTTAGGGTTTGAAATGTAGAGTCAGGAAATTGTGTCAGCATTGGGGCCATTCTTGTGGCTCATGAACATCCTTTGGGCATTGATTCTCTCCCTCAACAGCTTTGAGAAAGCAGCATTTTTAAGGATGGTCTCAACGGTGAAAGCAGGAAAGTAATTAGGAAACATTCTGAGATGATTGAAAACAAAACCACCACATACAAAAACTTACAGGATGTAGCAAACGCAGTACTGAGGGGGGAATTTATAACCCTAAATGCTTAAACTACAAAAGAAAAAAGACCAAAAGTCAAACACCAAACTGCACATCAGGAAGAACTAACAAAACAACAGCACAAACTAAATCCAACACAAGCAGAAAGAAATCACAAAGATTGGAGAGTTTAAAAACCAAAAATGAAGGGGGAAAAAAAAACAATATCATCTAAATTAATGCAGAAAAAGCATGTGACAAAATCCAGCATCATTTCTTCCTAAAATCACTTAGAAAAATAAGAATAAAAGGAAACTTCACCAACATTATAAAGGGCATACTTGAAAAACACCACTGCAAACACCTTATCACTGGTGAAAGATTGAAAACTTTCCAAGATCTGGAATGAGACAAGGATGCCCAATGTCACCGATGTAATTCAACATTGTACTGGATGTTGTAGGCAGAGCCAAGTAAGCAAGAAAAAGAAATTAAAGACATCCAATTAGGAAAAGAAGTAAAACTTTCTACTTGCAAATGACATGATCTTATATATAGAAAGTCCTGTAAATTATACAACAAAGTTATTCAAGCTAACAATTCCAGCAAAGTGCTGTTTGTTGAGATAAACATGAGCAAATCAGTAGTATTTATGTATAATTTCAGGAAGAAATGAAAAAAAAAGAGTCCATTTCCAACTATCAGAATAAATTTAATTGAGGATGTAAAGGAATTATGCATGGGAAACTTCAAAATTATGAATACAAAAAGAATTTTTAAGAGAATGGAAGGATATTCCCTGCTCATGGATTGGAAGGTTAAATATACCAAGATATATGAATTACCGATGCTATGCAGTCCCAATGAAAATTGCAATAAACAACTTTGTAGAAATGGAAAAGACAAGTCAACACATTTATTTGGAAGGACATACAGTTCCAAAAAGCCAAAACCATCATGAAAAACAAACTCAGAGGACACACACTTCTTCACTTTAAAACATATTACAAAGCTACAGTGGCCTAAACAACATGGTCCTGGGACAAGTAGATACATAGACCAATTGAACTGAATGGACCCTCAAAATTATTCAGAAATAGACTCTCATAACTATGGCCAATTGATTTTTGACAAGGCTGCCAAGTCCATCCAAAATAGTCTCTTCAATAAATGATGCTAAGAGAACTGGATATCCATATGTAAAACAATGACAGAGGACCCTGATCTCATCTCATATACAAAAAATTAACTGAAAATGTATAAAGATCTAAAAGAACTAGTAAGATAAGATTTCTAGAAGAAAACATAGGAAATGATCTTCAGCACCTCATGTTGGGCAATGGTTTCTTAGACTTTACACCCAAAGCACAAGCAACAAAGGAAAAATTGATAAGACCTCATCTAAATTAAAAAGTTTTCCACCTAAAATAATTTTATCATGAAAATGAAAAGACAAGTCATTCCATGGGAGAAAACAATTGGAAACTATATATTCAATTAGGGTTTAATACCTAGACTATACAAAGAAATCCTCAAACTCAACAATACAATGAAAGAAAACCCAATTAAATATGGGGAAAAGACTTGTGTCTCCAAAGAGTATACACAAATGAACAGAAAGCACATGAAAAGATGCTTACCTTCATTAGCTATTATGGACATGCAACTCAAAACCAAACTGAAATACCATGTCACACTCACTATAATGGTGTTATTAAGAAACAGAAAATAAAAAATATTGGAGAGGATGTTGAGATATAGAAACACCCATTCAATGCTGATGGCCAAGTAAAATGGCCACACAGCAGCAGTTGGACCTTGCAATATGGAGAATACATTCCCTTTGAAAATTCTGTGATGACCGGTTGCCATGGTTATCTCATGATGCACGTAAGGCTCATGGTCCTAACTGTCACTCTATGCCCAGAGAGATTTGGAGTTGGTAGCAGGTGGAAAAGCTCCCAGCTTAGTTTCCACAGAACATAGAGATGGGAAATCTCAATTGCTGCTTGAGAGGTATGATCATATTGGCCGACATGATTAATTCAATCCCCAAAAAATTGGCAGGAAATTTTTCCACAAAATATGATTCACTTTTCTTCTGGTTTCTCCTCTCCAATTTGTCCTAAAGAGTTTTAGATGTGATTTATACTTTTCTCTTAATTCTTATTTTATATTTTAGATCCATCTATCAAGCTGGTTGCCTTAAAATGAGTCTCCCTTTAGAAAACTTTAGCATTTCTTATAAAGTTCTTTACCATTCACTCTCTTCCTCAAGACCATGTCTGTGTTAATGTTATTTTACTCAGCAGAGATGTAGTAAAATAATTACTGCAGAATATGGAGTGAATCTGGATTGGTAGGGACCAGAAAGGATGCATTTCATATGATGAGGTGTACTAAAGATGTTTTTAACACCTTTTTCAACCTCTATTCATCATTAAATGTATATATAACTCAGTATACTTGGGGTATGTTAGTACCATTCATATAACTAGTTTTCCAAACCTAGCTATAAGAACTTGAGTTTCCAAATGTCAGTTTATAAACCAATATACATATTTCCTTTAATCCTTGGGGGTTATCCAAAATTTTCATTTTAAGAAGTTACCTACTGATTTTCTCACTGCCCTGTATGCTCTTCAATAGTAAGTATGGGGAAAATAGAATAATTTTTTTCCATTGTGTTTTACATTACAAAATAAGCTTCTTTAGATGTTGACCATAATAACACATATTAGACTTGTTAGTGGTTTCATGGTTTAGGAAGCTAGACCATAAGTAAGACAAATGTTGAACTTAAATGGAGTGATTCCCTTCACTATCCTTTCTCACTAATGGATTGCCTATCTTTACCTAAAAGGGCATATGATTTTGCCAGATTTCATGGTGGGATTTCTGTGGGATAATAGCAGAGGGTGCAGGTAATTGAGTGCAACCTGAGGGAGGGAGAAGAAGGGACATCCCTTAGTACATGAGCAATTGGGGCCCAAAGAAAGGAGGCTAGAGGTGCTGAGGAAAGTCCTGGGTGGGGATAGCTATGGATGGGACTCTCTCCTCTGCCACTGCTTGTTCAGACTTGAGTGCAAGGAGAGCACATTCTCTGCAGAGCTCTCATGTGGCAGCTCTTTGTGAAAAGGTGGGTTCTGAGCCAGGATGGGAATCAAGCACACCCCTGATCACTAGGAGAGATTACATGCCCCCAGGAAGGCTCACATGAGGCAGCTGACAGTGGGAGTATTTGGGGCACGATGTTCACAAGTTTTGTTCCCTGGTCCTTCAGAGGAACTCTATGAGGGGAAACCTGAGTTATGGTTTGGGTCAGAGAACTCACTTATGCAGAAGGCAGGGTGAGGGTTTGAACCACTCTCTCTCCTGTAATAAAGTAGTTGGCAGGCCTTTCTCCACAGCTCCTGGGAGGTAACTTGTAAACCCAGAATCTGCTGAGTGGGGGCACTGACTACATTTCCTGACTAGAATCATTCACTCAGCAGTGTTGTTGACCACACAGGGTTGATGTGGGATCTCAGAACAGAGCACGTGTTCTCTGTGAGCTGTAAAGGATCACCCCACTGAGGGCTGAAAGTCAGTGTCCATCCCCCTTGTCCTAGAACCATCAGGCACCCACTCTGGAGGGAAGTACTAGCAAGTTTCTTGAAATTCCTCCCAACATTTAATAAGTGAACTCTTCTGGGGCTTTTATGATATATTGGGCATTTTTCTTAAGGATTTCCTTACATTTGCTTATTTTTAGTCTCATAATACATACTAATAAGCAGGTCTGGCTAAAATCTTCAAAAGACAGCATGGAAAACTGGACACATAAAGAGTTTACATAATGTTCCCTGTTTTGGGTGGCCTCTGAATGAGATTTGAATACAGTTGACCAGACCTTGGCACCCATGCTTTTGGTCACTGTGCTCTGCTGCCTTCCTATGCTGTGTCATCTATATAAAGTACCCTACATCTGTCTTTTGGGTGTCTAAACTGAACCCCAAACTACAACTTTTTTTGAAACCCACCTTTTACTCAAGTGGGACACCTGTGTAGACTGTAAATAAGGGATCATAGTGTGAACTGTAAATAAATTAATAATGATTTCCTACATTCATCTGTTGGTAAGATGTCACCTGAGAGTTCTGTTGTGAATGCCTTTCCCAGTTCTTGTCTCAAGCATGAAAAAAGAAAATTTGCTACCCAGTCCAAAAAATCTACTATCTGACAATCCCATTCAGTTGGGAACCTCAAAATCAGCATCTGGTGAAAGAAAAGGAAGTGTCCTCAAACATTCCCTAGAAAGTATTCCACAGACAGTACAGTAGAAATGCAATTATTTTATTGCATCAGTAATGTTGACTGTAGATACTAAGTATTCCATATTGAGAAAAACCTTTAAAAAGGTTAAGCCATGATAGTTTTCTTAATTCACATGTGAAATTTTGCTTTTAGTAATGAGTCAGTAGTGCCACAACCACGTAATTAAAAATGTAGTTACAACTAAAGTTGGTTCACATTTACTGGTAGATTGTATTTTAAGTTAATGTTTGGTCAGTCTATATCTGAACATTAGTAGGAAGAGTTATCTTCTGAAAAAGTGCTGTGAGATTATTAAAAATCTGATATATTTTTAAGAGAAGTTTTAGATTCACATAAAAAACTGTGGAGAATACAAACAATTCCCACATATTCCCCTGCCACCCTCCCAGTCTAGAGCCAGCAGTTTCCCCTGTTAATAACTCTCATCACTGTGGTATGAACAATTGAAGGGACAGTATTGATACAGTGTTTTGGAGGCTCGCTCTTCCTAATCCTCAGCTTTGTGCATTTTGACAAAGGCATATTGTGATGTACCTACCATGACAGAACATCAGTGGTTGAATTGTGTCCCTCCAAATTACATGGAGAAAACCTTGGTACCTGTGAGTGTGACCACTTTTGGAAATAAGATGTTTGCAGATGTGATTAAGATGAGGTCTACTGAATCAGGGTGAACTGCAATATAATACAACTTGTGCACTTACAAGAAGGGAAGAGACAGAGAGGAGAAGGCTGTGTGAAGATGGACCAACACTGGAGAAGCAGGCCAGGTGAAGATGAGGAAGAGATTAGAGTCATGCTGCCAGGAGCCAGGACACCTGGAGCCACCAGAAGCTGGAAGAGTCAAGGAATGGTTCCTAGCAAGGATCTTCAGAGAGAGACACAGAGTATGGTGCTGTGGACACATTAATGCTGGACTTTTTGTCCTTAGAATTGTGAAGGTTTAAGTTTGTGTTCTCAAACCACCCAGTCTGTGGCAATGTATTATAGAAGTGCTAAGAAACTAAACACATATAGTGCTGGGAAGTAAGGTGCTGCTGTAACAGATACATGTGGAAGGCTCACAGAGGCTTCTAGGCAAAATATAACTTCTGAGCAGTCATGGGTGAAATTAGCCCAGATATTTCCAGCCTACCTATAGCCATGACACTGCATTGAAGCTTCAGACTCCAGAAAGCACAAATGGACCTCATCAATGTGCCTGTCTGGATTGCTAAAGATGTGATACAAAAACCTACTGAAATTGTTGTATTCCACAATTTGGGACAGTAGGGTTTTCATACAAAATAGCAGCAAAAATAATGCATTAATAAGAAATTTAAAATGTATGCAGGACTGTATATTGAAATCTGATTGACCTACCCTCCATTTTCTTTAGCCCTCTAGGTTCTGTGTCTCAAGTAACAACAGTTAAGTTTTTGCACGTCCTTTTGGATTGAGTAATTGAGTATTCATATAAAATTGACACTGTACCACAGTTTTCTAAGGGCTTTACCTATATGTACTCATGGTCTTTTTTCCCTTTACTTTTAAGGAAATTTTAGATTACATGAAAGTTAAAGCAAAATTAGGTGGGATTCCCATATACCCCACCTCCACCCCCTCACACTTTACCCATTAAAAACATCTTTCATTAATGTGGGATATTTTTTATAAATCTTGAAGCACTGCTACTAACCATGGTCCATAGTTTCCAAGGTAAGGCCCACTGACGGGTTGCCAATTTCCTGGGGATATCTGCCCTGGCTAGAATGTCCAGATGTCTTTAGAGCCCTCAGGAATACTCCTGCCTGAGGCATTATTTACTGTGGCAGCCACAGAGATCCTCCTATGACCTGCCTAAACTTTCCTCTGGAATGACTTCCTGACTCATATTGAAGTATCCTAGCCATAATCTCATTTGTATTTAATATTCCCTCTCTTGGTCAAGGTCTTTTTACAAATGTATCTCTAGTTGGCAATTGGTAACAATCCCTCAGTGCCAAGGGGGCCCATCCTTGGGAGTAATGTCCCATGCTGGGGAGAAAGCAGACTTCTATGCTGAGTTTGGCTTAGAGAGAGGCCACATTTGAGCAACATACACATTTTCAGAAGGTAACTCTTAGGCAGTATATATCACTAGGCTAAGTTTCAATTTTACAAGAATGAAGTTCATAACTACCAGCATTAATATCAAGGGCCTGGCATATTGGTCTGTCCTCTTTTAGCTAGGTTCTGATGATGTATTGATATTCTTGCCACTGTATTAGAAAATGTAGCAGGGCTCCAAGAATGGGAATTGAAAGTTTTGTTGGTTATTGTATGGGTTCCATCTACTGAGATAACACCCCATGACCATATGCACACATTCATAATCCCTAGAGGCATGCCTGAGGTGCATCCTTCCCCATGCATCTGTCCCTCACTGTCACCCTGCACCAGTAGACCTCCCCTGCCATAGCTGTAACTTTTGTGTAGTTCAAAACCTCCCCATAAAGAAAGTCAAAAGTTTTTTGCATTGTGACTTTCATCACCTTAATATCTGTTATTTTTTATGTATACTTACAATTTCATCTGTATCTTCCCCCAACGTCTTATTTTTTTTCACTTTATCTTCAAAGAAGCTTTAGGTTACAGAAATGTCACATCAAAAATATAGGGAATGAGCAGATGTGGCTTAAATGTTTGAATGCCTGCTCTCCACATGGGAGGTCCCAGTATGATTCCCAGTGCCTCCTAAAAACAAAGACAAACAAAAAATGAAAAAAGCAAACACACACACAAAAACAACTCAAAGGAACTGATGTGGCTCAGTGGTTGACTACTGGCTTCCCACTTACAAAGTCTGGGTTTCACTCCCTGGTCCTGGTACCTAAAAAAAGAGAGAAGAAAATAGAAGAATATATAGGTGATTCCCATATACTGCACCCCTTCCCATCTCATATTTATTCCTATTAGCAATATCATACATGAGTAGGGTTCATCTGCTACAATTGAAAAAAAAAACCGAAGCATTGCTACAAACAATGGTCAATGGTTTATGTTATGGTTTACACTTTGCATCATACTTTTATACGTTTTCACACAATGTACAATCATCTGTATCCATCATTGCAAAATCACACAGAACAGTTCCAATGCCCTCAA
Source organism: Dasypus novemcinctus (assembly GCF_030445035.2). Classification (NCBI taxonomy): domain Eukaryota; kingdom Metazoa; phylum Chordata; class Mammalia; order Cingulata; family Dasypodidae; genus Dasypus; species Dasypus novemcinctus. The sequence continues at coordinate 124,307 of NW_026688125.1, read as the reverse complement.
AATGCCCTATGATCCATCTATTCTTCCCACCTTCTTCCCTCAGAACCTATGTTAGCCACTAAGTTTCAATTTTCCAAGAATAAGGTTCATAGTCTTATGCATTAATAATGAGGCTTTGACATACTGGTCTGCTTTTATTTGGCACTGCCCATGTACTCTAGAGATTCTTGCCCCTCTCTTTGAGTATACAGCAGGATTCCTAGGATGGAATTTTAATATTTTCTCATTGTTTGTGGGTCTCCATCCACTGATATAACACCTTATGACAAGATGAACACATTCATATTCCTTTGAAGCACACCCCAGGGGCATCCTTTTCTATATGCCCCCCTAGCACCGGTACACTGCACCAGTGACCTACCTGCTGTATTTGCCAAAAAAACATTCCCATCCTTGTAGTCCCAACACAAACGAACAAATCCCAAGTACACTTGTTCCTTCCTCCAAGACTTCCACAATTCCATACAGTCCAAATTAAATACCTCCACCATGCTCACCCTTCCATTCCAGTTCCATCAACCCACTCATATCCCTGCATCACCATCACCCCATCCTCTGCCAAACCACCCCTTTCTGCCTTATCATAGGCTCTGCCCATATTGAGCTTGGTTCACCACACTCAACTCCCTTTCTGTCTCCTTCAATCTATCTTCCAGACTCTCTGTGAGTCTCCTAAATAAACTTAGGTCATATCAGTGAGGTCAAGAAGTATTTGGGGAAATGGACTTTGGCCCAGTGGTTAGGGCGTCCGTCTACCATATGGGAGGTCCGCGGTTCAAACCCCGGGCCTCCTTGACCATGTGGAGCTGGCCATGCACAGCGCTGATGCGCGCAAGGAGTGCCGTGTCACGCAAGGGTGTCCCCCCCTGGGGGAGCCCCACGCGCAAGGAGTGCACCCATAAGGAGAGCCGCCCAGCGTGAAAAGAAAGAGCAGCCTGCCCAGGAATGGCACCGCCCACACTTCCCAAGCTGCTGACGACAACAGAAGCGGACAAAGAAACAAGTTGCAGCAAATAGACACCAAGAACAGACAACCAGGGGAGGGGGGGAAATTAAATAAATAAATCTTAAAAAAAAAAAAAAAAGAAGTATTTGCCTTTAGTGACTGGCTTACTTCACTCAACATAAGGTCAAGATTCATCTATGTTGTCACATATATCAACATGCCATTCCTTCCTACAGTTGAGTAATATTCCATTGTATATATAAACCATATTTGCTTATCCATTCATTTGTTGCTGGTCACAATTCTTATGCATATATACCCAGTAGTGGGATTGCACAATCATATGGCAATTCTATAATAACCCTTTTGAGCACTGCCAAATCATCCTCCAAAATGGCTGCACCATTCCACTTTCCCAGCAGCAGTTGAAGAGGCTTAGTCTTTAAGGAAATGGAGATTCCATTTTTAATAAGTAGGGTGGCTAATATTTTAGAAAGAAACAAAACTAGAAAATAACAAATAGAGATGTGGATATGAGTAAACTGGAGTCCCCATATATTGGTGATAGGAATCTAAAATAAAGCAGCCAATTCAGGAAATAGTTTGACATTCCCTCAAAAAGCTAAATCTAGGACTACTATATGACAGCTACCTATTAGGTTTATACATTAAAGAATTAAAAACAGAGGCTGAAAGAGGTACTCAAAACCAATATTTATTGCAGCATTATTTGCAATACCCAAAAGCTGGAAACCACCTAAGTGTGCTCATATAGAGGAATGAGTTTTTTAAAAGTGGCATATCCATACAATGGAATATAATTGAGCCATAAAAAGTATTGAAGTTCTGATACATACTACTATATGCATGACCCTTAAAAATGTACTGAATAAGGCAGACACAAAAGTAAAACAGTTGGTGATTGCAATTATTTGAAAGCTAAGAAAAAGTAAATTCACAGAAACTGATAGGAGATTAGAGTTTATTACTAGGGACTAGCAGAAAGTAGAATGGGCTTAATAGCTAATAATTACAGAGTTTCTGTTTCAGGTAATGAGAAAGTTTTGGAATTGAATGTTTGGTGACAGTTACAAAACACTGTAAATGTAATTGATTCAAGTAAATTGTACATGCTGTAAAAATGGGTAAACTGGCAAATTTTCTATTACATAGCTATCTCATTGAAATTTTTAAAAAATCCTCTAGAATGGATGGGATATTAAAAGTCAACAAGGCTGTGAGGCTGAAGCAGTATTTCTTAAAGTCAGTGTGATACTGACGATTTCCTTGGACTTCAGAATAGGTTGGATGTATATCATCATACTGTATAGTTCAGTAGAACTTATACATGAACTATTTCACATTGACTTAGATTGTCTTCAGCTACAAAGCCAAGGATTCTATTCTGATTACATTCCACTCTCTCCTTTGTCTCTCTCTCCTACATGAAGGGTTTCTGGGTAGCTCCACCATCCTTGTTTGCACATTGTAGCCTCTTGTCTGGGCAAAGCAAAGTGCCCTGAGTAATGCAGGAGCTGCACCCCAGTGTACTGACCATTACTCTGTGTCCCCCTAGCTCCCATGGAAGACCTAGTAGAGGAGCCTTCTAGTGACAGGGTGGTTGAGGAGGTCCCATCTAATGTTGAGGTGAAGTCATCTGTTTTTGTCTAAGATAGAAATGTTCCTTTCTCAGATTTGTCCTTTTTAAAATTTGAGTACAGCACTTATTATATGATGGTATGAATTATAAATATTTTTAAAGATTAGACTACAGCATAATTATATTTTTTCTTCTCCTCCCCCAGCCCCAGCCCCACCTCCATCCTACTGTTCTTACTGTCTGTGCCCATTCACTGTATGACCTTCTGCATTTTTGTCTTGTCTTCTCATCTTTCTCCTCTAGGATTCACTAGGACTCAGTCCTGGGGACCTCTGATGTGGAGAGAGGTACCCTTTCTCATGTGCCACATCAGTTCCTGGTCTCTGCTGCCCTTCACTTTGACTTTCCCCTTTGTTTCTCTTTTGTTGCATCATCATCTTACTGTGTGACTCACCTAAGCAGGCACTGGCTCACCATAGAGGCACTCAGCTCACCATGTGAGCACTAGCTCACTGCATAGGTACTCACACAGGCACTTGGCTTAACACATGGGCACTTGGCTTACTGTGTGGGCACTGCATCCCTTTATGGGCACTGGCTCAGCACATGGGCATTCACATGGACAATCGGCTCAGCACATGGGCACACAGCTCACCATGAGGGCACTTGGCTCACTACATAGGCACTGGCTCACCATACAGGCTCACTTTCTCTTTTTTACCAGGAGGCCCCAGTGATCAAACCCAGGTTCTCCTATATGGTAGGTGGAAGCCTTATCACTTGAACCACATCTGCTTCCCTGAACTACAGATATTAGCTGTCCGATCCAGTGGGGGCGGATTCCAGGGGCCTGTGGGAAGAAGTGGGGGCAGGGAATGAGAAGAATGGAGGCAAGACAGGATTCTGATCAAGCCTCATTTCTTGGGGGTAGAACATGGGAATATATACTGAGGGAAGGGAATGTGTCCATGGGTGATAGGTTGGTCTTGTGGGTGGCAGGCATCCAAGGAGGGAATTGGCTGAAAATTTGTGCCAAGTCTGCAGATTTTTGCACCTTGCACCTGCGTGCTGCTGTGGTTACCAGAGTTGTGGTGGGAAGGGGAGAACAAAGAAACAAGGAGGAAGAAGAAGGAGGAAATGGCGGGGCAGGGCTGAGGTACTTGTGAAATCCGCCCATGTTGTTGGAGGATGTAAATAGATTTCACAGTGGGTGGCTCCCCACAGGTCCCCCTTCTCTGTTTAATATGTTAGGAACTGAAGTGAAGAACAGCTGGTGATGGCTCATGTTAGGGCAGGGCTTATGCTCAGTGGTGATGTGCAGCTGCAAGGTGCTCCCGTACTGAGGGGGCTGTGCCTGTCTTAGGTTGGGGCTGCACCTGTTAAGTGATCAGTCTTACCTGTCATTGGGAATCATGGCAGCAAAAGGCCACATCTGTCTTAGGTTGACTGATGGGTCAGCCCAGTTGCCCGTCGTTGGCTAACCAGACCAGCGCCTCAGTGATAAATGACTTGCAAATATAACAAGCTATAACAAGGAGCTCTACACCACACATGACATGCATGATGTACTGAGATTAGTGGGTGAGGCCACACCCACCCTGGTCTTGTTTGGCTAGGGCACCTGCTGCTCATTTGAACCACTAAACTCCTCACTGAAGCTGTTTTCCTTACTGAAGCTGTTCAGCGATATTAATTAAACAAAGAAGGGTTAGCTGCAATAGGGGCAGTTGTGACCATGGGCAGGGAGGACAGGCAAGGAAACGCCATTAGGGTACAGGTTGGTGATGAGGCAACATAAGAGATTTGCATTTTCAAAGGTTGGTTGTTTGTTCTTCGGTCTGGATAGGCTGGTATTGACGAACAGCAGCAAGATACATCACATAGGCAGAAATTTGCTTCATCCTTTCTTGGAGGAATTTAAGGAGGCAAGGTGCAAATGCACAGATTAAAAGGAGAGTGATTAGGGGGCTGAGGAGGGGACCTAGCCACATTACGAAGGGGGAGGTGAGCCAGGCAGATAAGGAGAGGTTGATTGGGAGGGCAGTATTCCTTCCCCCAATTCTCACAATTTCTTAGCATTTTCCTCAACAATACCAGATTCATTTATATAGTAGCAGCATTCCTCCTGGAGGAAAAGGCAGGTTCCCCCCTTTTTCAGCTGTAAGTTAAGGGCCCTGCAGTTTTGAAGGACTCCTTGGGCGAGGGATGTTAGTTGCCACTGCAGAGAGTCAAGAGACTGTGCACTGGATTCTAGGCTAATTTGTCGTTCTTGTTTAAAGTATTGCAAGCTGATGAGGCCATGACCAAGAGCACCACCTGCCGTGGCAGCTGCAGTGACTGAACCTGTGAGGCTAATTTTTTACCAATATAGGGAGGAAGGTGGCTCTCTTTGACACAGATGTGGATAGTAAAATTTTTAGTTTGCCTTCTCCATAGTATGTTAGTTGCGGGGTACTGGCTATTAGGATGCAAGGCCTCATTTTTATAGAATAGAGCACTTTTGGGTTATAGTTAATTTTCCGACAATCATGAGTAGGATTCTTGGTTATGATTAAATTGTAAGAGGGAAACAAAGTCACAATAAACTGAATATTACTATTTTTGAAGATAATTATGGTCTGATTTTTAACCTACATACAGGAAGGATGGTTACTAATGCATAAGGGTTGATAATCAAATGGTAACATGAGATTATCAATTCTTTGTCTTTCTTTATAGGGTTTAATTGGCAATTGATTATCAATTGGTTTAGGGAATATATGGGTTTTATTCAGATATATATGAAAGAATGGATTTTTCCAGGTTAACACTCTAAGTAATGGGGCTTTAGGTATAAAGGCCTAATAAGTGTAATTACTGGCAGCTTCCTTATTACTTACGATCACCATCATCAGAAGTTGTAGAAGACTCCATCTCTTCATTCTGGGGTTTAATCCTTTTCAGTGATAACTAAATTTGTTCTCCATTTTCTGAAATGATAAGAGCATAGCCTCACCCCTTACTTTAATCCTGCTTTTTTCCATTCATTGCTTAAAATATCTTTCTAGAATATTGGTTGATCTTCATTTCCTGTGTCTACTGTAGATGTTTGACATTTTCCAGAGTGACATTCCACAGGTGTTAATGAATTATAAACATTAAGAAAATGTAAAGTAAATAAAGCTTTTGCTAATCTTTTGGTGTCTTAATAACATTATTTCCCCCTTTTTGTTTTAAAAGCATAGTTTTTAGGGTATGATGGTTGCATTCAACTATGGCTTGACCTGTAGGATTATAAGAAATATTAGCAACATATTGAATACCATATTTTAAAAGGAAAGATTCAAAGGATTTACTAATGTAAGGTGTATTATTAATGTTTAGAGGGCATCCCATTACAGCAAAAGCAGACTATAGATGTGAATGAACATGATGCAACTGTTCCTTACTTTGAGCAGCAGTGTACATAAAATGAGAATAAGTGTCAATATAAACATGAACATATTGTAGTTTACTAAAAGATGGTATGTGAGTAACACCCATCTGCCATAATTGATTAGGAGTCAGGCCTCCGGGATTAGTTCCAGCTTGAAAAGGCACCACTGTTAGTGGTCCACAAGTAGGACAAGAAAGAATAATTTTTGTGCCTGTAGTTTTGTTAACTTTTGATATTTATTTCACACACCTTTAGCATTAATGTGAGTTAGAGCATGAGCACCTTGTAAATACCCTACTAATAAATCAGCTCAAGCATTATTTGCTGTCATAGGACTAGGCAAAGAGGTATGAGAGCGTATGTGAGTAATGTAAATAGGATGCTGTTTTAACCTGATGAGATGTTGCAAGTCAGTGAAAAGTTGAGATAACTTATTAGTAGCAAAGATATGAGCTGTTCCAATATGCTAAACAGTAAGGCATACATATTCAGAATTAGAGACAACATTCAAAGGTTCCTTAAATATTGTTAACACCTTAATGATGGCAGCAAGTTCAGTATGCTGAGCAGACATGAATGGAGTCTGCCAAGCCTGTTCTTTTCAAGAAGTAACGTATGCTGCTTTTTTATTACTATTACAATCAGTAAATACTGTACAAGATGGTTAGGCCATGCACATAGTCCTGAAAAGCACTGCAAAAGTTCATTGTTAGGTTTTTTATAGATAGAGGAATGCAGCTGGCTTGATTTGTGTAAGAAGACACTAAAGAAAGTCTTAGCAAGTTTTAAAACAAAGTGATAGCTGTGCTGGACTTTAACTTTTTGCAACAAACTAGCAGTGTTTGGAATTGCTGCATACTAGTGTTGTTACTTTAATCTATGATAAGAGGTTGCTTCTGTGACACATACTCTTTTATTATAATTAAAACCATGAATAACCACACTGTACTGCTCTTTAATATTATGCTGAAATATTGGTAACTTTATACACTTTTAAGCATTTATAGAAACCTTTTGTTCATACGACTTTAATTAATAGAGGGTTTAAGGGAAGAAAAAACTTGTTAATTTTATAACACTGTAAAACACCTTTTATTTACTTATAACATATTAAAAGAACTTAATTATTACTTTAATTTTTCTCTCAAGGTAAAAGAACAAATCTCTTATAATTAGTTTGGAATAAAAGGCTACTGTTCAGGATTAGGTTTTGAGAAAGCAGTTTTGAACATTATGTTCCTTTAAAAGAGATAAAACTTTCCTTTCTTGGAACACCGAGGAAATGATAAGCAGAAGAAGCACAAGAAGCTATTTTGATAAGACAGACTTTCTTTGTATACTGATTATTGAGGATAAGAACTTTTACCAAAACAGATTAATGATGAGAGGCCTTGAGAAAGAATAAAAATTTTCAACTTTGCATCAGCATACTACTTGATACTAAAGCCTTTAAAATTTTATAGATAGGCCCATCAAATCTTATTCAACTTTAACTATAAAATTTCCTTTTTCACGAACCTTCTGCACTTTTAGTGGTCACTCAGGTTTTCTTCCATATTTTACCCTTTCTTAATAACCAATCATTTTATCTTAGGACAAAATTATCCCGTTTCCTTAATAATAAAAATACATTCCATATAGCCTACATACAAAGTTATCAAGCAAACTTTTAATAACATAATACCGTGAACACTAAATGAGCTTGTTAAAATAATGAACTTTACTTTAAATACTTAGTAGCATGCAATATCAGAAACAGTTTCCTAAAAGCAAGTTGTCAAGGGAGGCTGACTGCAGCCAAGCTTCCCTGTTATAAAATTACTTTTTATTATTATTATTATTAATTCAGGTTTGTTTAATAATGACCTTTTGGAAATAGCCACTTAAACACTTTAATTTAAATAATGCTTTATAAGACCTTTTATAATTATTTATAACCATGTAGACTATAATTATATCATTTTTAGACAAATTTTATCTTTACAGAACACATTCCCTTACTTAAAATTATCACAATACCTTCTACAACTTGCCACATGCAAATTAAGTTTCAAGAGTTTATGAAAAATTAGCCATCCTACTTTAGGACAAAACACACCCCCTTGCAAAACCCATTAAATTTCAGCTAGCATTGCCACAAACACCCAACTCTTTAACATTCATTCAAGTTTCACATCCCCCACACCACCCTGCAAAGAAAAACAAGCCATTCATTTCAATCTAGGCAAGAACCATCCCCTATGAAAAGGCATAGTAATTTTGTTAATCAAGACTTACAATTTTTATCATTGTAGATATCTTATTAACATTTAAACTTATGTATTAATATAATTAACTTAACTATTAATATAAGTGCTTATTTAATTTTTGGCCATTTGAATAGAGCTCTTTTAAAAATTTCTACTAATTTATATTTACCATCTGGAGGTATCACAATATACACTGACATTGAATGAACAGACAAACACAAAACAATTACAACACATTAACAGAAACATACAATTTATTTACAATTGACTCATAATTCTTACTTTCTTGGTATAGCTGCTTTTAAATCCTCTGTTATATATCACATCTTAGATTGTACCTTTTAAGATTTCTTCTGGAATTCATGTCGCCTGTAATATGCAAGCTTGTGCTTGGAAACATTATTAGTTATCAGCAATCAGTTAAAATAACTTGAGCAGCATAAATATAGTTAAGTTTTTATTTTGCAGTTTAGACAGACTATTAACACACATTTTTGGATTATTACTGTAAGACTATACTGAGACTTGAAGTTCTGGAGAAAACTATTGATTTAAAACTGAAAATTCCTTTTAGACCTTGATAAAAACTTCGTATTAATTTTATTATCTTGGTTAAGTAAGCCCAATCAGAATTAGCATGGAAACAAAACAAAACACAAATGTTGCCACATTTTTCTCTCTTTCCAGTGGCTTAACTATATTAGCCCTCACTAGCCTAGAGCTACATTGTCATGTAGACAGCAGGGAGTTTGAAAAGTTGTGAAAGGGATTGGCATTCGCTGGAGCAAAGTTGATTGCCTCATAAGCTTGTTTGGGTTTCAGGGCCTGTAGCTGGCCTCATGTTCCGTTTCCCTGATGGGGAGGGAGAGGTTGACCCTGCATGTTGGTTTGGGACCAACAGCCACTAGCACAGTGCTGGCTGCAGCAGCAATGAGGACAGACTTTAGGGGCACTACTAGGCTTTTTGTTAATAGTGGGGGTGGGACAGTCTTGGGTGAAATGGCCGGGATCACCACACTTAAAACAAGTTCTTATTTGCTGTGGCTGTAAAACCTCTTTTAAAGCGGTGGCCATAGCAAGGCCTTGTTGGTAGGTGGGGCCAATTTCAGAACAAAGCCTGATGTAACCAGACAAGTCCTCCTTCTTTCTATAAGGTCTAACTGCAGCCTGACAAGCCGCATTCACATTTTCAAAGGCAATTTGCTTTACATAGTCTGTTTCTGTATTGGTATCACCAAACAGTCTTTCTGCAGCCATGCACAATCTGCCTACAAAATCTGAAAAGGGTTTCTCTGGCCCCTGCTTAATATTAGTGAGGGAGGAGGCAGGGCATTCTTTTGTGAGCAACCTTTTGCAGGCTCTAAGGGCTGCAGTTTGAATTTGGGCGAATAGGCCAGGGTTATAATTCATATGCTGTACAGTGCCTTCATAATCTCCCGAGCCTGTTAAAGAGCAGTGGGCCCATAGGTGGAGGTGGCAGTTTTAAGCTCTTTTAAAGATTTAAAGGGGAAAGTGGAATGCACACGAACTATCTTCACCTCACCATCTCCCTCATTATCGGCCTCATTGTTTTGCCCCTCGGTTTGCCTTTTGGTGACCCGGATATGCAAAAAAAGGGGGGGGGTTCACTGCAGGGGATGCATGCCTGGGTGGCCTTTCTAAGCAGGCACAGGTGGGTGGGAAGTTGATAAAAGGATTGTGGTTAACTGCCTTTCTGCATTTATGGTGTTGTAATCCTTTTAGCTGCTGTAGCTCCTTTATGAGTTGTAAATGCTCCCTTCCTGTGGAAACCAGGGATAAACTTCTTTTAGGAACACAAAGAATTTAGAGAGTTCTTTAACATTAACCTTTACTCCTCTTGTCCTAAGTGGGGCCTGCAGGCCAGACAGGAAAAGGGAACAATTATTAGAGGATGCCTGCCCCATCCTCGCCGATCACTTACCGAGCCTTCAGAAGATAGGCAGTCTTCTGAAGGTCTCTTCCGCCCAAGCTGATAGCTCAGGTCTTCTGCCCAAGCCAATGGCTTAGGTTTTCCACCCAAGCTGATTGCTCAGGTCTTCTGCCCAAGCCAATGGCTTAGATCTTCTGTCCAAGCTGATTGCTCAGGTCTTCCGCCCAAGAATTCTCAGGTCTTCCAAGTTCGCGTAGATCACCTGGCCAGGTTTTCTGTTGTGTCGGCGTATCAAGAGTACTTCATTCCTGGCCCCACCCACGTAGGGCACCGCTTGTCCGATCCGGCGGGGGTGGATTCCAGGGACCTGTGGGAAGAAGTGGGGGCAGGTGATGAGAAGAATGGAGGCAAGACAGGATTCTGATCAAGCCTCATTTATTGGGGGTAGAACATGGGAATGTATACTGAGGGAAGGGAACGTGTCCATGGGTGATAGGCTGGTCTTGTGGGTGGCAGGCGTCCAAGGAGGGAATTGGCTGAAAGTTCATGCTGGGTCTGCAGAATTTCATGCCTTGCGCATGCATGCTGCTGTGGTTACCAGAGTTGTGGTGGGAAGGGGAGAACAAAGAAACAAGGAGGAAGAAGAAGGAAATGGCAGGGCAGGGCTGAGGTAGTTGTGAAATCCGCTCATGTTGTTGGAGGCTGTAAATAGATTTCACAGCGGGTGGCTCCCCACAATTAACCACTCTTTAGGGGAAGGATAGTTGGGAGATGCCTACCAAAAGATCTCAGACGATGGAAGTGTTAAAATGGCAGTATTGTTTCATAAACTATATGGTAGTGGATTTATGCTTGAGCACCATTATTCCTGATCAGATTAGGACTTTGCTAATTGCCATCAAAATGGATTTGAGAAACACATACTGCAGGAAAAGGTTGACTCCCAAAGTTAGTTGTCAGGCTTATTCATGGGGGCTTTGACTTTACTAGTGCTTCCTATATGTTTTTATAAAATCACCATCTGAACAGACCCTATTCAACATCATAGTATCCTCATAGTTTTCTTTTCTACAATTGCAGGGGAACTCCAGAGCAAGTGAAAAAGTAGGTGTTCTGGGCTCATCCAATGTCTGATGAGAAAACAAATATAAGAGACTCGGGCTTCAAACTAGAGACTCAGGCTAATCACAGCATTGTGGTGAGATGAGGATTAGGGGTATGATGAAGGGTTTCCATGGAGGAAATGTGCCCTTGTTACTACATTCTGTGGTAATGGCTGTGATCTCTCTAAGTTGTGCAAGTTTTGCACGCAAGGGGGTTTGCAGGTACTCTAGTTTTAGTTTCTGTGGTGTAATTTTTAGTTTGTCTCTGAGCAAAAGGGGTGACCATAAGCAGCTCCCTAGATGTTAGCTGCCATTTACACTGGACAATTACCAGGGACAGTTTTCTCAAATACAACCCATCACCACAGCATGCTCTATGTATATGACCTTGTTCTGTCCTCACCACAGCTGGATCTGGGGTTTGCTTTCTATGATGGCAAAAAGATGTAAAAGTGAGGTGCAGATGTGAACTCACTCTTGCACTGCTAAAGGGAAGGTCATAAATGTGAACTCAGCCATGTGTCATAATACTGTGACCTACAGACATGAACTTACCACACAACCATATGCTTGCTAGAAAGCATGCAAGAGAGTTCTAGCACATGTGTATGTACCTACACCCAAATTACCTGGGCCTACAAAGAGACCAAAACTGCCCATCATTATAAAGTAGCCTCCATAGTCACATGGCCTAGGGAAGTTAGCTGTCCAGAATATTACAGACTTTGGCATAGTTATTAGTACCCAAAGCACACAGTACTCCCACATGCAAATGAGCAGCTCAAAATTCTGAGTTGTGTGGCAATACATAGGATAACATGGTCAATCCTAAGAGGGCTGAGGACACAGCTCAGCAAGTCACCAAAAGCAGACAGGCAGGAAGTGGCTGTGGCTCAATCAGTTGGGCTCCTGTCTACCATACGGCATGAACCCAGGGCCTCTTTGTAAAGGCAGGCTCAGCCACATGCTGCAGAGAGCTACTGGCCCAGGTGCCATGGAATGCTACGAGCCCGCAAGCACTGCAGAAGGTCTCCAGGCCCGCAAGCACCATGGAGTGCCAAGTCAGCAAGGTGACATAACAAAAAGGGAGACAAGCAAAAAAACACAGAAGAGCATGCAGCAAATCGACACAGAGCAGACAGCAAGCAAGCCACAAAGGGGGGGGGGGAGAAATAAATAAGTAAAAATACAGACACAGAAGAACGCACTGTGAATGGACACAAAGAACTGAGAGCAATCAAAAAAAAAAGCTGCAAAGGGGTGATTAAAAATACATATATATTAAGAAAAAGCAGATAGGCATTGAGAAGACAATACAGTGCATTTGATAACATCATCCCAAATGACACCATAGATGCTCAAATCATGAGTCAACACAATACTGTCACTGAAAAATAAGAACTCAGGAACATCATCATTCTTAACCTGGTTTCTAAAACCCTTCTTGAAACATTCTTAAACAGCTGTCTTTATGGGTGTTGGCACTCAATCTAGGCAGCCCTCCATAATGAGCATCCCAGAGTTGATGGCCAATAATGAACAAACAATATTTCAATGAATTAACAAAGGGGGTTGCAAAGAAAGACTGGAAGAAAATCCATATGATTAATAAGCAGTGACATTTAAATGGTAATATATTAGATCATCAATCTTCTACAATTGATTATCTTTATTACAATATGATACTGAATAAATGCAATGGAATGTACAATGTAGACTGGAATCTAGACCACCAAAAAAAAGTTGCTTTTAATCAAGTGGAAATTCCTGTGGAACAAATGGTAAATGTAGCATCAGTACATGTGTATCCAAGGAGCTGAATTTGTTGGATTTGTCAAGAGGATACTGGCAATTTAGGTGAGATACACTATAGAGAGGAGATGTGATAGTACTCAGCCACTGGGTCACAGCATGTATTTTTGTGCCATTTGTACACTGGGTATGGCCAATTGCTTTAGGCTTCCATTAGCTACAAAGCTGGGGACACTGAGTTTTGTTTCTTTCCTCCTACTCTCCCTGCCATCTTTCTTTCATGATGGAAGGCCCCACAGCAGCAAACGTCATGCTTGTTAAACTACCATCTCTACAAAATTTAGCATCTTGTTCAAGGCCATAAATTTCTTTAGCAATTCATAAGCAACCCACACCACTGCATATTTCACATATATTAACCTGTAAAATCCTCACCAGAATCATTCTCGCAATGATGTACACTCTCCCCATCCCTTACATGAAGATTCTGAGGGGCATTGATTAATGACCCAAGACTTCAAATTCCTAAGCGGTAGAGTCAAATATTCTACCACTAATATCTGTGATAGTGCTACCTATCACAATATATACTAATATTGTGATAGTATATCACAATATACCAATATTGTGAGCTATCACTTACATCACAGGCATGATTTATTAGTGACAATGAAGGAGTTTCCATCATCTGTATATATGCATGTGCCTTAGACAGTTCTTAAACACTGCACTTATATATTTGATATACTCAGGGGTCATATAACCCAGGGTTGCATTAGTTGCATTTTACCAAATCTTTTAGTTATTAGTTTGAAAAGCAAGAGAAAGCCCAAAATGTTTCTGGTAAACTCTGAGACTTGTGAGGGATCAGTAGAACAAGTTGCCAATCTCTGCCAATGTTGGGTCACAGCTCAGTGCATGGCCCAAGTAGACAGGTATTGGGGAGATATTTTCATCTACTTGATGACTTTATTGCCACAGCCATTAAAATGATCATTCTGTGAGTACACATTGGAGGAACAGTAACCAGGAAGTAATCAAACTCCATCTTAGTCATAAGCTTCATGTTCATCACTCTCATTGCCACATTCCTGCATAGGTGGGATAAAGAATCAATGCTCAACCTCTCAGTACAGTTAATCCAAATTAACTGTCCCACAGTGGGCTGGTTCATGTAAGCATGGAGAGTCACATCACTCAGTGAATACAAAAATACAGTAATGAAAAGAAAGAATGAAGGAAAAACATAAGTTGAACATGTTACTTTTAAATGGTAATGCTTCAGTATAATGACAAGCTCTAAAGACTATCCTTATGACACATCTCAGTGACTCAATACAAAGAATAATTTACCTAGAATTATATCCAGTCCACCAATACATACAAAGAAAAATACTACACAACAAATGAGTATTTTAGTAGCAGCATTTTGTAGTAGTGGAGATTGAAATGATCTTGTGAAGTACAAAAGGACACTACAATTAGCTTTGATTCAAAAGAGGAAGGAAGAGTGATAGGACTCTGAGGGAATAGCATCTATTTAATACTATTTGTGGGTTGGATATATCATGTTGCTCTTGGATGCCTTAAGCTACATAGCCAAACATTCTTGTTTCTCATTTGTTTCCTGTACCTCTCCTCCTTTAAAATCCCTCTTCCACCAGAAAGCATGGACTACCACACATCATTCCAGGCTTATTGCCCTCAGCTCCATATTTTCTTGCCCATTGCAAAGACATGGCAGCTGCCTGAACAATTCATGAACAACACCCCTGTAAAGATACTTACTCTGTGTCCTCCCAGCAACCCCCAAGGGTCTGTTAGAGAAGTCCCCTAGAGATAGGGCAGACAAAGACGTTTCATCTAACTCAAAGGTAAGGTCACCCTTTTGTTTACTGAAATAAACTTCCTAATTTTAGCTTTCATTAAGATATGAAAATCAGACCAAGTAATTATTCATGATGTATACAATTTCCTTGGTCAGGGGGAGTGTTCATTTGGAGCCTGTTACTAACTTAGCCCTGACACAAGAGGAACCACAAGGAATCACCTGTATGATACAGGGCTAGTTTTTCCTCATAGGATTAAGATTTTATTTCCAACCTAAATAGACAGGAGAGATGGATCAAACAGGAAAATCCTGTGCATTTCCACACATCTGTTACAGTTACTTTATGGGCATTTCACTGGACCACTTTTTACCATCAGCTTTTCTAAAGGAAGCAACAGAGTAAAATATTTGTGCAAACATAAACAGCATGGTCCAATCCTCAGTGTTTTCATTTCTCTAATTGTAAGTGGCTTCAGGAGTAAGTGCAAATGGTGGTATTGGTTACACGTTAAGAAAAAAAAATCTAGATAATTTAACCACAAGGTTTTTCATGCTTACTTTATTGTGGAGAGAAGCATGCTTTCAGCTTCCACTGGGACATAAGAAATAGGGATGTGCTTCTGTTTAAGGTGAAGACAAATGGCCATGTACTACAGTACTTGGAAGCAGCTGTATTCCCATTAGGTGGTTTGGGATTTTGCTCATACTCCACCACAATTGCACACTTTACATATATTTGCACAGTCAATGGTCAAACTATAACACTGGGCTTCAAAAGGGGCAGGAGGAGTGGTAAGAATCTCTCATTGAACAAACTGCTGCATTTTATTCCCTTTGCAGGGTTATTTCCTGCTAAACACCAGTGACAGCTTCCCTTGCTATTGCTGCCCCTCCATGGTGTGGTTCTTCCTCTCCTCAGCAGCTCACTTGTACTTGCTGATTACCTGCCTCATAGACCCTAATCCCTGCTCCAAATAAGGCCTCATGACCAATCCAGGAGGAACACACCCAAGGTACTGACTGTGACTCCGTGTCCTCCAAGATCCTCCTGAAGGCCAGCTGGAATAGTTTCTAAGTGCCAGGGCAGAGAGCATACACCATTTACTTCAAGGTGAGGTCAACCTTTTTCATCTGAGTTAGAACTGAGCCATTCTTCATTTCTTCCTTTTCCCATCTAATTCAGACATGAAAATTTGATCCTGTGCACTAGAGGTGGGAAGTACAAATGTCTGGTGGGTCAGTGATCAGTGGGAATCTCTTAGCTAATCACTATGTCAAGGGTAAAATCACAAAAGGCAGCATCAAGTTATTAACTATATGGTAGAAAAATATATTCTACTTGGGTTAAAAATTTTGGACTTAGTAATCAAAATGGACTTGAGAGATACATCATCCAGGACAAGCTTCTGTCTTTTCCTGATGTGTCTCCTTTCCTTGAGTTCTTTCCCATCCTGTATTCTAAAGTCACCAAGTGGACATAAGCTTCTGGTATCACTATACAGTGAGTTCTGATCCTTACAGTGCTTTCTTTTTTTTAATGAGCATTTATTTTTATTGTATTTTTTGTAGACACAGACCACAAAAAATGTTACATTAAAAAATATAAGAGGTTCCCACATACCCCACACACACCCTCCTCCAAGGTCAACAACTTCCTTCATCACTGCAGCACATCCATTGCATTTGGTGAATACATCTTGGAACACTGCTGCACCATATGGATTATAGTTCACACTGTAGTTCACACTCTCCCCCAGTACATTCAGTGGGTTATGCCAGGATATATAATGTCCAGCATCTGTCCCTCCAATATTTTCTTTGTAATTGCAGCAGGCCCATAGAGAAAGCAACAATGGTAAGTATTCTGAAATCTCACTAGCTGAGGAAAAAAATCCACATAGTGAAAAAAAAAAAGGGGGGGGTTCTTCCATGCTAGTTTAGTCTCAAGAAGTCCCTGATTATAGCCTCCTGGTAGGAAGGAGAATTGGGGTGTGGTGAAAGCTGCGGCTATTCCAGGTAAGACAACAATTATGTTTCCTGAGAAGCTGTGTTCTCTTTCTTTGGCATTAGTCTGTGTGCACCAGAGTGGCACATGATGAAATGAAACCAGACATATGTGGCCATTCATTAACATATGAGACAGGGAAGACTTGAGAAGGTGTACAAAGTATTCAGAGCTGCACATCTAGTGAAAACAGACCCAGGCACTGGAGATATTAGAGGCTTAGATTCCTAAACCACACACTTTCTTCATGCCTCTTCTGCCTGGCAGGGTCTCTAAAAAGTTCTAGTATGAATTTGTCAACATTTCCTATTTTAATTCCTGGTCCTGAGCCCCACAGGGTCAGTGCATGTAAAGCAGATTGCAATTTTTGCAAATTTTCAAAAGTCCAGTATCCATTTGTGCTAGTAGTTATGATATGGACAATAGAGAGAACATATTCACCCTTGTAAAATGATCTCCAGGACAGCTACCCAGAGTCTAGCACTAGGTCCATTCTTTGTACTCACCTTAGTGTGTGTGTCCAGTCAACATTTCAGGGTGATAAGATTTGAGAAGAATGCTGTAACTTTTGAGCTAAATGAGGCAGTGAGAAGTTGAGGGCTGATTCCTTCACCTCTTCTTCCACATTTGCAAACTGCTTGCAACATCTCGTTGGAGGCCTGGGACTCCAGAGAGCACAGGGAATGTCTCAGGAGCCAGGCTAGGGAGCTGGGATTCCTATGGTAGCCAGCACAGCCTCAGGTAGAGAAGAGAGGGTGGAGGCCTTATTTTAATAATGTTCCTATGGATGCTTGTGTTACTAAAAGACTGACTTGTGGATCAGAGGTACATCTCCACCAGAAGCAAAGATGACGACAATCCAGGTAGGTAACAATTCTCAAAAAAGGATCTAATGGAGAGGATTCCAGATCAGTAGTTATACCTGGTGCCAAATCCAAAATGCTGGATTAGGAATTAAACCTACATTTCATCACATTCGAGAAAGGCTTGATTCCAGCTGCCCCTTCAGTGCTAAAAAACCCTAGCAGGTTTTTGTAGGACTTCTGTGAATGGGCTGCTGGATGGCTTCACACACTGGCTCTCCAAATCCTACTCAGCTGGAGTCCTGGAATTGAGCAGGCCCAAGAGAAAATCTCTGGGCAGCAGGACCACAGCTTCCCTGCTCCTCCCTAAACCAGTGCTGCTGCCAGGCATCTCTGCTATGTCCTTCAAACAACATGTGTGTCCCTCCCTATACCTTTCCCCAGGCTTGTCAAAGCACCCAAGGTACCCAGTCCTAGAGAGGCTTGATGAAGTCACTTCTTTAATTGCCCATGCATCCTGCATAAACCCTATTATGTCAATTGCAGGACAAGGGAATGTGGGCAAGTTACCTCTAATCTTGTGTTCATCCACCCAAAAGGGTTAGGAAACCTATGGGGGCACTGAGAGGACAAAGGTCTGCCCAATTCCTAAGGTCATCCCAGGCACTTGACAGCCACTTGGTTTGTGAGGTGGGTGGTAGCTCTCTTCCCCAGGATCTGATTCAACTCCAGGTTGCAGAGAGTTGCCCCTGGAGATGGGTGAACTGGTAAGTGAACAATTTATTGACTGGAGAGGACAACAATATACACTTGATCATTCCTCCATGTTCTCCTATGGAACAACAACACGAATGGAAATTAAAGCAAATAAGCACTAATTAGGAGACAGAAGAGAGGCAGGGAGGTTCTGAGCCAGGAAAATGGGAAGGAAAGCAATAGCATGCTTAGAAAGACAAGGAGACACTGACTGCTTTCTTAGTGCTCAAGGAAGATATGAGCATTTCTCCCTAAAATTAGAGCATGTGAGGTCTAGAACACAGACCCTATATCTTAGGCAAACCCCACAAGGCAGAAGAGAAGCAATTGAAGCTCAAAATCAGGATGAGATGAGGACAGAATTGTATCCTAGGTGCATGTCATGTTATGACATCAAAAATAGGGGCTTGAGCTCCCCTTTCAACCTGAACTTTCTCCTTTCCTTTTGCAAGGCCACCCCATCACCGTTACAGCATTGTGCATTCAGAAGCATTTTTCACAGATGAAGAATATTCAGACATAGAGAATGGCAACTTGCATGTAATTTATTTCCTTTCTCCCTATTTTTAAAATCTGTTTCTTATCTGTAAGCATTTCTTTGTAGCTCTTCTTTTATCCATTCTTTATATAATTATCTTGAAGGTCTCTTCCAGGAAGATGAGTTCATACCAATGACAATGTTTTTAAAACATGTCTTCAACTTCCTACCTACTATATTTCTACATTACACTGATTTTTCAACCTACTCTGCACCATGAATCAACTCATGGAATCCAGATGGGCCAGACAAGTAGCTGTGCTGGGATCAGAAGCCTAGATATCCATTATGGGGAGGGGGACTCTGTGAAGTTGGTTCTGGGCTGGGCTATCCCCTCACGGTAGTGATGCTGCACATGCAGCTCTGGAAATGCAAGTCTGCTCTCCTCCCTGCAGCTGTCTACACTCTTTGAGGAGGAGAAGGAGTCTCTTTATGTCAATTGTCTGTTCCTGGAAAGCACAGATGGCATCCAAGATGTAGAAAGAGAAGAACAAGAAGAGGAAATGTTGAGTGTGGTGTGGGTAGAATGAGGAGGAGAAGGGAAACAGGTCAACTAACACTCCACTGATTCTTTACTTTCTCTTGACACTTCAGGAAATCAAGCCTTCTTGAGGAGCTTACTGAAGAGACTGCAAGTGTGGGAGCATGGAGATAGAGGTGAGAATTGGATGGTGAAAATAAGTGCAGGCAGGTGAAGGATGCCCTGAGACCCTCACCCCAGGGACTAGAAACCCATTCCACAAAATTCCTAATTTGCTCAACTATGGCTCCTTAGTTAAGAGGAGAGAGCTCTAGCCCAGTTTAAGAACAGAGTTTGCCCTCCCAATCCCCTTAAGGCCCACCAGCTCTTCCCCTCCCTATTACTGAGTGTGGTGGATAATGTGGAGTGTCATTGAGTGCCACCTAGTCAGGTCTCAAGGGAAAAGTTTGAGTTAAATTGTTAGTTTGCCAGGGCTGCTTTACCCAATACCACTGGCTAGTTGGTGTATATGCAGGAATTGACTGCCTAAAAGTTTCAGAGGTTAGAAGTAAACTCTAGGTGTGAGCATGGCCATGATTTCCCTCAAGCTGGTGGCAGTTTGCCAGCAATCCATAACTCCACTTCTCCCTCCATCACCTATCATCTCTTTATATTTGTCTCCTCTGCTCCTGCTCATGAATTTCTCTAGACTTGCTCTCTTCAGGACTCCATGCATAAAGGACTAAAGCCACCCTGTAGCAGACTGGCATCACTTACACCAATAAGATCTAACAGCCCTATTCACAAATGAGTTCACTTCCCTAGGAGTCAAGGTGAGGGTGAAATCATGACTTTATGGCTGGACCTGACTTGATCCAACAAGAACAGTGATGCTCTGAGGTCCCTCTTAAGCAAGAAGGGTAGCTACTGTGGCCATCTGTTCTCACTGGGACCTCTCAGTTGCCCAAGACATGGGGTTCTCAGCCTCTGCAGTTCTCTACCCAGATACCAGATTAGCTCATGCGCCTTTTCTACAGATGCAGGTCTTCAAGATTTCTCTATGTATGTAGAAGTCAAAGAAACAAAACCTGAAGGAAATTTCCCTGCAGAGCTAACTTGGGATGAGAGAAGCAAGGGAGATTTCGCATTACTCATTTCCCCATATTAAAGATTGCAGTTATTAAAATAACTCTATTATACTATAATGAGGAGTGTTTTATAATATCTACATTTTGGAATATATTAATGTAAGAAAATTTGTTTTTGGTACCACAGTATAACTTTTTAAAAATGGAAAATGACAGGTAAGCTTTGTGTTTGATTAAGAATGAAACTGCTGATTAGGAAAAGGAAGGTTTTTTTTAATGTGACTCTTTCATGACTGAACTCTGTTGGAAATTTCTAGACAATCTTTGTCACAGACAGCACCCTCTGCAAAGAGCAGCAATAGGAATTCAATGCCTCCTGGATCTGGCTCCCAGGGGTATCAGGGACCTAAGGTCACTTCTCCAGGGTCTGAGGTGCCTTCTGGGTCTTGCAACCCACCTCAGGTTTTCCAGATTCTGTATTTGTGTTGCAGATCCTACAACTGACAGCTGCAGAGACCTTGACAAGAGGCCTCAGTTTGAGGCTAAGAGGAGCTGGAGATCTCACAGTGTTTGGAGATGCCTCAGTACTCACTCTTCTACTCCACTCAGAATGAATCAATTTAA
Source organism: Dasypus novemcinctus (assembly GCF_030445035.2). NCBI lineage: Eukaryota > Metazoa > Chordata > Mammalia > Cingulata > Dasypodidae > Dasypus > Dasypus novemcinctus. The sequence goes on along the minus strand of NW_026688125.1, from coordinate 103,246 downwards.
TGACAGTTCAGTTTTACTTCAAAAGATTAGGCTATTTTAGAAAGAGGTTAATTTAATTTTACTTATTAAACAATATTTGTATCTTTAATACATGTATATATATAGATAAGCACCCTAAACAAAGTTAGCACTATATGAATTATATTTGGTCTCCATAATGGCTCCCAATTCATACTCTCACTCCTAGAATCCTCATTGTTAGTTGAATAATGGTAAATTGAGTGTGTATCATCCATCCTCCTGTCAATGAATTTCAGTAATTTCATTTACTGAACTCTGTTCACTCACATGGAACATGTCTAGTAGGATAATTGAGTTTCAATGAATTTTTTTGCTGTTTTTTCTCTATTTTTTAAATGTTACATTCAAAAAATATGAGGTCCCCATATACCCCCCACTCCCCTCACCCCACTCCTTCCACATCAACAACCTCTTTCATCATCATGGGATATTCACTGCACTTTATGAATACATTTTGGAGCACTGCTGCACCACATGATAATGATTTAAATTGTAGTTTACACTCTCTCCCAGTCCACCCAGTGGTCAATGCCTTTTTTTATTACATTTCTGTGTTGCTGGGTATAAAACCACAAATATTGCTTTCCACAAATATACTGCCCCATTTTGCATCTGGCACAAAATATTGTTCTCAAAAATGTTGATGAAATAGTAATTACTTTGTATAATGCATGCATAAGGATTTTTATATTTTCTTTAATGGGTAATTTTCCTAAAATATGCCTTGCATTTAGCCTTTCTTAGTCAGTGCTCAGTGTGCACTTTTGATATGCAGCTTCAAAGAATTTCATATCAAACAAAGGAATTGTAATTTTTAGTATTTCTTTCAAGTCTTTCAACTGGTTTTCTGGTTCAGACATTCTATACCATTCCTCATTGTATTAACTCAGGGTTCTCTATGGAAACAGAATCAACAGGAGATATCTGTAAAGAGTATGAGATCTTATAAAATTCTCTCATGTATAGTGGGGATGCACAAATCCAGATTCTGTAGGCAGGCTGCAAAGCCAGGGGCTCTGATGAAAGTCCCACGAAGTTCCCAGGAGACGCTGGCTGTCCAAAGAGGAGCTGGGAAATTTTCTCTCAGTGCTGAATCACTTCCCCTTTTTAAGGCATTCAGTTGATTACATAAAGCATCACACATTGCTGAAGGCAATCTCCCTGGTTGACTGTAGACATAATCAGCCATCTATGCAGTAAACTCACTGATGACTTAAGTCCACAAATGCCCTTATATTACAATTAGCCCAGTGCTTGCTTAACCAAAAAAGTGGGCACACATTCTGGTCAAGTTAACATATTAACATAACCATCACACTCACCTGTTGACTTCTCTTTCAAATCTTTAACATTCTACACTCAATATCTTTTCAGCACTTTCCACTTATTACCTTCTCTTTCTACTTAAGCATTGTCACCCTATTTCATATATATTAGATTTCAATTTTGAACTGATATTTTTCCAATTTTCTTACTGCCTAATTTCTCCCCATTCATTTTTTGTTTTATAAATAATTCATAATGTCTTCTCAAATATTGTTTCATTTTCTTAGTGCCTCGTATCTTCTTTTGAGAAAGTATATTTCAGTACATAATATAAATCATGATAAAGAGCTTTCATTCATTTGGGGTTATTCTGTACTTACTCCTTTTCTCACTATATTATTTGAAAATAACATGAATTTTTTCTTTTGATTTTCACATGGCTTTAAAAAATTATAGACAGAAGTGAGATTCAAAATACCTTTTCCAACAACACAGAATGGTTTCTGTGTCTAGATGTATTATGAAATTTTTTTTAAAGCATGGAAGCTTTCTTCCCGATATTTCTGGATTCTGTACTTTTAGCACTCCTAAAAATGCATCGTCACTCTCATTACCTCTATTGCACCCATCATTGTGTATTTTTTTCCTCCATGTGACTACTGAATATTCCTTTTAGCAAGTGAAACATGAATTACCACTTTGCCAAAATCAAGTCATTCTCCATAAATGGTTATGTATTTTTAAAACCAATTATCTGTTATTTTCAAATATATAACTTGCATTGTATTTCATTACTGAATTAACTTATTTTTGAATATTTATATACATATTATTCCTATACTCATTAGGTTTTAGTTTCTTATATTTCTTTTATATGTAAATTTCTTTGTTTTTACACTTTATATCTGAGTTGACTTCAGAGTTAACTTCCTTTTTATTTCATTTTAAATCAATCTATTTTCATACATATTTGGTGTTAGCAATGGCAGTTCATATCAGCAATTTTTTAAAAATTTCTATTATTTTGATTCACAATCACATGGGTTCAGTGTCATTTATATGGACTACAATATCACCACCATATGGCTTTAAACTTATCATCAGGCACATACACCAACATCCCTGAAGGAATCTTGGTATTCCCATGGCCCCCAAGGATTGTCTTTAATACTTGTCCTTGATCCATTAATAGTACTGTTTTCTTAATAACCTCTAGAAAGAATAAATTCTTTTGATATGCTTTACTGAATTTTAAAACTTAAGAACACATCAAAATGTTTCAGGCATATTTTATCATGAGTGGATTATTAAAACTTGAACACGTGGACATTAGAAAGAATTCAGTTCTTCAAAACCATAAAATTGTAGGTATGCTACAATTAACTCACATTCCAGGATTTCATAAATGCACTCACAGGATGCTATCACCTGGGAACTTTCTACTGCTTACTAAGCAGAGGGACATTTGTGGAAGTCATTCTACTCTGTTCATATACCTGCATCTACAAAACTCACTGCTAACATAATACTCAATAGTGAAATCCTGAAAATCTTGCCTATGAAGTCTAGCCAGAGCAGTTGGGTAAGAAAAAGAAATAAAGTCATTCAGATTGGAATGGAAGAAGGAAAGCTATCCTTACATACAGATGACATAATCTTATAAAAACAAATTCCAAAGAATCCACAATACTAATTTTACAATAATTTTACAATAAAGCAAACTTGTCATGTATAAGATACACAAAAAAGGTTTTATAATACAGCAAAGGATTTTTTTAGAAGTCCATTTAATTATCCACTAACAAATTGAATACCTAATGAATTTAATGAAAGGGTGAAACACTTGAACACTAGCAAACATACCTGCATTAAACTGAAGTCCTAGACATATGGTAAGACATCCTTTGTTCAAGGATAGTAAGACTCAGTAATGTTCTAATATCAATACTACCTAGAGGAAACTACAGATCAATATAATAGTTTAAAAAATCCCAGCAGCATTATTCTTTTTGCAGAACTGGAAAAACTGATTGTCAAATTTAAATGGCACCAATTACTGTCTTGAAGAGTCAAAACAATCATCTTTCTCCTTTGTGAGATTGGGAGAGCTTAATTTATATAACATCAGGAGGTCTTTCCTTGAGATCTGGTTGACTTAAGAATTTGCAGGATCCTCAGGGACATTGGGGTTCGCAGAAATTTGGGTTATAATTCTCCTTGTTAATGGAGGGCCACTATCTTCCTGTAAGTTTAATGGGGACTCAGAGGCAAGAATGTGGAATATCTCTGAGTATAGAGCTGTATTGTTGTAGAATTTGAGAGGTTCAATTATTTGTGTATAGAGAGGCCAGGACTCAGGAATGATTTTGAGAAGGAAAAATGGTTTATTGACAGCCGGCTGGACTCGGGAACTTTCCGTTTCAATCCGGAGCCAGGAACAAGATTTTTTAGTCCCTTTTATACAGAAAGGAAAGGCCAAATGGTCCTTTTGTTTCAGTTCTCAATAGGCTTGAATTAGCATATATTTCCACATCTTAGGTAAGCTTTTAGCATGGACCTCAGGCATTCGATAAGCTTTTAGCATATTTGGTTTGCATTTCCCCTGAATACTTAAAGTTTATAGACCTTGCATTGTTAAACTGTTTCCTGCTCACCAAGGGCAGGACTGCAACCTTTTATCATCCCACACCCACAAGTCACAGATACTTTAAGGTTATCTCTGAAGAGACAAAGAGCCTCCCACCCATAGCCCACATCAGTATCTCTCCTTTGGGGGACTTTCATTCACATTGGGTGCAGTCTTGGGTTCTTAGAAGGAAGTAAAGGTCTCTTAAAAAAATGAATAACTGACAATCTCCCTCCCCTGTAGACCCTAAGTCATAGGATCTGCAGTGAGTTAAGCATGAGCAAGGGTATGAACATTCATTCAACAACACTAGTGACCAATAAAGTTCATAAGAAAACTAGAAAGTCTCACTGATACATCTTATGGAATGAACATGATCTGGGTGAGGAAGGACTGAAGTAGGAAGGTGCACAACTCCAGGCTGCTCAGAGAGTGGTTCAGGTCTTTAGCCAGGGGAACTACTGTTGTCGACCACCTCTAGAGAAGTTCTCATTATCACAGATTATACTTTTCACCTCCAGAATTTCTATTTCAGTTGATTTTATACTTCTTAGCTGTTTATTTATATTCTCTATTTGGTGAGACATCCTTCTCATGTTTTCCTTTTACTCACTGAGCAGATTAAAAATTGGTAATTAAGAGACTAGTCTGGGAAAATGGCATCAATGGAGGTGGGCACTGCTGAGTTCTTTCACAAAAATGGTAGAGAAAGGGCAGGGGCCTAACCTGAATGAGCTGTTTGGGGAATCCACAGAGCAGGAGGCTGCAGGCATGCAGGCATCATTAAGGAGGGAGATGGACAAAGAGACAAAGATCCCAAGGGAAAACCATGAGGTGCTCAGCCCTGTGGCTGGAGAAGTTGGTGGATAAGTCCCACCCTCAAGGCAAATAGCTTCTGTGGACCCCCTGCTCTCAAAGGCCAGCTGAGTGGGAGGAAGCATTCCCTGGAGGAAAGGAGCCCTGGTGAAGGGTGGAGAGTGGTTTTCTTTCTGCCATTTGGGAACCTGAGCCACCTTTGAATCTCAGGGAGGACACCAGCCAGCATTGAGGTGGCCCAGGGGAAAGGAAAGGGGGAATCTGCTCAGGCAAGCTGTCAGACCCAGCCACCTTGGGAGAGGAACTTGGCCAAGGAGGGGGCAGAGACAGGCATCTAACTAGTCCAGCCACTGAAAACTGTTAGAAGTCCACCTGCCTAAGGGAAATGGGGGCAGGAAGAGCCAGATAAACTTTCTTTTTTGTTGGGTTTGTTTCTTCGTGTTATTCAGGAGAAAAACTCTATCAACTTCTACTAAAACAGACTAACAGCTTAAAAAACTTTGTCACATTAATAGAGAAAGAACAAAATTTTAGCTTTACATCATTAGATTTGATATTAAAGCTTTTAAATTTTTATAAATAGACCCATCAAATCTTACTCAACTTTAACCATAAAAGTTATTTTTCCATGAACCTTTTGAACTTTCTGTATTCATTCAGGATTTGTCCCACACTTTACTTTTTCTTAATAACCAGTTATTTTATTTTAGGGCATAACTACTTTCTTTTTCCATAATAAGAAAACATTCTATTTACATACATAAGTTACCAAAGTGATTTTGGAAACTATCTCAGAGCAAATCTCTTACAATATATAATTACCTTGCTTACATTAACAGGTAGTTTATTTTAACAATACAGGAAAAATTACTTTTTCTATTGTTTTATGAAAACCTAAGATTCCCAATGGAATCAAGATCACTTTATTTTTACCACCACCTTAATATGAAGATTGAGGTGTTTGTTGCCTATTTAGCTTGTAGAGCTGCTGTAGAAAAAGAGGGAAATGCCTACCTTGCACATAGGTACCTGGTTCAAACCTTGGTACCTCCTAAGAGAAGGGATCTAGAGAGAGTAAGGCACCCAGCTAGCACCTCATGATAGGAACTCATAGATGGTGTTTCTATTATTTTGTTTTATGGTTGTTTGGGATCTTTTTTCTTTTTTCTTTTATTCACTAAAACTGGTTACATCACCTGCAGAGGGCAGGCTGCAGGGTGAGTGACTGATGAGCACCAGCAGTCTTGGGAGGTCCCTAGGGGCCTAAGAGGGAAGGCTGCTCTTCCTGGGTTGTTACTCTTTCGTTTCTTGTTTGTTCTTTTACCTTTTGTTTCCTTCATTCTGTTACCTAATTTTTCAACCTACTTTCTCTTCTTTCCTTCATTTTTCTGTCTTCCAGCTTCTGTTGATTTTCTTTCATTCCACCATTTCTTCTTTGGTCTTTATGTTTCTTTTTCTTTGTCTTCTTTTTTCCCCTTTCTATTCTCTTCTCATCTGCTTAGTCTTTCAATTCATTATTTTTTTTCTATTTTGTTTCTTGTTTTATTTTTTTCCTCATCTGTCTAGTCTTCAAATTCATTCTATTTTTTTCTAGTTTTTTCAATCCCAACTCTTTATTCTTATTCCTTTGTATTTGTTATGAATTTTACTCATATTACTTATTTCCAAACTTATGTACAGTTCCTCTTGTATGTTTTATGATTAATACTATTCTCCTTTCCTTATCTCTTTCCTTTTCTCTGAGCCTTTTTTTTTTTTACAAGGGAACAGAGACAACTGCAAGGATATAGAATGAGAGGAACCAAGCAAAAAAAAATATCCTTGGTGAATGCAAAGAAACAAAATAGCTCATCAAGATAAACAGATGGTTAGACACAACAAAAAATTACAAGCCATACTAAGAAAACAGGAAGACACGGCCCACTCCAATGAACAAACTGAAAAACAGGAGAAGATACAAAATGGGGAACTAATCAACGGTGTCCAAACAAATATCATGAGTGAAATTAATGAAGTGAAGGAAGAGATAAAGGATATTAAGAAGTCACTGTGGGAACATACTGAAGAAATTGTAAATATACATAAAAAGATAAAAGACCTGATGGTGATGAATGGCATAATGCAAGAAATCAAAAATACCCTAGAGGTACAAACAACACATCTGAACTGGCAGAGGAAAGAATCAGCAAAGCAGAAGACAGGACAGCTGAAATCAGGACAGATAGATAAAAAGACCCAAAAAATTTCAGGAGGAACTAGGGATGTGAATGAGAACAAGAAATGCACAAACAAGCACAAGAACAGATAGAGCACAGTAATGTCCACAGTGGCATTATTCACTACTACCAAAAGATGGGAACCTAAATGTCCATCAACAGAGGAATGGATACACAAATTGTGCTATATATATACAATGGAATATTACTCAGCTGTAAGAAAGAATGCAGTGTTAACACATGGGATAACATGGATGAATCTTGAAGACCTTATGTTAAGTGAAGCAAGCCAGGCACTGAAGGACAAATATTACATGACCTTACTGATATGAATTAAACAAATTAAGAAAACTCACAGAGCTAGAGCCTGGAAGATAGGTTTACAGGAGATAGAAAGGGAGCAGAAGATTGTGAGCCAAGGCCCATATGAGAGAAACCTATGGTAAGGTGTATAGGAGTAGTTGTGCAGTGGAAGGGCATGACAGTGCTGGATCGGCAGTGATGGTAAGTGCTGGTTTGTGAAGGGTTAGGGAGGGGAGGGTTGGTTGGACTGTCAATGGAAATGGGGGAATGATGGGGGAGGGAGCAGGTGAACACTGGGGATTTGTAGGTATGTGATTGAAACTACAATGTTGGGAATGTTATTTTGCCAAGTATGGCAAGGGGGATTACCAGTTTACAGAGTTGGATGTAGGGAGGATGCAGGACAGGGTGCACCTGGGGTAGGCATCTAGGGAGTGAGAGTTCATCTTGTCAATTGTGTGTTGTATCAGTGGGTGCAGGGCGATATAATGAGTGGGAAGGTGTTGGATTCCCATCCTAGGGAGTTCTGCTGTGCTTATCAAATAGAAAGGAGGGAATCTCTTGAGAGCTAGGGTGGTGCCTCATAGGGGAGGGCAGAATAGTATGTAAAGCCCAAAATGTTGTAAGTATCTCTGAAACTTTTTCTTCAAGGGAGGGGAAGGAAGGAATAAAATAGATGGAATATGGGGCATTTTTGGGGTGATGGAAGACCATGTTAAATTTCATCAAAATTTATAAAGGAGTATGGTTTCAAATGTAAACCATAATGTAAATCACTGACCATGGTTAGTAGCAATGTTTCAATATCTGTACATCAATTACAACAAATGTATCATCCACATGTAAATGCCTTCAATAGAGGAAAAAGGGGAAGATGTTGGGTATATGGAATCTCCTATACATTGTATGTGAATTTACTGTAATAAAAGCTTCTCTGAAGACAAAACAAAAATAAATAACACCCTGGGGGAATAAACAGAAGAAAATGTCACTTAACACACAATACAACACATCTTGCAATGATGAAAGACATGTTAAATTTTTAAAATTTATTTTACTTTTCCTCATTTCAAATTTTAAAGGTTTTTTTTTTGTATTTTCATTGATAATTTTTAAACTATCATTATTTCATTTTCCTATTAATTGTATTTGATTATTGTGTTGGTTTCATGTCTGAAGAAGTTCTGGATCACAGAAGGGTTACAACTGTGGCAGGAGAGGATGATTGCTGTAGGGTGTCAGTAATGGGGGATGCATGGGAGGAGGGTGACCTGGGGCAAACCTATAAGGCATATAAATGTACGTAAGTATTCATGGGGCATTGTCACAATGGGCAGAGATTTACACACAACTGAAAGAATATCAAATTCCCGTTCTGGGGAGCATGCCACATTCTTGAATGGGGCAGCAAGAATCGCCCAAGTACAGAGACAGTGACTAGTGAAGAAGGATGGACTGATGGCAAACCCTTGAAAGTGATGACTGTATTTATGAAACTTCACTTCTGAAATAGAAACTTAGCATAGTATTATAGGGTGCCTAAGAGTTACCTCCGGAGAGACTCCTTGTTGCTCAAATGTGGCCTCTCTTAAGTCAAACTCAATATATAAATGCATTACCTTCCTCCCAGCGTGGGATTCGACTCATAAGGATGAGCCTCCCTGGCACTGATGGATTACTACCAAGCACCAACTATCAATGCTAGGAGGAGAAAGACCTTGACCAAAAGGGGGAAAGGGTAAAGACAAATGAGTTTATAAGGTAAGAGACTTCAAAGTGAGTCACGAGGTCATTCCAGAGGTTATGCTTGAGCAGGATCTCATTGACTGCCAAAGTAAACACTGCCTCAAACATTAGGGCTCCTGAGGGCTCTGGAGACATCCAGACACTATAGGCAGGGCAGACAGCTCAGGCCTGGCATCATGCCAGAGGGCACTATTTTGAACTTATACTCCCCAGTGTGACAGAGGTGGACTCAGTTGTGGTTTCCCTACACGTGACTTTTCTGCCCCTTCTACCTGAACCTATAGTTAGTACTAGAGTTGATAAGGGTATGTAAATCTTTGGGCTATCCATATGCCATTTGAGGCCTGAATCTCAACAGAGTTGCAACACCTACTCTCCAGTTCATTGTACTCATCCAGGAGAACTAAAAAGGAGATAATGACGGACAAGGACCATCCCAAGCTACACAGTGTGTGCAACTGCAACCAAGATAGTCCCATCCATCTGCCCCATGGTATCTAAGACCCCTCCCAATTAAAGGATGGAGTGGATTCACCATCCCAGAATCCTCAGGATTGGGGAATGAATGATGGACTAGAGTAAACTTACTAGTATTCTACTATAGACAATGTGATTCTGGCAACGGAAGAACTTTTACCCTTCATGAGAAGGCAGTGGCCACTGGAGGTCCTGAGGGGAGGGAGAGGGAAAAATAGGTGTAATATGGGGGCATTTCCCAGACTTGGGAATTGTCCTGAATTTAATGGCAATGACAGATACAGGCCATCATATATCCTGTCAAAACTTACAAAATTGTGCAGGACATGGTGTAAACTACAATAGGAAACTATAATCCATATACAATGCCTATATAGCATTATAGGCAATGCTCCAAAATGTGTTCATCAATTTTCAAAAATGTACCACATGTATGAAGGATGCTGTTAATGTGGGAAAATGTGGGAGGAATGAGGAACAGAGCATATGGGAATCCCCTATATTTCTTATATATCATTTATGTAATCTAAATACCTTCTTTAAAAAAATGGAAAAGTATATAAAATTTGGTAATTTGTAATCTTTGCAGTGTATTAGTCAGGGTTTTCTAGGGAAACAGAATCAACAAGGGATATCTGTCAATAGTAAGAGACTTATCAGAGTTTCTCATGCAGCCATGGGGATACACAAGTTCAGGTTCTGCAGGCAGGCTGCAACCAGGAGCTCTGGTAAAAGTCCAGTGAAGATTCTTGATGCATTCTGGGAGATGTTGGCTGTCCAAAGATGAGCTGGGAAATTCTCTCAATGCTGGAATCACTTCCCCTTTTAAGGGATTCAACTGATTGGGTCAAGTGTCACTCACTGCTGATGGCAATCTCCCTGACTGATGTAATTATAACCAGCTATCTATGATTTACCACTACAGTAAGGTCAATGGTGACTAAAGTTCATAAATGCCCTTGTATTACAGTTAGTTCAGTGCTTGCTTGACCAAAGAACTGGGCATAATTACCTGGCCATGTTGACACAATAGCCTAACCATCACACCTAGTAAGTTCAAAATATGGGTTTCCTAAAGTTTCATTTATATCACTTTTTTCCCTTGTATGTGGGATATTCTTCCTTCTTCCATTGCATGCTCTGAAAACTGGATCCTTTGAATATTTTAAGGTGGCCAGTCTGAAATCAGATTTTCCTGAATCCATGGTTTGTTGTGACTGCTTGCTGTAGTTGTTTGTTTAGTCAGTTTCTGACACTAATTTTGTGAAACTGGTAAAATTTTCCAGGTATGGTCACTTAAATCTCTGTTCCAATAGCTTAGTGGTCACAAAGGGAATGGGCAGAAATTTCCACACAGACCTAAGATCAATAAAAAATTTCAAAGTCCTTGCAGATATGTTTTATCTGTACAATGGAACATAGGTTTAACACTCAGCCAGTTCATGACTCCACAACCCTACACATCCTGTTTGTACAAATCTTAAGGGTTAACCAGAGCTGAGAGATTAGGACATTTTTAAGGTCTTTTCTATTCATGCACCTAGCCATTGCATGCACATTGAATCTAGATATGCAAGAATATATTGCAGCTTTTCAAAGACCTTATTAGACAAACCACCTCATTCCTCCAAAGCATTTGGCTTAGTCTTTTGCAGCCCCAACTACAATCCTGTGAGCCATGTAGCAACTAGTTTATTTACTTAAATATTTTGGTAAATAGCCTGAGCAGCCTGAGCACTGGGAAGGTTCTGAGTTAGGTGAAATAAATGCAGGTCCCTGGAGATGGACCTACAGGGAGTTACCATCCAAGTAAAACTATCAACTACAAACCATTGAGAATAAGTCCTTCCTGCTCCTTATGGTATAGATTATAACAGAAATGCAAGCTGTCATCTTCAAAGCCATTACCAAGCTGATGAGAAGGATTGGACCAAAGTAAACAAAAACAACTCAAATTCTCTCTTACACATTTTTACCTATTCTTTTAAAATCATGATTCAAAGTTCCCCTTGTTGTATTCTTTTGTTTAGCATGGTTTTGTGAAAAATTTTATTTCGCTAGTTTTCTCATATACTTGATGCTTTTTTAGATGGAATGATCCCAGGACTTCCTAATGCACTGTTTATTATTCTTGTTTTAGGAGGTATCTGGGAATGCCCCCCAGGACCTCATACATGGGAAGCAGGCACTCAACAACTGAACTACATCTGCTCCCAATAAGAGTTGCTTTTTTCATTTATTTGTTTTCAGGAGGTATTGGGGTCAAACCCAGGATGTGGTACATGGGAAGCAAGTGCTCAACCACTTGAGCTACATCTGCCTCCCCCAAGGGACTATTTTTGCTTCTTTAACATTATCAGCTCTTTAAATTTATAAATATTGTGAAGGACTTTCCCTATATTCCATGCTCTGAATTTCCAGACTTATATTTTACCAGTTCACTCTTCTGGGTGTTACTCTTTATGTGAAGTTTTAGAACATCATAAGAATGGTTTATCTCTTCCCTCATCTTTTTTCCCAACAGTTCCTCTCAATCTGCCTTTGTTGGATATTTTTCAACTCATGTGGGGATAGGAGGAAGGGTGAGAGCTCCTCTATGGTTCATTGTTATTCTTATTTGTCCTCAAATTTATTTTTGACATTTCAACATTCTTTCTCTAAAATGCATGCTGAGAGTGTGGCTGTTTCATAAATTTCTTATTTTGTTTTCAGGGTGTACTATCATTTTTAGAAAGAATATTGGGAGAAAATCACCTACACAGATACCATTGTCGTTATGTAACCCTAAGAGTCAGTTTCAGTTTATAAAAAGAAAAATATTCATAGATACAATCCATACAAAGGAAAGCACTTTGGGATCCATATTTTTTTTCAGGCTATAAAGGAAATTTTATTTATTTATTTTTAATTTTTATTTTTGTATTTTTTCTCTGTTATTCACAATATTTTTGAAAACTGCAAAATGAATACTGAGACAACGCATTTGAGAAAAAATGATGCATCTGAGTGTGTCAGCTAAGGAAAGGAGAGTCCATTTCTAGACCCCCTGATGCCTCGAGGAGGCAGCTTCTGTGCTAACAGATTTATAATAGAATGAAAAGTCAGGCATACAAGAAGGCCTTGAAGTGCTGGCTTCATTCTGCCTAAGTCATTGGAAACTCCTCAAGGGAGACAAAGACAGGCTCTGAAAAGACAAACACTTCCTAGAAGTACTAGCCACCTGATTGGCCAAAACTGCCTTTAGGAGAATTAGGGCTCAACCAGTCACATCATCTGAGACTGGTCCACTTATCTCAGTGGGGCTCTAATTATGTGATCATTGTCTGTTAACGCTATATGCAGAAATGTAACTGAGTCATCAGACAAATAATTATAACAATAAAAACCTATGGATAACAATAGAATAATACAGATTGAGACTGGATTTTAGGCAGGACCATAATTTCCTTCCTAAGGCAGCCTATGAGGTATTATCTCTGTATTTCACATTAGGAAATGAGACCCAGACTATCTAAGTTGCCCAATTGGTAAGGTCAGAGTCTGGGTTTAGCCCTGACCCTGTGGCTCCAAGGGCCATGATCCTAGTCACATTAATCTTCTGACTTTGAACATCATAGATGCTGTCAAAATATCATGGATAAAGTATTGAAAAATCATTTCAAGACAAATCTTCACAAGGCCATTCAAGTTTTTTTTCCTTTCATAGACGTCATTAGCACTCAAAATATATCTTATTGCAATTTATATACCCTAATCCAAAAATTCGTGATACAGAAGAGAAAGCAAAGGAAATGAAAATCACAAATAATCTTACCATTCAAGGGAAATCACTTCTAATACTAGAAACCATTTTTTCTCTAACATTTCATAGCACATATTTATATGTAAACTGATCATTTAAGAACATCATGACACAACTTATATTGTTTTACCAGAAAGTATTCCAGCTTTTTCTTTCATTTGGATCTTACCATATCAAATATTGGTTTTCAACATATCACTCGTTAAGTTTTGTTCCATTGTATTCATATACCAATCTTTAATGCAGTTTCAAGAGCTTTACTGACATGAAATTTATGTACAAGATAAATCACCCAAGTTGTGGTTATTTAGCATTTTACCCATTGCTTTACTCATTTTGAAATTTCTGTTGGGGAAATACTTAAAATACATGAAGGAGATTCCATGTTAAGATTGCATTTCTCTCTCTGCACTCCTTATTAAGAGCTACATTATAATGCCGTATCATTTTTATAAAGTAAGGATTATTAGTATATAATTTACATAAAGTTTTTAGCATTAGTTTTTATATTTCCTGTTCAATGACAAAGAGGAGAAAGAAATGTTTACATCTGCATTAATCTAATTCTTTGGTTTGTTACACATAATTTCATTCATGGTTTTCCTGTGGAAAATTTTATGAAAGTAATATTATTTATGTATGTTTTACTGTTATTTTTAAAGTGACCTAGATATTTTGGTATATGCTGTCAAGGGGGAAATATGTTTTCATATTCCTGTTATTTTCTAAAAAATGACATTTATTGAATATTGGTAATTTTCTACACCTATTTTTATAATACATCAAATAATTATTATGGATGACAATGTTTTGGGAATGTTCATTGATCTGTTCACTAAGTATGTACCATAACTACATGCATTTCATATGGCCAATGCCTGAAGTTCTGGAATTTTCTAGAAAACACTGCTATCACCCAGATATAATGAAGACTATAGGTGAATATCTTCCAGTGACAACAAAAGCATGGAATAGCCGTGGAAGGCTGCAGGAAGGCCTTTTCTGTGGTGTGGACCAGGAAATTGTTAAAAGTGTGAACTGTTTGTGTCTGCAATCAAAAATTCCCCCGCTTTGCAATAAAACTCCCATTTGTCTCCCCAAATCAGTCTGCAAGCACCTCCTGTCCTATTAACCCCCCAATAGGCCACTCAGGGCTTATGAATTCCCCAGTACTGTACAGCCTCCGGGAAAAAAAAAAAAAACAACGCCACGGCAGCGCCTAGTGCTGCAGCAGCGCCCGGTGCTGCAGCTCCGCCCACCCAAAGAGGGAGCTTTCTGTGCGCAGCCGGGACCTCCGTGTATTTTTTCTGTTACCTTCCCACCAAATCAATGTCCAGATACCTCCTGTCCTGCAAAAATCCTGAAACAGCCTGGTGAAAGAAGAGGAAGTTGATACAATCTGTGGGGATCCCTCTCTGTGCTCATCACTGAGTGAAAAGCTGGTGAGGAACAAAAGAGTCAATCTTTGGTCTCACAGGGCTTCATGTCTCCAGTGAAAGTGACCACTACACAAACTATACAAATCTATTTGGATTTACAAGTCTGTGCATTGCTTAGAAAGAGAAGTTCAGGAAGCTCTGAGGGCATGTACCCACTGTTATCCTGACCTGACCTGTGTGGGAAGTGAACGTTTTCCTCATAGAACACCATATATGGAAGACTTTACTTTTAAAATGGCCAATACTGTCTGTCATCTGAGGAACCTGAGATGACTCTGTTTACCTGCTGCCCAGCTCATGGTGAAGGAGGCAGGTGTCAACCCTGTGTACCTAACCCATGATCCTATCCCATGGCCAAAATCTCCTGCATCCTATACTTTGGAGTGGCATCCGGTGACTGAGTATTTCTTAAGCTAGTGCAGGTGTGTTGTAGTTTGAAAATATGATGACAAGTTCTTTTACCAACCTGTTCTGAGACTTCCCTGCTGCCTAGAAGGCCTGGTGACATAGGTCATCAAGGCAAAGCCAGCTTCAACCACAGCATGTGAGTGAAGTCAAGCCAGATGAGTCAAACTCCTGGCTGTAGAAACAACCCCAGACAGAGAGCTCTTACTGCTGAGGCCCAAGACATCATAAAGCAGAACAGACATCCCCACTGCTCCCTGCTGAACTCCTAACCCATGATACATGGGCAAACTAATAGTGTTTTCAATCATTATGTAATAACCTAGGATTTCAGCTTTGTTCTTCCTCACTTTGAAATCTCACTATTGGTGACAATGCAGGGGGAAAGATCATTATCCCTCATGTAACTTATTTTCAAAGAAGATAATGTATGGGTCTAGGATTCAGTTTTTAAAACAAAACATTTACTCTGAAATGACACACTTGTCCATGTAAAAACACACGAGTCTATACAGCAGCAGCTGGACCTTGCAAAGTGGAGAACACATGCACTCTGAACATTCTGGGATGGCCCCTCACTGTGGTTATCTCATGAAGCATGTGTGGCTCATGGCTCTGACACTCTGCTCATAGAGTTGCAAAGTTGGCAGCAGGTAGAAAAGCTCTCAGCTTCATTACTACAGTTCACAGAGATGGGAAATCTCAACTGCTGCTCCAGAGGAATGCTGGAATGCTCATATGGACCCGCTAATTAACTCACTCCTCCAAAGGAGCTAGTTTACTGTTCACAAATTATTTTCATCTCTTTACAGTTTCTCCTTTTCATTTGATAATGAAGAGTTTTAGATGAGTTTTATGTTTTTGTTATTCCTTAATTTATATTTTTGATTATTCTATCAAGCTGGTTGACTTAAAATGAACTTCTATTTAGAATACTTGAATATTTTTTATTATTCCTTCAGCCCTCACTTCTGTTCACTCTAGGTATTCATTGGGGGATCATATTATGATGTCCATTTTGATGCTGTTCTTTACACATTAAGCATGTATTAAATTATTTGTTTCAGAAATTTAGAGTGAATCTGAACAGTGGAGATAGGAAAGGAGGCATTTCACAATGAAGGGTACTGGACTTGTTTTTAGCATGCCATTCCACTTTAATTTATCCTGAAGCATGATTAGCTCAGTATAATTGTGTACCTGTTGATTTGATGCATATAAGCAATTTCCCAAAGCACATGTTAAGAGTTTTCTTTCCTAAGCATGAGTTTATGGCCCAAAACACAAATTCCTTTACATTCTTGGTAATTATCCAAAATTCCCATTTTAAGGAGATAACTATTTCTACTTTCACTGAACCAACTTGGCTTCCTAAAAGTAACCAAGGGGAAAATAGAGTAAGTTTTTTTGCAAGTAATCAAAGAGAAGGCTCTTTCCTACAGAGCAGTAGACAGAAGAACAGCCCAATGAACTAAGAGACTGCTAGATAAGCAAATAGTTACACATGCAGAAATATAATGTACACAGGCAAGATAATAAATAAAAAGTAAGAATAATAAAAAGGATGAAGTGGATGGCCCAGCAGCAGCTCAGTTCATACTTGTTAATCAACATGCATAAAGTATACTCTTGGTCCTACATGAAAAGTTCGCTGAGCAATTCATGGGCAGAACCACCTATATACTGACAGTTGTTCTTTCTCAGCCCAGATCCCCCAGGGGATCTTCCTAAATGCCAAGGCAGAAGAGGAGAACCCATCTAATGCCAAGGTGAGGTTGCCTATCTTTGTTTGACATAGTTATGTTGCTTTCTTGGTTTTTGTCTTTTCTGTCAAGTTCAGATTTTAAAACATCACGCAGATCATAGAAGCTAGGTACCATCCTCTTGTGTGTGTACTGTATGTGTGTGTGAGTACAATCCCTTACTAGTGGATACCTGGATCCAAAGGCATTCAATGTCAATAGCATCACATTGGAAAGTGTATGCTAAAAGGCCTTATCAATAGCGGCATTTTTTCCTCTTTGGATTAAGAATTTTTTTAACTGTCAACCAAAATGGACTTGAAAGAAAACTCCTCAAGGCCTTTTCTACAGGTATCTTCTAATCCTGCTTTTGTGATCTTAATATGATCATGGTTTCCCATCCTCTTTTCTAGAGACACCAAGAAGGAAAAAAATGCAAACAACACACAGGTTCATATAATCTCAGCATTTCTTTTTCTTCATTGCAGGTGGCCTCAACTACCAGAGGAAAAGGTGCATGTTATAGTGTCCCTCTGGCTCAGGGAAGGAATCTAGATGACTATGATGGGGCTTCCTTGATTCAGAGTGGAGAATGCAGTGATTCCATATCCATGTGGGAATAAGGACTGAGGGTGTGGTGAGAAAGTGACTTCCAGGAAAAGACCCTTGATCATGTTTCTACAGATCCTGGAGTCAGCAGTGGTCCCTTTGGGTGGTCTTGCTTACCACAAAGTGGAGTTATGGTTTGTTAATGGATAACTATGTAGTGTGATTGTGCAAGCTTCGTGTGTGTGTGCCCTTCTGTTTATTTATCCTGGGCACAGGTTTTCTTTGCACAAGACAATTGCCACTATCAATTATGTCAAGAAAATAATCTCATCTTACCACTACAAAGTTTACACATGGGAAATTATTAGTCCTCATCAAAGCCACATGTAGTGAGTCTTTACTATACACAAACTCAGATGGAGAGTGCTAGGCAGAGACAAAGGTTCCCAATCTCATGCAGAAAAGCCTAATGCATACCCTATCATTAACATCAATATTGATACACTGAACCTACACTTGGAACCGTGAAGTAGAAATAGATACTGTACAAGGGAGGTCTAGCATCTGTGCATATTCCTGAAATTTCCCAAGCCTACAGAGTTTACAAATACTGCCCAACATTGTAAGTTAAACTAAGTAGTCACATCACCTACTGTAACTTTCACATGCCTTCATATCTGTCTGTTGGGTGTTTCAAGGAAACACAAAAGATTTTCTTGAAACCCTACTTTGATGCACATGGGTCCACTAGGCAACTTATGAATCAGGGGATCAAATGTTTGAATTGCAAATAAATTATGAGTAACGTTCCTACCTTTGTCAGTAAAATGTTAACAGATTTTCCGATTATGAATAATTTTCCCAGGTTTTGCTTCAAGGGCACAAAAAAGAAAATTTGTTTCTCAGTCAAAAGTATCTACTGTTCATGACACTAGTCCATCAGTAGCACCAAAATCACTATCAGGCCAAAGAAAAGGAAGCACTAGAAGATATACCTGAGCACCTGCTCTACAGAAGGTAATGTGGAAATGCAATCATCATGTAGATTCAAGAATAACAATTGTAGCTTATCAGTCCTATATATAGGAAAAATCCATAAAATGCCTAAGCCATATTCTTGTATATGTGAAAATTGTAATTTACTAATTCAATCGGAATGCCACAATCACAGAATTAATGCATGTACAACTCAAGATTGGTTCACATCTAATAGTGGACAGTGTTTCAACCTAAAGTTTGGGCATTAGCTTATATTTGAACATTACATGAAATACATCCCTCCTATGATAGCTTGATATTATTTATGAATTCCAAAAACATATTGATTATGGTTGTAAACTGGTCTGTTCCTCTGGGCATGATACCCCTCTGATTGTACTGAATTAAAAAGTTTCACTTTTGAGCTGACACAGCAAGGTAATGCAATAAAGAGACACAGATTCTTGGTGCCACTGACAAGAAGGCAAGCAGACAGAAGAACACACAGCAAATGGACACAGAGAATGGAAAACTGGGGGGATGAAGGGGGAGGGGAGAGAAATTTTTTTAAAAACTTTTTTAAAGTTTCACTTTTATTTTATTAAATCAGGATGAGGTGGACACTTGCTCATGTAGAACACAGAATAAGATGCAGAGAAGAAGAACATAGGGGCAAAAAGACCAAGCCATGGACATTGCAGAGGCTCCATGAAGAGAAATCAGCTTGAAAGACTATCTGAGGAAATAGATTAAAATTCCCCAACTCTCACAAAAGAAATGACCTACATGTCCAAGAAGCCCACTGCGGTCACCCCTCGGGCTGAAGTGTGGTTTGCTGGCCTGGCGGGGGAGCAGTCGCGGCAGGCCAAGCCACTGCCCCCATAATAGGGTGGCTGGTCGGACTCACCGCCACCCCTGAAGGAAGCTTGGCATGGGCGCAGAGTGCCCTCGGGTCTCCCCTTCTCGGCAGCCATGCTTCCGCGGCCACCCCTCCTCCCGGATGGCACCACACGATGCCTTGTGGGGCGGCACCCTTCTTCTTCTTTCTCCCTGCGCAGGCGCAGGGCGGAAAATTCCAGTCTGCCCTTTTCCCCTCCCCCAACAGCAGCAACAGCCAGGCGTGGGTGGAAAAATCCAGTCTGCCCTTTTCCCCTCCCCCGACAGCAGCAACAGTCAGGCATGGGCAGAAAACTCAAGTCTGCCCTCTACCCCAGCAACAGCAGCCACCAATCACTAAACCCTGCCCCTTCCCCCAGCAACAGCGACAGCCAATCCCTAACCACCACCCCTCCCCCATCCAGTACCGCCCACTGACCTTTCGCCGGCAACCAATCAGAACAGGGCGTGGCTTCGACCAATCAGCCTTCCTCAGCCCCTATAAAACTGTTGCCTCTCCCTCAATAAAGTGGACTTGCGTGTTTACCTTGTCTCCGCGGTAGTTCTTCTGCCGTGCGCCCTCCAGTCCTGAGAGCCCCCGACAAGGGCCTGGCCTCCCTTGTCCCCAGTTCGTCGCCTGCTTCTCCGGGCGACCCCTTCGTCGCCGGCTTCTCCGGGCGACCCTTTCGTCGCCGGCTTCGCCGGGCGACCCCGTCAGCCGAACTGCGCAACCCCTTGTGAGACCGATCCCTCGTCTGCTGCCGGACCGACCCCTCATCCCAAGTGGGACCGACCCCTCATCCCAAGCGGGACTGACCCCTCGTCCAGAGCTGGACCGACCCCTTGTCCGCAGCCAGACCCCACCTCTACTGACCGAGCAAGCTGCCGCAGCCCACCATACCCAATCACAATAAATCCAAATAAACCAACTCCAAGACACATATACTCAGAATGACAAATGTCAAAGATGAGAAAATTATGAGATTAATAAGGGAGAAGCAAATCATCACTTACAAGGGATGCCCAGTAAGACATATGCAGATTTCTCATCAGAAATCAAGGAGGCAAGAAAACACTGGTATGACACAATTAAGAGACTAAAAGAGAAAAACTGCGAACCAAGAATCTTGCATCCAGCAAAACTGTCCTTCCAATATGAAGATGAGTTTAAAATGTTCACAAACAGAAACTAAGAGAGTCTGAAATAAATAATCCATCTTGCAGGAAATATTAAAGGAAGATTTAGAGCCTGAAAGAAAAAGGAGGAGGCAGACTTGGCCCAGTGGTTAGGGCATCCATCTACCATATGGGAGGTCCACAATTCAAACCCCGGGCCTCCTTGACCCGTGTGGAGCTGGCCCACGTGCAGTTCTGTGGTGTGCTTAGGGAGTGCCATGCCACACAGGGGTGTCCCCTGTGTAGGGGAGCCCCATGCACAAGGAGTGCACCCCACAGGGAGAGCCACCTAGCACGAAGGAAAGTGCAGCCTGCCCAGGAGTGGTGCCGCATACACGGAGAGCTGAGACATCAAGATGACACAATAAAAAGAAACAGATTCCTGTGCCATTGACAACAACAGAAGCAAACAAAGAAGATGCAGCAAGTGGACACAGAGAACAGACAACCAGGGTGGGGGGTAGGGGAGAGAAATGAATAAATAAATCTCTTTAAAAAAAAGAAAGAAAATGGGAAACGGACTTTGGCCCAGTGGTTAGGGCGTCCGTCTACCATATGGGAGGTCGGCGGTTCAAACCCCGGCCTCCTTGACCCGTGTGGAGCTGGCCATGCGCAGTGCTGATGCGCGCAAGGAGTGCCGTGCCACGCAAGGGTGTCCCCCGCGTGGGGGAGCCCCACGCGCAAGGAGTGCGCCCATGAGGAAAGCCGCCCAGCTCGAAAAGAAAGAGCAGCCTGCCCAGGAATGGCACCGCCCACACTTCCTGTGACGCTGACGACAACAGAATCGGACAAAGAAACAAGACGCAGCAAACAGACACCAAGAACAGACAAACGGGGGGGGGGGGGGAAGGAATTAAATAAATAAATAAATCTTTAAAAAAAAAAAAAAAGAAAGAAAGAAAAAGGAGAGAGAGGCTTGGAGAAGAGTATAAAAGAATAATAGGAAGAAAAACCAAAGGAGTAAAAAGACAAACCAAAGTATAATAAGATATATGAAAACCGAAGGATAAAATGGTGTGGAAATCAATATTGCATTTACATAATATTATTGAATTTGAATGTATTAAACTCACCAATCAAAAGATATAGCTGATAGGATATATAAAAAAACATGAGCCATCCATATGCTGCTTACAAGAGACCCAACTTAGACAAAGATACTCCATGTAAATACTAACCAAAAAAGAGCAGGGGTAGCTGTAGTATTATTGGACAAAACAGACTTTAAATGCAAAAAAAAAAGTTATAAGAGATAGGGAAGGCCTTTAATTTTAATAATAAAAAGGAACAATCGACCAGGAAGATATAACAGATATAAATATCTATGCACCTAACCAAAGTGCCCCAAAATACATGAGACAAACTCTGGCAAAGCTGAAGGGAGAAACAGACATCTCTACAGTAATCATTGGGGACTTCAACACCCCACTCACATCATTAGCTAGAACAACTAGACAGAAGATCAACAAGGAAATAGAAAACTTAATATGATAAGCAAGTTAGACCTAACAGACATATAAAGAATGCTGCATCCAAACTCAGCAAGTTATCATTATTTTCACATGCCCATGGATTCATCTTGAGGAAAGACCACATGTTAGAACACAAGGCAGCTCTCAAAATATAAAAAGACTGAAATTATACAAAGCACATTCTCAGATCATAAGGGAATGAAACTAGAAATCAATAAGAGACAAGAAAAAGGTAAATTCGCAAATGTGTGGAGACTAAACACACTCCTAAATAAGCAGTGGGTCAAAGAAGAAATTGCAAGTGAAATCAGTAAACGTATTGAGACAAATGTAAGTGAGAAAACAACTTATCAAAACTTATGGATGATGGGCGGGGCAAGACGGCATCTGAGTGAATGCACCTCATAATCTCTCCTACAAAGCAGTAGTTTAGTAAGGTCGGAGTCCTGCTGGACTGGGCTGTTTCAGGGGCTAGCAGGGCAGGAAGTGTCTGGGTGTCAATTTGGTGAGACAGTGACAGAAGAAATTCTTATGAGAGGTGGAACTTTGGGTTTCTGACACAGAGGTCAGAATTTGTAGGCATAACCCTTCCCCCTAGGGCTGGCAGCCTGGCTGCAGCGATCCCTGAAAACTCTGTTGTGCTGCAGGGTTCCCAAACACTGAGTGGGCTGTTTCAGGAGCTAGCAGGGCAGGAAGTGTCTGCATGTAGATTTGGCGAGACAGTGACAGAAGAGATTCTTGTGAGAGGTGGAATTTTTGGGTTTCTGACATGGAGGTTAGAAGTTGAGGGTGGGACCCCTCCCCCTAGGGCTGGTGGCCCAGCCGCAGCAATCCCTGAAAACTTTGTTGTGCTGCAGTGTTCCAAGGCCCTGTGTTTACCAGATGCATGGTTCCCAGGTCTGTATCCTCTAAATCCTGGTAGCCCACGCTCCAGAGACTCACACACCTTGAGTCTGCAATATCATGGAATTCCCATTCCTGAATCCACTGCAGCCTGAGGTCCATCTGAGGTCCTTGATCACCCTAGATGTCCGGGTTTTTTGGTTTTTGGTTTTTGTTTTTTCTCCTTGAGTGTGGAGGAGTGTATCAGCTGACTTGGGAAGAGTCTGCGAAGAAGGCAGAGCTGAATCTGCTGACAAAGACCAATTTACCAAAACGTCCTGAGATAGGAAACTTGGTCTGGGAGAAGGTGGAGTCAGAAAATCAATTAGGCCTCCACTGGCACACCTAAGGGGGAGGGACTGTAGGACATGCTATCCAAGCTTCCAATAGAATATTTGCAATTTCTGGTGAGGTGTAGGTGCGCTCATGCTGGAAATAAAGAGTCATTGTCTTCTGTGCTGAGTTGGTTCAACAAGGACCCACTTAAATCTCCTACTGGACCTCTCAGGCAGCTTTCCTGCTGCCCTGGGAGAGAAGAGAGGAAGGGTGAAAGGGGGAATGTCAAATCCCTAGGCATTTTATTTAACTGCAAAGAAGATTCCTAGCTTGAAACTTTGTTTGTTTGTTTGTTTGTTTTGTCATGGTTGCTACTATTACATTGTCTCCTGATTTTATGTCCCATTTTATCCCACAAGGTCCTTTTTCATTTATTTAGTTTTTTCTCTTTTTCTTTTTCTTGCTTGTTTCCCCTCCTTTTCTTTGCCCCCCCCTTTTTTCCTCTTTTTCTTTTATTTTCTTTATATAATAGGTGCTGCAGGGAGCACTTCACATTTGCTGTGTTTCCTCATCCTCCATTTCCTCTTTTCTATATGCATTGATTTTGGCCACCTACACTATGCCCTTCCCTCTACATTGTTCTATCCTCCACCATCTACTGTCTCTCTTATATTCCACTTCCCATTCTTTGGCCCCCAAATCATCTGAATTTCTATTTCTAATACTTTATTCTGTTTTCTGTCTTTTATCCACTCTTTTTTTTCAAATGTATTTCTCACCCTTCCACTCCCACCTCGGTTGTCTGTTCTCAGTGTCTATTTTGCTGCATCTTCTTTGTCCACTTCTGTTGTTGTCAGTGGCACAGGAATCTGTGTTTCTTTTTTGGTTGCATCATCTTGTTGTGTCAGCTCTCCGTGTGTGCAGCACCATTCCTGGGCAGGATGCACTTACTTTCGCTCTGGGCAGCTCTCCTTATGGGGTGCACTCCTTGTGCAAGGGACTCCTCTATGTGGGGGGCACCCCTGTGTGGCACAACACTCCTTGCATGCATCAGCACTGCACATGGGCCAGCACCACATGGGTCAAGGAGGCCCGGGGTTTGAAACGTGGACCTCCCATGTGGTAGACGAATGCCCTAACCACTAGGCCAAGTCCGCCACCTATCCACTCTTGATATTGTCTTTCTTTTCTCTTTCTCTCTCATGAAAACACTGACCTGTTACCTCATACTATATTCCTCCCCATATTCAGTTGACTGTCTCATTATAGGTACTCTACTTACTGCTATAACTCTACACAACTTACATGAGTCTAATATCCATTCTGCTAGATCTCACATTACTCTCTTAACATTTATTACCAATACTACTTTATACATTTTCTTTTCTTACTCTTTTTGCTTTCCTTGGCCCTAATATTTTCCTTTAAATTGAACTTGCCCAGAAACAAGAAAATAGAGTAAGAAAAACAAAGTGACAAAGAGAAGACATAACACACACAAACAACAACTAATTAATCCCCAAGACTAGACAAAGAAGCTAAGGAACTGATTAAACCCATCAAGATTAAATGATAACCAGATGGCAACAAGAAACTACAAACCAAACAAATAATCAGAAAAACATGGCCAATTCCAATGAACAAACTAAAAATAAAAACCAGGAAGAGGAGGAGAACATTAGACAAGTAATTAAAGATTTCAAAACACATATTAGAGACCAACTTAATGAAGTAAAGGAAGAGATTAACAATATGAAGAAAACACTAGGAGAGAATACAGAAGAAATTGCAGTCATATACAAAAAGGTAACAGATATGATGGTGATGAACATCACAGATCAAGAAATCAAAAATACACTCTCAGCAAACAGCAGCACATTAGAAGAGGCAGAGGAGAGAATTAGTGACATGGAAGACACTGCATCTGAAATCAAATAGATAGTAGAACTGAATAATAAAAAGTTAGAAAAAATACAGCTGGGACTTAGGGACCTGAATGACAATGCAAAATACACAAACATATGTATTATAGGCATCCCAGAAGGAGAAGAGAAGGGAAGGGGGAAAGAATGGGTGTTGGAGGAAATAAAGGCTAAAAACTTCCCAAATCTACTTAAGAAGATGGATGTACATGTCCAGGAAGCAAAACACACCCCAAACACCATAAATCCCAAAGGCCTACCCAAAGACATGTACTTGTCAAATTTTCCAATGCTCAAGACAAAGAAAAGATTCTAAAAGCAGTGAGAAAAGAGAACCATCACATACAAGGGAGGCTCCATAAGATTAAGTGCTTGCATAAAATAAACACAAAAATAAAATCTGGAAGAAAAAAAAAGATTAAGTGCTGCTTTCTTATCTGAAACCATGGAGGAAGAAGGCAGTGGTATGATATAGTCAATGTACTAAAAGAAAAAATTTCCAACCAAGAATACTCTACCCAGCTAAGCTAGCATTCAAAAATGATGGAGAGTTCAAAATATTCACAGATAAACAGAAATTAAGAGTATGCCAACAAGAACCCTGCCCTTCAAGAAATACTAAAGGGAGTTCTGCAGGAATAAAGAAAAAAAGAGGAGAGGCAGATTTGGAGGAGACTGTACAAGCAACAAAAAAGACAAAAAGAGAAGGAAGAAAACAAAATATGACAAACACAAGTCCAAACAAAATATTGTTAACATAAATAATTCCTTGAAAGTAATAACACTGAATGTCAATGGCTTAAACTCACCTGTCAAAAGACTCAGACTGGAAGACTGAATAGGATATATGACCCATCTATATGCTGTCTACAAGAAACACATCCTAGACCCCGGGATTCAAGGAGGTTGAAAGTGAATGGCTGGAAAACAATATTACAAGCAAACAATAACCAAAAAAAGGCAGGTGTAGCTATATTAATATCAGACAAAATAGACTTTAAATGTGAAACGATTGTGAGAGAAAAAGATGGATACTACATATTACTGAAAGGGATAATCTTTCAAGAAGAATGAACAACGATAAACATTTATGCTGCTAACAGGGCACCTCCAATTATGTGAGGCAAACACTGGAAAAACTAAGTGAAAGAATAGATGCCTCTACAATTATACTGGGGGACTTTAATACACCACTATCAACTTTGGACAGAACATCTCAAAAGAGAATCAATAAAGAAAACAAAAACTTTGAACAGTATATTACAGGTGCTGGACCTGACAGACATATACAGATCATTACACCAGAATACAGCAGGATATACATTTGTCTCAAGTGCACAGGGATCATTCTCCAAGATAGACCATATGCGAGGCCACAAAGAAAGTCTCAATGAATTCAGAAAGATCAAAATCATAAAAAAATAATTTCTCTGATCACAGTGGAGTGAAGCTGGAAATCTACAAGGACCAGACCCAGATTTCACACCAAGATATGGAAATTAAACAGCACACTCTTAGAAAAAGTTGGTGAAGGAGGAACTCTCAAAAGAAATTAATAACTACCTTGAAACTAATGAAAATGATAACACAACATACCAAAACTTATGGGATGCAGCAAAAACAGTACTGAAAGGGAAATTTATAGCCATAAATTCATACATCAAAAAAGAAGAGCAAAAATTGAAGAACTAACTGCACATTTGCAGGAATTAGTAAAAAAAACCAACAAAGTAACCCCACAGGAAGAAGAAAGAAAGAACAAAGATAAGAGCAGAACTAACTGGAATAGAAAATAAGTAAGCAATTGAAAAGATAAACAAAACCAGGAGCTGGTTCTTTGAGAAGATCAATAAAATTGACAAACCCTTAGTTCAACTAACAAAGAAAAAAAGAGAGAAGATGCAAATACACAAAATAAGAAATGAGAAGAGAGATTATCACCACTGACCCCACAGAAATAAAGATGATCATGAGAGGATACTTTGAAAAACTATATTCCAACAAAAATGACAATTCAGAGGAAATGGACAAATTTCTAGAAACACATAAGCAGCCTATATTGATGAAAGAAGAAACTGACAAGCTCAACAAACCAATCACAAGAGATAGAATCAGTCACTAAAAACCTCCCAACTAAGAAGAGCCCTGGGCCAGATGGCTTCACTGGTTAATTCTACAAAACATTCCAGAAAGAAAAATGCCAATCTTGCTGAAACTCTTCCAAAAAAATTGAAACAGAAGGAATATTACCTAACTCATTCTGGATGCCAACATTATCCTAGTGCCAAAGCCAAAGAAAGACACCACAAGAAAGGAAAATTACAGACCAATTTCTCTAATGAACCTAGATGCAAAAATCCTCAACAAAACACTTGCTAACCGTATTCAACAACACATTTAATGAATTATACACTGTGACCAAGTGAGATTCATTCCGGGTATGCAAGGATGGTTCAACATAAGAAAATCAATCAATGTAATACACCATATAAACAGATTGAAGGGAAAAAAATCACATGATTATATCTATAGATGCAGAGAAAGCATTTGACAAAATACAGCACATTTTCTTGAGGAAAACACTGCAAAAGATCAGAATATAAGGAAATTTTGAGAACATGGTGTGAACCGTTGACCATGGGGTGCGGGGGTGCCCAGAGATGTACTTGCCAAATGCAATGGCTGTGTCATGATGATGGGAGGGAGTGTTGCTGGGGGGGGAGAGGTGGGGTGGGGGTGGTAGGGTTCAATGGGAACTCATATATATACATTTTTAATGTAATATTATTACAAAGTCAATTAAAAAAAAAAGTATATATGAAAAACCCACAGCCGGGGAGTGGTGGGGTGGGGGCAGTGGGGGTGAATGGGGACCTCATATTTTTTGAATGTAGTATTTTTTAAAAATGAATAAAGGGAAATGGACTTTGGCCTAGTGGTTAGGGCGTCCGTCTACCACATGGGAGGTCCGAGGTTCAAGCCCCGGGCCTCCTTGACCCGTGTGGAGCTGGCCCATGCGCAGTGCTGATGCGCGCAAGGAGTGCCATGCTACACAGGGGTGTCCCCCGTGTAGGGAAGCCCCACGCTCAAGGAGTGCACCCATAAGGAGAGCCGCCCAGTGCGAAAGAGGGAGCAGCCTACGCAGGAATGGCGCCGCCCACACTTCCCGTGCCGCTGACGACAACAGAAGCGGACCAAGAAACAAGACGCAGCAAAAAGACACAGAAAACAGACAACCGGGAGAGGGGAGGGGAATTAAATAAATAAAAATAAATCTTTAAAAAATAATAATAATAAAATAAAATAAAAATAAAAATAAAAATGAATAAAAATATATATATATATATATAAAATAAAAACCCACATCCAACATCATTTACAATGGTGAAATCCTAAAATTTTTCCCTCTAAGATCAGGAACAAGACAAGGATGCCCACTATCACCTCTTCTATTTAACATTGTCTTAGAAGTACTTACTCGAGCACTGAGGCAAGAACGAGATATAAAAGGTATTCAAATTGGAAAGGAAGAAGTCAAAATTTCATTATTTGCAGATACCATAATTCTATACATAGAAAACCCTGAGAAGTTTACAACAAAGCTTCTAGAACTCATAAATGAGCTTAGTAAAGTTGCAGGTTATAAGATCAATGTGCAAAAATCAGTAGCATTTCTGTACACCAATAATGAGCAAGCTCAGGAGGAAATCAAGAAACAAATACCATTTACAATAGTTGATATGAAAAACAAATACCTAGGTTAAATTTAACTAAAGATGTAAAAAACTTATACACAGAGAACTACACAACACTGTTCAAGGAAATTTAAGAAGACATAAATAAATGGAAGAATATTCACTGTTCATGGATAGGAAGACTAAATATTATTAACATGTCTATCCTTCCAAAACTGAGCTACAAATTCAATGGATTCCCAATAAAAATCAACACAGTCTTCTTTAAGGAACTAGAAAACCTAGCTATGAAATTTATTTGGAAAGGAAAGAGTCCCCAAAAAGCCAAAGACATATTGAAAAAGAAAAATGAAATTGGAAGAATCACACTACCCAACTTCAAAACATACTACAAAGCTACAGTACTGAAAACAGCATGGTATTGGCACAAGGAGAGACACACAGACCAATGGAACCAAATTGAGAGTTCTGATATATATCCTCATATATATAGTCATATAATATTCAATAAAGCCACCAAACCCTCTCAACTGGGAGAGAATGGCCTATTCAACAAATGGTGCCTGGAGAACTGGATATCCATGTGTAAAAGAATGAAAGATGACTACCAACTCACACCTTATACAAAAATCAACTCAAGATGGATCAAAGACATAAATATAAGAACCAAGACCATAAAGACTTTGGAAAGCAGTGTAGGGAAGCATCTACAGGACCTTGTAATAGGAAATGGCTTCATGGGCTTCACACCAAAAGCACGAGTAGCAAAAGAACAAATAGATCAATGGGACTTCCTCAAAATTAAAGCCTTCTGTACCTCAAAGGACTTTGTCAGGAAAGTGAAAGGAGAGCCTACATAATGGGAGAAAATATTTGGTAACCACATATCTGATAGCAAACTTAAATCTTGCATATAAAAAGAACTCCTATAGGGGTTGAATGGGACCTCATATTTTTTTAATGTAATTTTTAAAAATAAATAATTTTAAAAAAAAACTCCTATATCTTGAAAATAAAAAGACAAACAGCCCATTTTAAAAATGGGGAAAAGATTTAAAAAGACACTTCTCCAAAGAAGACATACAAATGGCTAAAACACACATGAAAAAATGCTCCAAATCTCTAGCTATTAGGGAAATGCAAATCAAAACTACAATGAGATACCATCTTACTCCCATAAGATTGGCAGCTATGAAAAAAACAGAAGACTACAAATGCTGGAGAGGATGTGGAGGAATGGGAACAGTCATCCACTGCTGGTGGGAATGCAGAAGGATCCAGACATTCTGGAGGACAGTTTGGCGGTTTCTCAAAAACCTAGGTATGGATTTGCCATATGACCAAGGAATTCCACAGCTGGGTATATACCCAGAAGAACTGAGAACAAGGACACAAACCAATATATGCACACCATGATCATAGCAGCATTGTTCACTATTGCCAAAAGCCAAATGCCCATCAACAGATGAATGGATAAATAAAATCTGGTATATACATACAAGGAATACTATTCAGCTTTAAGAATGAATACACTACAAACACATGTGATAACATGGATGAATCCTGAGAACCTTATGTTTAGTGAAGAAACCCATGCATTGAAGAACAAATACTACATGACTTCAATGACATGAAATATGTAAACAAAGCTGCCTCCGAGAGCTAGAGACTGGATGATAGGCTTACAGGAAATTGGGGGTAGAGGAAGGAAGTAAGCTGACACCTACATGGGTGAAATTTATAATAAACTGGAAGTATTTGTACAAGGAAGGGATAAAATGGGGGCATAGGGTTACTTTTGAGTGGGGTTTTGTGGGCTAGAGGGGGGCTAGGTATGGGAGAATGGGTAATATTGCCCAAGAAATTGAGGGGAGGCTGGGGGAACATATGAACATAGGAGATTGTCAGATATTTGGTTGAGAGTATAATGCTGAGAAAACTCTTTCAAAAATATAATAAGGAAGGTTACCTGTTTAAGATGTTTAAAGGATGGGAAACAGACTTTGGCCCAGTGGTTAGGGCGTCCGTCCACCATATGGGAGGTCCGCGGTTCAAACCCTGGGCCTCCTTGACCGGTGTGGAGCTGGCCATGCGCAGTGCTGATGCGCACAAGGAGTGCCGTGCCACGCAAGGGTGTCCCCCGCGTGGGGGAGCCCCACGCGCAAGGAGTGCGCCCGTGAGGAAAAGCCGCCCAGCGTGAAAAGAAAGAGCAGCCTGCCCAGGAATGGCGCCGCCCACACTTCCCATGCCGCTGACGACAACAGAAGCGGACAAAGAAACAAGACGCAGCAAATAGACACCAAGAACAGACAACCAGGGGAAGGGGGGAAATTAAATAAATAAAATAAATCTTTAAAAAAAAAAAAAAAAGATGTTTAAAGGAGATAATCTGATACAGGACAGGTTCCTAGGGAGTGTGTGAGTGCTCATTTTGCCATAGTGAGTTATATCATTGGATAGAGACCCATATAATGAGAGTGAAGGTATACCCACATCCTGGGGAGGACTGATGTTCTCAAATAGAGGGAATTGTATCTCTCGAGAGGAATGGTGGCAGTCGAGCATGTCAAGTCCTCAACATTGTTGCAAGTATCTCTGAACATGGCCCTTTAAGCAATGAAGATTGATGGTAACTGTGCGCCCTGAGGGGAGGGAGAAAGAAGTATTCAATAGACGGAATCAATGTAACTATGTGTGCAATAGAAGTGTTCACAAGATTATGGAAAGATGGATATAAGACATGTTAAATTACACCAAAAAATGTAGAGGGGCCGATAGGCTAAAATGCAATTCATAATGTAAAACATAAGATAATTAAAAATTTAGAAAATTGTATAGTCTAAAATATAAACCACAATGTAAACCCAAATGTTACCATGTTTGAAAGCTATTGTCTCAGTATCTGTACACCAGTTTCAGTAAATACAGTATGAATATGTAAAAAGATTATTGCTGTGGAAGGGAAAAGGTTTTATGTTGGATATGTTGGAGTACTGTATATTGTATATATGAACTACTGTGATCTAAAACTTTTGTGAAGATAAGCTTAATAATTAGGGGAAAAAAAGAAAAAGAAAGGATGTAGACACTAAGGAAAAGATGGAAGAAGTTGCCTTGCCAATTTGCATACAGGACAACACTTACTGCAGTGATGGAAGGCAAAACATCAAAAATAAAGCTTTTGCATTTTTTAATTTTTTGATACCCCAATTTATTTTTACCTTAATTTTTCTAAATTAATATGTACTTTATATCTAACCTTTAAACTCATCACTATATTCCATTTTACTATTAATGGAATG
Source organism: Dasypus novemcinctus (assembly GCF_030445035.2). Taxonomy (NCBI): domain Eukaryota; kingdom Metazoa; phylum Chordata; class Mammalia; order Cingulata; family Dasypodidae; genus Dasypus; species Dasypus novemcinctus. The sequence continues at coordinate 71,259 of NW_026688125.1, read as the reverse complement.
TGGCAATATATTATGCTTCATTTTTGAAAAAGTTTTGGATCACAGAGAGGTTCAACAATGGCAGGGGAGGAATACTGGTGTGGGATGTTATTGACAGGGGACATAGGTTGGCAGGGAGTTCTCCAGGACATATATCTAGGGTACATATAAATGTTTGGATATTTTCATAGTGGTTACAGTTTAAAATGACAACTGAGGAAGTGCTGAGTTCCAAGCCAGGGGAGCTCTATCACATTTCCTAAAGGAACGGCATTAATCCCCCAAGTGCAACAGCAAAGACCAAAAAAGAAGGATGGTCCAACAATGAGCCCTTAATACTAATGACTATGCATATGAGCCTGTGCACCTGAAATAAGAACTAGACGCAGAGCTGCAGGGTGCCTAAGAGTTACCTCCTGAGAACCTCTCTGTTGCTCAAATGTGGCCAGTCTCAAAGCCAAACTCAGCATGTAAATGCAGTGCCTTCCCCCCAGCATGGGACATGACTCCCAGGAATGAGCCTCCCTGGTGCTGAGGGATTACTACCAAGTACCAGCTGATGATGTAACTAGAAAATGACCTTGAATAAAAGGGTCAGCTCAGACCACAGAATATCTCAGCCTACATATAATATCAGGAGTTAAAAATGCTTTTTTGACCTTAAATAAAAGGGAAAATAGAAAGGACAAATGAGCTTATATGGCTATGGGTCTCCAAAAAAGAGTTGTGATGTTATCAGAGGGGTCACACCTATGTACACCTCAGCAGAGTCCCAGAGACAGATAAAGTAGATACAACCCCAGTATTGGTTCTTCTGAGGGCAACAGAGTCCCAAAGGTTCTATGGTCATGGCGGATGGAGTTCAGTGCCATGTCAGTTGGCCCTACTTTGGAGTTTGTGTTCTGGTGTGATGGAGCTGGACTCAGATGTGATCTTGCTTCACAAGCCTCTCTTGTTACTTTTACTGGACCTGTGGTTGGCACTGGGGTTTAGTGTGTACTCAGGGGTCTTGAATCTCTGGACTGCCCATGTGATAGCCAAGCCCTGAGCCTCAACAGACTTGCAACTCCTACACTCTGGTTTATTGGACTTACCCCACTCAGCTAACATGGAGGTGAAGAAGGTCAACCACCACACCAGGGAGCCAAGAGTGCCTTTAACTACATGCAGGAGAATTGCATCCATCATCCATGTGGAATTTAAGCCCCTTCTCAATACAGAGGGAGAGAGGACATAACCATTCCAGGGTCTGCAGGATGGAGGAATAGAGTATGGATTAGAGTGGACTTACTGATATTCTATTCATGAACTATTGTGATTAGTAATCAAAGATAATGTGGCACTGGTGTGGAGAAAGTGGTCATGGTGGCTGCTGGGGGTAGGGAGTGTGAGGAAGAGATGTGATGTGGGGCATTTTCAGGACTTGGAGTTGTCCTGGATGGTGCTGCAGTGACAGTTATCAGACATTGTATGTTCTCCCATGGCCCACTGGGTGGACTGTAGGAGAGTGTGGGCTATGGTGTGGACTACTGACCATGAGGTGCAGCGGTGCTCAGAGATGTATTCACCAAGTGCAATGAATGTCTCATAATGATGGAGGAGGTTGTTGTTATGGGGCGAGGAATGGGGTGAGGGGGATGGGGGGTATGTAGGGACCTCATATTTTTTTAATGTAATATTAAAAAAAGACAAAAAAATTTAAGTAAATATAAAAAAATAAAATAAAGTCAACTATATGCTTCACCAAAAAAAGAAAAAATAGCGATTTTCCAAAGAGTACCCCCACATCCAATGACTCTTGTGTCTAATAATTGCTCTCCCCATATCAATAATCACTAGATTGACTTAAAATAATTAAAATATACAGCACTGTGAAATGTAGTTTTGCCTATTTTGGAACTTTAAATCTGAGTTGTTGCCAGAGCTGTATTTTGTTTATTTTGCTTTCATACATTCTGCTGTACAATTACAGCACACTTTGTGTATCAAGTCTTCTGTTGATGGACATTTGCCTTGTTTTTGTTTCTGACCACTGCCAATAAGTCTGCAATAAACATTGTGATCCATGTCACACACACAAAAAAACTTATGAGATACAGCAAAGGCAGTCTTGAGAGGGAAACTTATAACCCTAAATGCCCATATTAAAAGTGAAAAAAGAGCTAAATGCAAAGATTTAACTGAGCAACAAGACAAACTAGAAAAAGAACAACAAACCAATCCTCAAAGCAAGCAGAAGAAATAACAAAGAGTGAAGTAGAAATAAATGAAATTGAAAAGAAAAAAGAACTTTAGAGAAAATCAAAATCAAAAGCTGGTTCTTTGAGAAGATAGGTAAAATTTACAAACCCCTACTAAGATTAACAGAGAAAAGAGAAGAGGCAAATAAATACAATCTGAAAAAAAGGGAAGAACTATGACTGACCCCACAGAAATAAAAAGGATCCTAAGAGGATATTATGAGAAACTGTATGTCAACAAACTAGACAACCTAGATGAAATGGGCAGATTCCTAGAAATGCACAAACAACTTACAATGACACTATAAGAAATGCAAGAACTTAACAAACCACTCACACTTAAAGACATTGAATCCATCATTAAAAACTTCCCATCAAAAAAAAGTCCAGGACCAGATGGCTTTACAGGTGAATTCTACCAAACATTTCAAAAAGAATTAACACCAATCCTGTTCAAATTCTTTCAAAAAATTCAAGAGGGAAAATTACCCAACACTTTTTATGAAACCAACATCACTGTAAAATCAAAGCCAAATAGAGACACCACAAGGAAAGAAAATTATAGACCAATTTCTCTATTAAACATAGATGCAAGAATCCTCAACAAAGTTTTGTAAATAGAATTCAGGAGCATCTCAATAGACTTGTACATTACAACCAAGTGGGATTTATTCCTGGTAGGCAAGGCTCATTCAACATAAGAAAATCAACCACATTACCAAACTGAAAGGAAAAAACACATGATCATCTAAATCAAAAAAAAATCATAAAAAATCGGAAAAAGCATCTGACAAAATCTGGCATCCTTTCTTGATAAAAACATTTCAAAAGATATGAATAGGAGGAAAATTCCTCAATATGATAAAAAGTATATATGAAAACCACACAACCAACATCTTAGTGGGGAAAGGTTGAAGGCTTTCCCTCTAAGATCAGGAACAAGACAAGATGCCCACTAGCAACCTTGGTATTTAACATTGTACTAGCTCTGGCTAGAGCAAGAAAAGAAAATAAATGCATCCAAATAGGAAAAAGAGGAAGGAAAGCTCTATTTGTGGATGACATGATCCTATTTTTAGAAAATTCAGAAATGTCTACAAAACAAAGCTACTTGAGCTAAAGAGTTCAGCAAAGTGGCAGGATACAAGATCAATATGCAGAAATCTGTAATGTTTTTGTACATTAGTTACTGCATAATCTGAAGAGGAAATTGGGGGGAAATTCCACTAACAATAGCAACAAAATGACTAAAACACCTAGAAATCTATTTAACCAAAGAAGTACAGGACCTATAAGCAGAAAACTACAAAACAACACTAAAAGAAATGTTAGAAAGACTTAAATGGAAAGATATTCCATGTTCATGGATTGGAAGACTATTATGAAGATGTCAATCCTAACCCAACTGATTTAAAGATCCAATGCAATACCAATCAAAATTCCAACAGCTTATTTGACATTAATAGAAAAGGCAATTACCAAATACACTTGGAAGGGAAAGTACCCCTGAATAGCCAAAAGTATTCTAAAAAAGTATAGTATACTATACTATACTATACTATAGCATAATATAGGAGGAATTTCACTGTCTGATCTTCAAACATATTACAAAGCTACACTGGTCAAAACAACATGGTACTGGCATAAAGAGAGACACATTGAACAGTGGAATAGAATTGAAAGTCTAGAAATAAACCCTTACCTCTATGGTCAACTAGTTTTTGACATATCTACTAAGTCCATGTTAACAGGAAAAAACAGTTTCTTCAACAAATTGTACAGGGAGAGCTGCATATCTATAACCAAAAGAATGAAAGGGGACCCGTATCTCATTCCCTATACAAGAAGCAACTCAAAATGGATCAAAGACCTAAATATAAAAGGCAGGGCCATAAAACAACAGAAGAAAATGTAGGGAAATATCTTAAAGACTTCATGGTACATGGTGATTTCTTGGACCTTACACCCAAAGTACACACAACAAAAGAAAAAACAGATAATTCAGAACTACTGAAAATTAAATACTTTTGCTTCTCACAAGACTTTGTCAAAAGGGTGAAAAGGCAGCCAACTCAATGGGAGAAAATAATCAGAAATCACATATTTGATAAGGGTATAATATCCATGATATATAAAGAGATGTTACAACTCAACAATATAAAGACAAATGACCCAATTAAAAATGGGCCAAAGACATGAATAGACATTTGTTCAAAGAAGAAATACAAGTGGCAAAAAACATATGAAAAAGTATTCAATGTCAGAGAACTAAATGTTGGAAAGAATGTGGATAGGAACACTTATTCACTGTTGTTGGTAATGCAGAATGTAGAGCCACTGTGGAGTTCAGCAGTTCCTAAAGAAGTTGAATATAGATTTCCCACATGACCTGGCAATACCACTATGGGGTATATACACAGAAGAACTGAGAGCTGTGAGAGCAGTGACATGAAGAGACATCTGCACATCTATGTTCATAGTGGCATTATTCACAATTGCCAGAAGCTGGAAACAACCAAGGTGTCCATCAACTGATAAATGGATAATTGAACTGTGGTATATTCACATAATGGAACATTATGCATCTGTAAGAAGAAATGAAGTCATAACATTGACAAAATTGATGAACCTGGAGGACAGCACGTTGAGTGAAGCAAGCCAGACAGAAAAGACAAATACAGGAAAATTGCATTACAATGAACTAAAGTATTATGTAATATAGTGTATGATTCCATTTATATAAAATGTAAATAGAAATCAATTTGTAGATGAAAGAAAAAAATATTTGTGCAAAATAAGCCAGAAAGGGGAGCTGTGGACAACAAAGAAAGCACAGGAAGATTGAGGGGTGGTGGATTTTATTTGTTTTTTATTATTATCCCTGAGATAATGAAACTGCTCTAATGATGGCTATAGTGTCTGGATATCTCCAGAACCCTCAGGAGCCCTGAAATTTGGGATAGTACCTACTTTGGCAGTCAATAAGATCCTGCTGAGATGTGCAGAAACTCACTTTGAAGTTTCTTAGCTTTATAAACTCTTTTGTCTTGACCTTTCCCCACTTTTGGTCAAGGGCTTTTCCCAGTTGCATTGCTAGTTGGTGCTTCATAATAATCCCTTGGTGCCAGACAGGCTCATCCCCAGGATTCATGTCCTACACTGGGGGAAAATAATGTATTTATACACTGTTTGGCTTAGAGAGAGGCCACATTTGATCAAAAAGGAAGCTCCCAGAAGGCAACTCTTAGCACCCTATAGTACAAGGCTAGGTTTCAACTTAAGAGTAAAGGTTCTTATAGTCATCAATATCAAAGACCCATAAGTAGGCCATCCTCTTTCACTAGTCATTGCCCCTGTATTTGGGGGATTCTTGCTGACCTATTAGAGAAAGAATGTGGCAGAGCTCCCCAGGATGGGACTTGGATATTTCTTCAATTATATGAGTCTCCACCCACCACGGCAATGCCCCATGAACATCTGAACACATTTATATGCCTTTTATGTATGCCCAGGTGAGCCTCCTCCTATTTATTCCCCATCACTGACACCCCATACAAGTGATCACCCCCTGCCACAGATAGAAAACCACAATTGCTGGACAGGATGTAGAGAGAAATGAACAGTTGGTTATTCACTGTTGGTGGGAATGCAGAATGGTACAGCCCCTATGGAGGACCATTTGGCGGTTCCTAAAGAAGTTGAATATAAACTTGCTACATGACCCTGCAATATCACTACTAGGTATGTATCCAGAAAAAACTAAAAGCACTAACACCAACAGACATCTGTACACCAAAGTTCACTACAGCAGTATTCGCGATTCCAAAAGTTGGAAAAAACCCAAGCATCCATCAACTGATGAATGGGTAAATAAATTGTGGTATATTCACATAATGGAATATTACATAGCTGTAAGAAGTGAAACCATAAAGCATATGACAAGCATGAATCTAGAGGACATTACGTTGAGTGAAGCAAGCCAGACACAAAAGGACAAATACTGTATGATTGTGTGACTATGAACCAAATATATTGTGTAACATATTGTTTGATTCAAAAAAATTAATATGCATCGAGTACATCTATTTGAGAAATGGTATCTTTATCCAACAGTGTTTTCCTTTTCTTTTTAAATTATTGTTTACATATTCAATTATTAAAATGTATAAAATAAAGTTTAAAAAAAAGTGAGGTTACACTGAAGAGTTGAAAAATCAGAGACTTTAAAATGTGATCCCAGTACTGATAATGTTACAGCACAGATGTATCATATATTGAAAATATTGTATTAAAAGAACTTAGTCACACACAAAAAAGTGATCCTTTACTCAAGAAAAATAAATACCAAAAAAAGAGATATAGAAAACAAGCTTTTTTTAGCATAATAAAATCATGTGTGAAATATATGAATATGGATAAAGTTGCATATATGCCTGTTTTCTCTGAAATTGAACAAATGTATGTTAACAAAAGATGGTAACAATATCACTTATGCTAAGTGAAGAAGCCTGACACAAAATACTACAAATTGTGTGATCCCATTTATATAAAAGGTAAATGTAAATCAATTTATAAAGTTGAAGTTCATTAGTAGTTATGTAGGGCTGGGGAGGACTGCTAAAGGTTGTGCGTTTTTTCTAGAGTACTGAAAATGTTCTAAAATTTTTGATGGTGAGAAATGCATAATATTGTGATAATACTAAAAGCCACTGATTATACACTTCAGATAGATTGTATGGTATATGAATATATCTCAGTAAAACTTAAGTAAATAATTGTGTAAGAACAGCAAAAAATAGCAGCGGTTCAGCAGGGGAAACAAAGAGATCAAGGGGTGAGGAATTTCCTTATTAATTTTTATTTATTATTCAAATAATGAAAATGTTCTAATGATGGTTGAGGTAATGAATACACAACTATGTGATTATACCAAATACCACTGGTTGTGCACTTTTTTTGGTTGTACACTTTAAATGAATTGTTTTATTAATGTATACCAATAAAGTTGATTTGTTAAAAACATATAAGCATGTATCAATAAAATTAGTTTTAAAAAAAAGAAAAATTCTTCTAATCCTCATCCAAAGATTTCATTGTTAAGGTTTTAGTATAAAACCTCCCCAGATTTTTCCACTGAGCAACATTGTATTCCTCCTCGTCACACTTAGGATCGGCTGAGTGACAGTGCGTTAGGAGAATGGCACAGTCATCTGTGCCCAGCAGCTCTGCCTGGCTTTCCCCCTTCCAGGGTGGCAATCGTGTGAAAACCACCTTCAGAAGCTCAGGGGGAAGCGCAGGGGTCAAAAGAAGGGGGTGGGGGTGAGGAGGTCCAGCACATCTGGCTTAACTAGAGCAGCTGCTCCACAGCTCTGAACTGCTTTCCTGGAATGGAACCAACTCTTCTAAGAGGCTGAGAACAGTAAGCGCAGAGGCTTCCTCTGCAGCCGGCTCCTTTAAGGTCAGCTGGGTGACGGCTCTTGGCAGACACAGCAGGGCTAGAATGGTGTCCCCAAGGCACCTGGGTCACCCCCTCTGCCAAGCAGAGGTGCCCTGGAGCTCCTGAAATGCTCAGCACAGCCCTGGGCTCCCTCAGCAGCCCCTAGTAGGTGCCCTTTCCCACTCTGTGCAGTGCACCCTAGCAGGCACCCAAATCCGGTGGCCCCTGTTCGCCAGCCAACCTCCTCCGGCCCTCGCAAGCTAGCATCTTAGCAAGACACACAAACCATTTCCACCCAGCATTACTCCAACAAATCAAAGTTTTAAGAAAAGCTTTAACCACTACCAAAAGGAAAAGCCTCCCTGGGGCCATGGGGAGCTCTGAGGAAGGTCCTGGCTCAGGCTGTCCCAGGGAGTCCAGTGCCGCACAGCCAGGAGGGGTGCGATGGGAGCCGGCTCCTAGACCACAGACCTCGCCTGCCGCGTATACTCCCGGAAAGCAGAAAGGAGTAAAATGGGAGGAAGAGAGAAAATGAAAGTCTCAAGTGGCTCACCAGGGCTTGGATCCAAAGAATGCAAAAGCCCATGATGAGGAAGAGCGCCTCCCGAAGACCTCTGGGTTGGATACACACTTTTAGTTGTAAACTGTTGAGGTCCCTGCAAAACTCCCGGGCTGGGCAGAAACCTGCCCCCAGGCCCCTCACAGGAGAGGGCCCCATTCCTTGTGCTCCCTGAGAGCACACACCGGGTGTCAGTTCTGCTCCCCGCCCCCCCGGGCCTTCCCAGGGCCCCTCCCCAGGGAGCAGATCAGTTCCCCTGTAAAAGTCACGCTGTGGACAGGCACCAGCTGGCCCTATCCAGGGGAGAAGAAGAAAGAGTAGCAGCCTGGGCCTGGAGGCAAATGTGAAGTGGAGGGCCTGGGAAGGGAGAGCTGAAAGGGGAGGCCCCCAGGAACCTGGGAGGGTAGGCAGGGAGGGCAGGGGGCAGGGCTGCAGGTTGGACAACGGGGAAACAGGGGGCATGTGGGGAGGGAGGGGGGCTGTGGGCAGAGGAGGGGCCATGGGGGGAAGAGGGATGGGGAGGAAAGGGACTGAGGAGGGGGAGGAAAGGCACGGAGGAGGGGGAGGGGCCATGGGGGAGGGACCAAGGAGGGAAGGAGGGACTGTGGGGGGAGGGACCCTGCGGCAAAGGATGGGGGAGGAGGGACAGTGGGGGCGTAAATTGTAAAGAAGAGGAGGAAACGTGTTGGGGGGATAGTGGGGGGTGGGAAGGGACCAAGACTGGGGACAGGTCAGTTTGGGGGGAGGAGGAACCGTGGAGGTAGGGGTACTGGGGGAGGAGGGGCCATGCGGGGGAGGAGGGACTATGCGGAGGAGGAGGGACGGTGGCAGGAAGGGACTACGGAGGGCAGAGAGCCCCTGAGGGGAGGAACAGTGGGGGGGAAGGACCATGGGGGCAGAGGGCCCCTGGGGAGGAATGGTGGGGGGGAGGGACCATGGGGGTAGGGAAAGTAGGGAAGGAGGGTCCGTGGGGGGAGTGTGGGCCGCGGGACTCTTATTCTGACTCGGCCCCCCACCCAGGCCCACCGCGCTGGGCCTGGACCACCGAAAGGCCACCGCCCGGCCCGCGCCGCCCGCGGAAGCAGCCGCCACACGGCCCGCCCGTCTGGTCCCCGCCGGCCCCGAAGGACCCCGCCCCCCGCAGGTGAGGCAGCAGGACCTCCGTGGGCGCGGGACGGCGCCCCTCACGCGGCAAGGGGGCTCGCTCGCCCTCGTCTGCGCCTACGGTCCCCGTCCTGCGCCCGCCCGACGCCACGTGGGGCCCAGACTTACCGCTGCGCGGGCGGGACACAGGGTTCTCGAGGGCGGGCGAGCGCTCCCCGCAGCGCCCCGTGCGCCCCGACACCGCGTCCCTCCTGCCCTCGGGCTCGCAGGGGTGCCGCGGGAGCGCGCAGCAGGTCCGCGGGGCGCGCGCCCAACCGCCGCCAGCTGTTAAAGGGGCCGCCCGGCGCGGGGGCGGGCGGGACTCGAGGGCCTGAGAGCCCGAGGGCCAATCAGGTCTAGACCGGTTCCCCGACTCCGCCCCCGAGGGGGCGTGGCCATCTCCCTGAAGGACAGCGCCCAGCAGCCAATGGTCGCGCGGTCCGGCTGGCGCTAAGGAGGGCGAGCTCCCCCTACGCCGTGAGGGCGGCTCCTGACTGGTGGGCAGGGGATCCCCGCCGGTGGGGGTGTCCCCACCCACAGTGCACCAGAGGCGGCCTGGGCCCGGGCGTGGGTCACCGAGGCCGGCTGCTTGGAGCTGCTGGAAGCGCGGTGTGAGGGGCCTCTGGCCCGGCACAGCCGAGCCCGGCCGGAGCGAGGCTGTCGTCCCTGCTCCTTTCTCCCGGAGCTGGGGGCTGGCTCCTCTGAGGAGCCTGAGGAGTGCTGGCCCCTGGCCTGCGTTCTGGGGAGAATTTATTTCCCAAATTTATTTTATTCGTACATGTTAATAAATCATACAATACATCCAAAGAATACAAGCAACGGTATTTGGTATATCGGAGTTGTGCGGGCATCACTTCATCATTAGGAGTGTGTTATCATTATTTCAATAATAAAAATAAGCAAAAAACAGACTTCTTCATCCCTCACTCTCTCTGTTCCCCTGCCTTACAGAGCTGCTATTTCTGGCCATTCTAGCACAATTATTTATTTATTTAGTCGTTTTATTCAGACATGTTCACATACCATAACATCTAAACATCTAAAGTGTATAGTCAGTGGCTTTTAGTATAATTCCAATGTTGTGCATTCATCATCACAAAAACTTTTAGAATTATTTCATTACTCCACACCCCTTAGCATGCCTTCCCTAGCCATCCATAACCACTAATCAAAGGTCATCTTTATAAATTGATTTATATTTACATTTTTTATCAATGGAATCATGAAGTATCTTTTTAACTTTATTTTGTACATTTAATAATTGAAAATATAAATAGTTAATTACAAGAAAACACAGCTGAATAAAAGCATACATTTCTCAAATGTACTGAATACATATAAATTTTTTTCAAATCATATAATATGTTACACAATATATTTGGTTCATAGTAATGCAATCATACAGTATTTGTCCTTTTGTGTCTGGCATGCTACACTCAACATGTCCTCCAGGTTCCTCCATGCTGTCAAATATTTTATAACTTCATTTCTCCTTGCAGCTGCATAATATTCCATCGTGTGTATATACCACAGTTTCCTTATCCATTCATGGGTAGGTAGATACTGGGTTTGTTTCCAACTTTTGGCAAGTTTGGATAATGCCTCTATGAATATAGGTGTGCAGATGTCTGTTCACATCACTGCCCGCAGTCCTTCTTGGTACTTTCTTTAAGCATGCACATACCCGCTGTATTAGTCAGCCAAAGAGGTGAATATCTGGGGCTTCTCCTGGCTTCCAGAGGAAATCTCGTTCTGAATGGGAGTTTCTAGCAAGGGTCTTCCAGCAGCCATTTTGGGGGCACCGAAGGACACGTGTTTAATGGTGGCAGCTTCCTGCCAGGTTCCAGATCCACTATCAATTCCCTGTTTTACTAGACTGCCTCAGATTGTCACATGTGCAGCCTTAAAGCCAAGGAGCCATAAGCCATACTGAAGCCCTAACTCAGAGGGAACCAACTGTGTTTCAGAAGCAGTGCTGGTTAGCATAGATTTTGGATAAAGAGTGTTACATGGTAAAATGACTATGTGAACAGAGAAGAAAGGAGAAGAAGTTTTGACCTACTTCCCCATATTCATTGTCACATGACAGAACACACCCGTGTTCAGTATATCGTAGCAGTGTTTTCAGACTCAGGTCAGGTCATCTTCAACATTATTCAATTATTCTATGTTAGTGAGATTTCCCTAATTCCACAGAAATCTGAAACATTTTTTATGCACAGGGACTATTTTTATCATTTTTTTTTAGTGTTTAAAGAAGCTTTAGATTACATAAATGTTACATAAAAATATAAGAAATTCCAATATGCCCTACTCTGTTCACCTCCCATATTTTCCCACATTAACAGCATCCTTCACTAGTGTGGTACATTTGTTAAAGTTGATGAACCCATACTGAAGAATTGCTGCTAACCATGCGCTAAAGTTTACAACATAGGTTACACTTTGTCCTGCATAATTTTGTAGATTATGACAAAATATACAATGGCCTGTATTCATCACTGCAATGCCATGTAGGACAATACCGATGTCCCCAAAATGCCCCCAAATTCCACCTATTCTTCCCTCTCCCCTCTTCAGAACCTTTGGTGGCCACTGCCTTTACATCAATGAAAAGAGCTCTTCAACTGCTAGAATAATAAGTCTTAGTAGAATAATAATGAGTCAATTTTAGTCCATTGTTCATTCAATACCAATCAAAATTCCAACAGCCTATTTTACAGAACTAGAAAAGGTAATTACCTAATTCAATTGGAAGGGAAAGTATATGTGAGAAACCAAAAGCATTCTAAAAAAGAAGAGAGACAGGGAGGAATTATTCTGCCTGACCTTGAAACATTACAAAGCTACAGTTGTCAAACAGCATGATACTGGCATACAGGTAGACACATCAATCAGTGGAATAGAACTGAAAGTCTAGAAATAAACCATCATCTCTATGGCCAAATGGTTTTTGACAAACCTACCAAATCCATGTTAATGATACAAAACAGTCTCAGCAACAAATGGTGCTGGGAGAACTGGAAATCTATAACCAAAAGAATGAAAGAGGACCCCTATCTCACTCCCCATACAAGAATCAACTCAAAATGGATTGAAGACCTAAATATAAAAGACAGGGCAATAAGACTACTAGAAGAAAATGTAAGGAAACATCTTCAAGACCTAGTGATCAGTGGTGGTTTCTTGGACCTTACATCCAAAGCACACACAACAAAAGAAATCATAGATAAATAGGACCTCCTCAACATTAAACACTTTTGCACCTCAAAGAACTTTGTCAAAAGGCTGAAAAGGCAGCCGACTTAATGGGAGAAAATATTTGGAAATCATTTGTCTGATAAGGGTTTAATCTCCAGGATATATAGAGATGTTACAACTCAACAATAAAAAGACAAATGACCCAATTAAAAAGTGGGCAAAAGATTTGAATTGACATGTGTCCAAAGAGGAAATACAAATGGCAAAACAAAAACAAAAAAAAACAAAAAAAACAAAAAGAAAAAATGCTCAACATCACTAATAATTAGGAAAATGCAAATCAAAACTACAATAAGGTATCATTTCACACCTATCAGAATGATCAGTATTAAAAAGACAGAGAACTAAAGTCATGGAGAGGATGTGGAGAGATAGGAAAACTTATTCATCAGTGGGAATACAGAGTGGTACAGTCACTGTAGATGACTGCTTGGCAGTTCCTAAAGAAGTTGAATATAGGGAAGCAGACTTGGCCCAATGGATAGGGCATCCACCTACAACATGGGAGGTCAGCGGTTCAAACCTTGGGCCTCCTTGATCTATGTGGAGCTGGCCCACGTGCAGTGCTCATACATGCAAGGAGTGTCCTGCCATGCAGGGGTGCCCCCCCCCCGCATAGGGGAGCCCCATGCACAAGGAGTGCACCCTATGTGCAAGGAGTGCACCCCATAAGGAGAGTCACCCAGCACAAAAGAAAGTACAGCCTGCTCAGAAATGGCACCACACACACATGGAGAACTGATGCAGCAAGATGACACAACAAAAAGAGACACAGATTCCCATGCCACTGACAACAACAGAAGCTGACAAAGAAAAACATGCAACAAATAGACACAGAGAACAGACAACTGGGGGGGGAAGGGGAGAGAAACAAATTTTAAAAAAAGAAAACATCAAATGGACTATTATTCCATCATAAAAAGAAAAAGAAGTCCTGATTCATGTGACAGCAGAGAGAACCTTGAAGACAGCTTGTTGAGAGAATTAAGCCAGAAACAGGTGGACAAATCTTATATCATCTCACTAATATGAAATAATTAGAATAAGGGAACACAGAATGGGGAATCCTTTATTTCATTCATGATGGTTCTATAAACCCACAACTTGTGAAAAATTCAGGATCTATCAATTACTGAATTCCTAAATAACTTCCACAGTTTTAGGTATCTGTAACAAAGGCACAGCACTTTCTGGTATCAAATATGCCAAGGCTGATACTATAAATACTTCAAAGTCGGTTGTTTTAAGGATTGGAAACTTATTGCCTCAGGTTTGGAAGCTAGAATTCCAAAATAAAGATCTCAACAGAACACACCTTCTCCCTGACATTGCAATATTCCACTGCTGCTTGCTGTGGACATGGGGTTCCTTATCTGGAATCTCTGTCTCTATCACATGGTTCCACCTTTTCTCTTTTGTGACTACTGGCTTCCCTGATTTGGGGCTTTTACTGATTTTGTGTGTCTGAGTTTCCTTTGCTTGTAAGGACTCCAGTCTTATGGCTTAGGGGCCAGCCTGACTCCATTTTGCCACATCTAAAGAGGAATCTTCAAATGAATCATGATGAATACCTACCTTAACCTTTAAAAAAAAAGTGCCCTTATGTTCCAACTCACAGGTAGGCCATCAACAGCTTATGTGAGTGCACAAATGAACAATCGTTGGGAATAATGTAATGCGCCAGCACCTTTTAAATAAAGGTCTCAGAATTTGTAGGAATTTGTAGCTTGCAGAATCATAGACTGTTTTATCTTTCCTGGGTAAAAGGCTTCTTCTGCTGGTGACTGGAGAGTAGTTTTGAAGGACTCTGAAGAAAGACAAAAGGGCAGGTGTAAAATTTTAAACTGACCCTTTACAAGCTGGAATGCTCTCAGCTATGTATTGGTTTGGTAGTAAGGTGTTGCTGTTAGCAAAAAGAATGGGGATGAGGGGCCCAGGTGGACCACACATCCTTCAGTAAATTTGCTTTGTTAAGCCAGTGGCCTTTTAAAGGTAAATTGAACCCAGCACTGGCAAAGTTGAACCAAACTATCATGCAAAATATTGTACAAACAAATGTTATCATCTTATTGCTGGGAGTGTGTCACCTAAGGTCAGGGATGGAAGCCAGTGGTTTTATTCTTGCCTTTTGGGAAGGTACTGTTTTGTTGTAGAGCTTGCCTTTCATCTGGGAGAACTTCTAGGCCCAGCTCCTTAGATACAGCCTGACTCTGCCAGTTGTCTAATCTCTAGAACTTTAAAAGTGAGCTGTTATTCATGGGTGAGAGAAGAGAAGGAACCTGTATGAGGATATGGTGGCACGCAACAGTTTTCCATGTACTTGTCCTTTCAGCCTTGATAAAAATCAGGGGCTTTAGGGGACACCCCACCCCCATCCCCACCCCCAGGAAAACAACAAGAAATTGGATTCTAAATTTAAACTGGAAAAGAAAACAAGAAGTTGCTATAAAATAGTTCTATGGTGTTATATATTTCAGAATTCCAACAAGAAATATGAATATTTCTCATTCTAATCCTGTGATTTTTGAGAAAACTCATGTTTTAAAATTTGAATTTTTAAAAGATTTTTTTGCACATATGACTTGTGGCCTATTACAACCAGTTGATCCTTGTTCAAAATGTGTTCCATAGACCAGAAGCCTGACCAAGTTCTGAGAGATTGTAGAAACACCTCACCCCAGACTTTTGAATTATAATAGGAAGTTTCCCCAGGTGATGTGCTGCAACCTGTGTGGGTGAACTGAGAATCTGAGGGGAGGTGACAGGAGCTGAAGAAAGATACATAGAGACAAAGACAAGATTAGAGGGGACCAGGAGCAACAGGGCTAGCTGATGGCAAAGCCAAGGCCCTGAGCTGGCACCACAAGCTTTATTTAAAGCAGTTAAGGGAAGCAGACTTGGCCCAGTGGTTAGGGCATCTGTCTACCACATGGGAGGTCCGTGGTTCAAACTATGGGCCTCCTTGACCCACGTGGAGCTGGCCCACGTACAGTGGTGATGCACACAAGGAATGCCATGCCACACGGGTGTCCCCGTGTAGGGGAGCCCCACATGCAAGGAGTGCACCCTGTAAGGAGAGCTGCCCAGTGTGAAAGAAAGTTCAGCCTGCCCAGGAATTACACTGCACACAGGGAGAGTGGACACAACAAGATGACACAATAAAAAGAAACACAGATTCCCATGCCACTGACAACAACAGAAGCAGACAAAGAAGAACATGAGGCAAATAGACACAGAGAACAGACAACTGGGGTGGGGGAGGAAGGGGAGAGAAAAAAATAAAATAAATAAATCTTTAAAAAAATAATAAAGCAGTTAACTAGGTCATTGTTCTCGGAGCAGGGGCTATCAGGCACGAAGTTCTATGAGGAGGATGCTCTTAGAGTTCCTTCTTGTCAGAACACCAGTTCCTTTCTGCTTACTTGCAGATACAGACATGTTTGACCACACCACCACCTCTCTGCACACATTGATCCTCCCTCACAACGTGGCTTGAACCCCGCACATTACTTCAGGGATCCCTACATGATTCACATGCATATTAAAATTTGAGAAGTACAGTCCTCTATGTTTTTGTGCTAAAAATCTCACATGGAAATGTTCTAGGGGAGAGAGCAAGATGACGGCTGAGTGAACTCCCCGGTTGCTGGCTCCTGCGGGGAATCGGCTGGGCGGCGTTGGAGAATGTTCGGGACCGGGCTGTTTCAGGATTTTTGCTGGTCTGGAGGTGTCTAGACATCGATTTCGAGGGAAAGTAACAGAGAGGATCCGTCTGTGAAATATATACGGACATTCCAGCTACGTGTGAGGATTCCCTCCTTGGGTGGGCAGAGCCGAAGCATCTGGTGCCGCAATGGTGGGGGGAGCCGGGCCGAGCGCCTGAGCAGCGGTGGCCAGAGGGGGCGGGGCTGAGCCGGCCGAGCCGGGCCGAGCCGGGCCGAGCCGGGCCGAGCCCGGCGGCGGGATTTCTATTCTTTGTGTGTGTGTGTGTGTGTTTTTTCTTTTTCTTTTTTTATCCTCTCTTTCTTGTCCCTGATCTTCTTCTTATTCTATTTTACCTTAACAATACAATAGGTCCTGCAGGAAACACCTCACATTTGATGGGTTTCCTCATTCTCCACTGCCTCATTTCTCTGTGAATAGATTTAGGCTATCTACACTATCCCCTTTCCCCTACAACTTGATATCCTCCACAATCTGCTATCTCTCCTATATTCCACCTCCCTTTCTTTGACCCACAAAGTGTCTAACTCTTAAATTCTAATACCTTTGTTTAGTTTTCCATCGGGTATCCGCCCTTGAAACTATTACCTCTCTTTTCTCTTTCCCTCTCACAAAAACAATAGCTTCTTAGTACGTACCATATTCCTCCCATATTCAGTCGTCTACCTCATTATAGGTACTTCCCTACTACTATAACTCTACACAATTTACACGATCTAACCTCCATCCTCCCAGAACTCATATTGTTGCTTTGTTAACATATATCACCAATACTACTTTACACTTTTTCCTTCCTTACACAATTGCCTTTCCCCAGAACTAATACTTTCCTTTAAAGTGAACTTAACCAGCAATAAGAAATCAGAATAGGAAGAACAAAGGGACAAAGAGAAGATATATCACTTATGCAAAAACAACAGCTAATTAATCTCCAAGACTAGACAAAGAAGCTCAGGAACTGATTAAACCCATCAAGAAGAAATGATGACAAGACAGCAACAAAAATATACAAACCAAACCAGTAATCAGGAAAACATGGCTGAATCCAATCAACAAACTAAAAATCAGGAAGGGGAGCAGATCTTCGCACAAGCAATGAAAGATCTCAGAACATTTATCACCGACAAATTTGATGAAGTAATGAAAGAGGTTAACAACATGAAGACAACACTTGGAGGGGAAATTGCAGACATGCGCAAAAACATAACAGATATGATGGAAATGAACACCACAATTCAAGAAATCAAAAATACACTTTCAGCAAATATCAGCAGACTAGAAGAGGCAGAGCAGAGAATTAATGATGTGGAAGACAGTACATTGGAAATCAAACAGATAGTAGAAGTGGTCAATAAAAAGGTAGAAAAAATCCAGATAGGACTTAGGGACCTGAATGATAATGCAAAATGCTCAAACATACATATTATAGGCATTCCAGAAGGAGAAGAGAAGGGAAAGGGGTCAGAAGGAGTGTTGCAGGAAATAATGACTGAAAACTTCCCAAATCTATTGAAAGAGGCAGATGTTCATATCCAAGAAGCACAGTACACTCCACTGGTCATAAACCCCAACAGGCCCACCCCAAGAAATATACTTGTCAAATTATCCAATGCTCAAGACAAAGAGAAAATTCTAAAAGCAGCAAAAGAAAAGAAAACCATCACATACAAGGGAAGCTCCATAAGATTAAGTGCTGATTTCTCATCTGAAAAGATGGAGAAAGGAGGCAGTGGTATGATATAGTCAAGGTACTAAAGGAAAAGAATTTCCAACCAAGAATACTCTATTCAGCTAAACTAGCATTCAAAAATGATGGAGAGTTCAAAATATTCACAGATAAACAGAAACTGAAAGAGTATATCAACAAGAAACCTCCCCTTCAAGAAATTCTTAAGGGAGTTCTGCAGGAAGAAAGGAAAAAACAGGACAGTCAGAGATGGAGGAGAGTGTAAGAGCAACAAAAAAGACAAAAACAGAAGGGGAAAATAAAATATTACAAACAAAATGTAACAAACACAAATCCAACCAATATATGGCTACCACAAATAATTCTCTGAACGTAATAACACTGAATGTCAATGGACTAAACTCACCTATCCAAAGATTCAGACTGGGACACTGGATAAGGAAATATGAACCATCTATATGCTGTCTACAAGAGACACATCTTAGACCCAGAGACTCATGGAGGTTGAAAGAGAATGGCTGGAAAACAATCATACAAGCAAACAACAACCAGAAAAAGGCAGGAGTAGCTATATTAATATCAGACAAAATAGACTTTAAATGCGAAACAATTGTGAGAGACAAAGAAGGATACTACATTTTAGTGAAAGGGACAATCTGTCAAGAAAATCGAACTATCATAAATATTTATGCTCCTAACAAGGGTGCCTCTAAATACATGAGACAAACGCTGGAAAAACTAAGTGAAAAAATAGATGCATCTACAATTATAGTGGGGGATTTTAATACACCACTATCAATTCTGGACAGAACATCTCAAAAGAGAATCACTAAAGAAACAAAACATTTGAACAGTATATTAGAAGAGCTGGATCTAATAGACATATATAGATCATTACACCCAAACACAGCAGGATATACATTTTTCTCAAGCGCACATGGAACATTTTCCAAGATAGACCATATGCTAGGCCACAAATAAAGGCTTAATGAATTCAGAAAGATTGAAATCATACAAAAGAATATCTCTGATCACAGTGGAGTGAAGCTGGAAATTTGCAAGGGACGGAAGCCCAGACTTCACACTACAATTTGGAAATTAAACAGCACACTCTTAGAAAACCAGTGGGTCAAAGAGGAAATCTCAAAAGAAATCAATGACTACCTTGAATCAAATGACAATGATAACACAACATACCAAAATTTATGGGATGCAGCAAAAGCAGTACTGAGAGGGAAATTTATAGCCATAAATTCACATATCAAAAAAGAAGAAAGAGCAAAAATTGGAGAACTGCACTTTTGACGGAATTAGAAAAACAACAACAAAGTAACCCAACAGGAAGAAGAAGGAAGGAAATAACAAAGATAAGAGCAGAACTAAATGAAATAGAAAATAAGAAAGCACTTGAAAAAATAAACAAGACCAAGAGCTGGTTTTTTGAGAAGATCAACAAAATTAACAAACCTTTAGTGAGACTAACAAAGAAAAAAAGAGAAAAGATGCAAATACACAAAATAAGAAATGAGAAAGGTGATATCACCACTGATCCCACAGAAATAAAGACTATCATAAGAGGATACTTTGAAAAACTATATTCCAACAAAAATGACAATTTAGAGGAAATGGACAAATTCCTAGAAACACATAAGCAGCCCATACTGATGAAAGAAGATTGAGGATCTTAACAAACCAATCATAAGCAAAGAGATAGAATCAGTCATTAAAAATCTCCCAACTAAGAAGAGCCCAGGGCCAGACGGCTTCACAGGTGAATTCTACAAAACATTCTGGAAAGAACTAACACCAATCCTGTTGAAACTATTCCAAAAAATCGAAACAGAAGGAATATTGCCGAGCTCCTTCTATGAGGCCAACATTATCCTAGTACCAAAGCCAAACAAAGACACCACAAGAAAGGAAAATTACAGACCAATTTCTCTAATGAACCTAGATGCAAAAATACTTAACAAAATACTTGCTAATCGTATTCAACAACACATTAAACGAATTATACACCATGACCAAGTGGGATTTATTCCAGGTATGCAAGGATGGTTCAACATAAGAAAATCAATTAATGTAATACACCATATAAACAGATTGAAGGAAAAAAATCACATGATTATATCTATAGATGCAGAAAAGGCATTTGACAAAATACAGCACCCCTTCTTGATAAAAACACTCCAAAAGATCGGGATACAAGGAAACTTTTTGAACATGATAAAGAGTATATATGAAAAACCTACAGCCAACATTGTTTACAATGGCAAAATCCTGAAATCCTTTCCTCTAAACTCAGGAACAAAACAAGGATGCCCATTGTCTCCGCTCCTATTTAACATTGTCTTGGAAGTACTTGCACGAGCACTGAGGCAAGAACCAGATATAAAAGGCATTTAAATGGGAAGGAAAGAAGTCAAAATTTCATTATTTGCAGATGACATGATCCTATACATAGAACACCCTGAGAGATCTACAACAAAGCTTCTCGAACTCATAAATGAGTTCAGCAAAGTTGCAGGTTATAAGATCAATGCGCAAAAATCAGTAGCATTTCTGTACACCAATAGTGAGCAAGATCAGGAGGAAATCAAGAAACAAATACCATTCACGATAGTAAATAAAAAAATCAAATACTTAGGAATAAATTTAACTAAAGAGGTAAAAAACTTATACACTGAGAACTATACAAGACTGTTGAAGGAAATCAAAGAAGACCTAAATAAATCGAAGAATATTCCTTGTTCATGGATAGGAAGACTGAATATTATTAAGATGTCTATCCTACCAAAACTGATCTACACATTCAATGCAATCCCAATAAAAATCAACACAGCCTTCTTTAAGGAACTAGAAAAACTATGAAATTTATTTGGAAAGGAAAGAGGCCCCGAATAGCCAAAGACATATTAAAAAAGAAAAATGAAATAGGAGGAATCACACTTCCTGACTTCAAAACATACTACAAAGCTACAGTAGTGAAAACAGCATGGTATTGGCATAAGGAAAGACACACACACCAATGGAATTGAATTGAAAGTTCAGATATAGAACCTCATGTATATAACCATTTAATATTCGATAAAGCCACCAAACCCTCTCAACTGGGAGAGAGTGGCCTATACAACAAATGGTGCCTGGAGAACTGGATAGCCATATGTAGAAGAATGAAAGAGGATTACCAACTCACACCTTATACAAAGATCAACTCAAGATGGATCAAAGACCTAAATATAAGAGCCAAGACCATAAAGATCTTGGAAAGCAGTGTAGGGAAACATCTACAGGACCTTGTAATAGAAAATGGCTTCATGAATTTCACACCAAAAGTACGAGCAGCAAAAGAACTAATAGATAAATGGGACTTCCTCAAAATTAAAGCCTTCTGCACCTCAAAGGAGTTTGTCAAGAAAGTAAAAAGGGAGCCCACACAGTGGGAGAAAATATTTGGCAACCATATATCTGATAAGAGGCTTATAACTTGCATATATAAAGAACTCATAAATCTTGAAAACAAAAAGATAAACAACCCATTTCAAAAATGGGAAAAAGATTTAAACAGACAATTCTCCAAAGAAGAAATACAAATGGCTAAAAAGCACATGAAAAAATGCTCCAAATCTCTAGCTATCAGGGAAATGCAAATCAAAACTACAGTGAGATACCATCTCACTCCCATAAGATTGGCAGCTATTAAAAAAACAGAAGAATACAAATGCTGGAGAGGATGTGAAGAAAGGGGAACACTCATCCACTGCTGGTGGGAATGAAGAAGGATCCAACCATTCTGGAGGACAGTTTGGCGGTTTCTCAAAAAGCTAACCATAGATTTGCCATATGACCCAGCAATACCACTGCTGGGTATATACCCAGCAGAACTGAAACAAGGACACAAACCGATATATGTACACCAATGTTCATAGCAGCATTGTTCACTATCGCCAAAAGTTGGAATCAACCCAAATGCCCATCAACAGATGAGTGGATCAATAAAATCTGGTATATACACACAATGGAATACTACGCGGCTGTAAGAACAAATACACTACAAACACACATGATAACATGGATGAATCTTGAGAACCTTATGTTGAGTGAAGCAACCCAGGCATTGAAGGACAAATACTACATGACCTCAATGATATGAAATAAACAAGCTGCCTCAGAGAACTATAGACTGACCGATAGGCTTACAGGAAATCGGGGGGTGGAGGAAGGATGTGAGCCGACGTCTGCAGGGGTGGAATTTATGATGAGCTGGCGGTAAGTATGAACACAAAGAAGAGATAAAATGGGGGCCAGGGGTTGCCTTTGGGTGGGGCTGTGCGGGTTTGAGGGGGGCTGGGGATGGGCGGATGGGTAATATTGCCCAAAAAGCGGGGGGAGGGAGGGGTAGCATACGAACACAGGAGAGTGTCAGGTGTTGGTTGAGAGTAAAATGCTGAAAAAATCATATCAAAATATAATTAAGAGGGTTACCTGTTTAGGATGCTCGGAAGGGATGGTCCAATGCGGGACGGGCTCCTGGGGAATGTCTGAATGCTCATTTCGCCAGAGTGGGTGATACCATTGGGTAGAGACCCAAGTAGTGAGAGTGGGGGTGGACCCACATCCTAGGGAGGACTAATGCCATCAAATAGAGGGAACTGTATCTCTCGAGAGAAAAGGGTGGCTCCCAGGGCATTGGGGCAGCTGAGCAATTTAGGACCTGAACACTGTTGCAAGTATTTCTGGATGTGGCTCCATGGGAAACGGAGGTTGGCTGTCACTGTGGGCACCAAGGGGATGGGAAAAGGGATGTTAAATGTGTGAAACCAAGGTAAATGTGGGGTAAGAGAGGAGTTTTGTGAGAGTACACAAGGATGGATATAAAATATGTAATATTACATCACAAACATATAGGGGACGACAGAATGATAATGTAAACCATAATGTAAAACATAGGATAACTAAAAATGTTAGAAAACTGCATGTCCTAAAGTATGCACCACAATGTAAGCACAGATGTCACCTGGTTTGAAAGCTATTGTCTCAGACTCTGTACATCACTTTAAGTAAATATGTTGTGAATAGGTTGTAAGAGTATCGCTGTGGAAGGGAAAAGGTTTTGTGGTGGATGTGTGGGTGTGCTGTATATTGCTACATGAATTGCTGTGGTCTAGGGCTCTTGTGAAGAGAAGTTCAATAATTAGGGAAAAAAAGGAAAAGAAAAAGATAGGATGTAGAATTTTTCGAAGTCAACACGTATTCTATATCTAACCTTTAAACCCATCGCTATATCCCATTTTGCTAGTAAGAGATCCTGACATGATATTGGGGCTTCAATATTCAGGAAGTTCTGGATCCCAGAGTGGTCCAACAATGGCAGCGGAGGAATACTGGTATAGGATACTATTGACAGGGGATATATGGCTGACAGGGAGCTATACAGGGCATAAGTCCAGGGTGCATGGTAATGTTTGGATATACTCATAGTGGCAACAATTAAAAACTAAACCTGGGGGGGTACTGGGTTCCTGGCCGGGGGTGCTGTGCTGTGGTCCCTAGGGGAGCAGTGGCAGTCCCCCAAGTGCAGCAGCAAGGACCGAGAAGGAATGAGGGTCCAACAGTGAGCCCCTGATACTAATGACTATGCTTGTGAGCCTATATGCCTGAAATAAGAACAAGGCCTGGAGCAGCACTGTGCCTTGGAATTTCCTCCTGACAGCCTTCATGTTAGTCAAATGTGGCCAGTCTTGAAGCCTAACTCAGCATCTAAATGCAATGCCTTTCCCCCCGGCGTGGGACATGACACCCGGGGATGAGCCTCCCTGGCACCGAGGGATCACTATCAACTAACAACTGATAATGCAACTGGAAAATGACCTTGAATTGAAGGTTCGATGCGGATCAGTAGAATATCCCTGTCTACATAGAATAATATGCCTTTAAAATGCTGGTTGATCTAATGTAAGGGGGAAATAGAAAGGAGAAATGAGTTTATATGGCTATGAGTCTCTAAAAAAAAAAGAGTCTGGAGGCTGTCAGAAGGATTTCCCTTATGCACAACTGAGCAGAGTCTAAGAGACAGATAAAGTAGATACAATCCCCAGGTATTGGTTCCTTTGAGGGCTAAAGGGACCCACGGGTTCTACGGTCATGGCAGATAGGGTTCACTGCCATGTCAGATGGCCCTTCTTTGGAGCTGGTGTTTCTGCGTGATGAAACTGGACCCAGAGGGGATCTCTTTTCATAAGACTATCATGCTACTTTACTGGAATTGTAGTTGGTATTGGGGTTTAAGATATATTTAGGGGATTGAATCTTTTTACTGACAATATGATAGCCAGGCCCTGAGCCTCAACAGACTCCAGCTCCTACAATCTGAATTATTGGACTCACCTCACTCAGCTAAGATGGAGTTGAAGAAGGACAACCACCACACCATGGAGCCTAGAGTGCCTACAACTGAAAGCAGGAGGATTGCATCCAGTAACCATGTGGAATCTGAGCCTCCCCTTGACATAGAGGTGTAATGGACACAACTAATCCAAGGACCTCAGAGAAAAGGTGGACATGGTGGCTGATGGGTATGGGGAATGGCAGGAGGAGATGAGATGTGGAGGCGCCTTTGGGACTTGGAGTTGCCCTGGATGGTGCTTCAGGGGCAATCACCGGACATTGTAAATCCTCCCAGGGCTCAATGGATGCAATGGGGGAGAGTGTGGGCCATGATGTGGACCAATGACCATGAGGTGCAGAGATACCCAGAGATGTACTTGCCAGGTGCAATGGATGTGTCATGATGATGGGAGTGAGTGTTGCTGGGGGGGAGGGGTGCTGTGGGGGTGGTGGTGTCAAATGGGACCTCATATTTTTTTAATGTAATATTTTTACAAAATCAATAAAAAAAAAAAAGAAATAGTATTTAAGGGAATAGTTAAAATTTCCCAATGCTCACAAAAGGAATGACCCTGCATGTCTAAGAAGCCCACCTTATCCTAATTGGAATAAATCCAAATAGACATACTCCAAAAGATATATTATTCAGAATGTCAAAAGTCAAAGATAAGAGAAAATTCTGAGAGCAGTAAGGGAAGCAAATCATCACATACAAGCGATGCCCAGTAATAGTATGGATTTCTCATCAGAAACCATGAAGGTAAGAAGACAGTGGTATGATGCAATAAGGAGACTGAAAGAGAAAAACTACCAGCCAAGAATTCTGCACCCAGCAAAACTGTCCTCCAAATATGAAGGTGAGTATAAAATATCCACAAACAGAAACTAAGAGAGTTCGTAAACGAGAATCCAAATTGCAGGAAATAATAAGGAAGCCATAGAGCCTGAAAGAAAAAGAAGAGAAAGGCCTGGAGGAGAGTAGAGAAAAAAGAAGAGCAGAAAGGATAACCAAGAGAAAAAAGACACCAAAATATGACATGACACATGAAAACCAAAGAATAAAATGTAGGAAGTAAACAATGCATTTACAGTCCTATCATTGATTGTTAATGGATTAAATGCACCAAACAAAAGATATAGATTGACAGGATGGATAATAAACACATAAGCCACCCATATGCTGCTTACAAGAGACCCACCTTTGACTCACAGATACAAACCAGCTATAAGTAAAAAGTTGGAAAAAGATACTCCATGCAAATAGTAACCAAAAAAGAGCAGGGACAGCTATACTATTATTGGACAAAGCAGACTTGAAGTGAAAAAAAGTTATGAGTCAGAGAAGGCCATTATATATTAATTAAAAGGACAACCCACCAGGAAGATATATTTATGCACCTAACCACGGTGCCCCAAAATACAAAAGACAAACTCTGTCAAAACTGAAGGGAGAAACAAGCATCTGTACAAATCACTGGAGACTCTAATACACCACTCACATTATGAGACAGAACAAATGGACAGAAGATCAACAAGGAAACAGAGAACTTAAAGAACAATAAATGAGTTAGACCTAATGACACACAGAATGTTGCATCCAAATGCAGCAGGTTATACATTCTTCTCACGTGCCCATGGACCCTTCACCAGGATACACCACATGTAGGGCACACTGTAGGTCTCAATACATATGAAAAGACTGAAATTATACAAAGCACCTTCTTAGATCATAATGGAATGAAATTGGAAATCAAGAATAGACAGGAAAAAGGTAACTTTGCAACTGTGTGGAGGCTAAACAACACACTCTTAAATGATCAGTAGATCAAAGAAGAAATTGCAAGTGAAATCAGTAAATGTATAGATTAATGAAAATGAGAACACAAATTATGAAAACTTAAGGGATACAGCAAAGCCAGTCTGGAGAGGGAAATTTATAGCCCTAAACACCTATATTAAAAAAGAAGAAAGCGCTAAACTCAAAGACTTAACTGAACACCTAGAGAAATTGGGAAAAGAAGAGCAAACCAATCCTCAAAGCAAACAAAAGGAAAGAAATAATAAAGATTAGAGCAGAAATAAATTAAATTGAGGGAAACGGACTTTGGCCCAGTGGTTAGGGCGTCCGTCTACCATATGGGAGGTCCGTGGTTCAAACCCCGGGCCTCCTTGACCCGTGTGGAGCTGGCCATGCGCAGTGCTGATGCGCGCAAGGAGTGCCGTGCCACGCAAAGGTGACCCCCGCGTGGGGGAGCCCCACGCGCAAGGAGTGCGCCCGTGAGGAGAGCCGCCCAGCGTGAAAAAGAAAGTGCAGCCTGCCCAGGAATGGCGCCGCCCACACTTCCCGTGCTGCTGACGACAACAGAAGCGGACAAAGAAACAAGACGCAGCAAATAGACACCAAGAACAGACAACCAGGGGAGGGGGGGGGGAATTAAATAAATAAATAAATCTTTAAAAAAAAAAAAAAAAAAGGAAAGAAAGTGAGGAAAGCACAGTACCTGTGCATTATTAAAAAAAAAAAAATTAAATTGAGAACAACAACAACAACAAAAAAATAGATAAAATCAAAACCAAAAGCTGGTCCTTTGAGAAGATCAGTAAAATTGACAAATTGCTAGCAAGATTAACAAAGGAGAAAAATAGGCAAATAAATACAATCAGAAATGAAAGGAGGGAAGTAATGACTGACCCCACAGAAATAAAAAGAATCAAAAGATGATATTATGAGAAACTGTATGCCAACAATGACAACCTAGAAATGGGAAAATTCCTAGAAAGGCACAACCAACCTACACTGACACTACAAGAAATACAAGAATTAACAAACCAACCACATTTAAAGAGACTGAATCCATCATCAAACACCTCCCAACAAGGAAAAGCTCAGGGCCAGATGACTTCAGAGATAAATTCAACCAAACATTTCAAAAAGAATTAACAACAATCCTGTTTAAACTCTTCCAATATGATGAAGAGGAGGGAAAATTACCCCACTCTTTTTATGAAGCCAACATCTCCCTAACACCAAAGCCAGATAAAGACACTACACGGAAAGAAAAGTACAGACCAATCTCTTCAATGAACACAGAGATGCAAAAATTCTCAACAAAATATTGACAAATTGAATCCAGCAGCATTATTGAAGACTTACACATCACAACCAAGGGGGACTTGTTCCTGGTTGCAAGGTTAGCTCAACATAAAAAAAAAATCAACATAATACACCACATTAAAAAAATTGAAGGGAAAAAACACATGGTGATCACAATAGACACAGAAAAGGCATTTGACAGAATCCAGCATTCTTTCTTGGTAAAAAAAAAAACACTTCAAAAGGTATGAATAGAAGGAAAATGCCACAATATGATAAAAGGCATATATGAAAAACCCACAGCCAACATTGTACTCAGTGGGGAAAGGTGGAAAGCTTTCCATCTAAGATCAGGAACAAGACAAGGATGCCTACTATCATCATTGCTATTCAACATTGTACTACAAGTTCTAGCTAGAGTAATTAGAGAAGAAAAAAAATTAAAGGCATCCAAATAGGAAAAGGGGACATAAAACTTGCACTATCAGCAGATGACATGATCCTATGTTTAGAAAATTCTGAAATGTCTACAACAAAGCTACTTGACATAAGAAATGAGTTCAGCAAAGTGGCAGAATACAAGATCCACATGCAGAAATCAGTGTTCTTGTACAGTAGTACTGCATAATCAGAGGAGAAATCAGGGGAAAATTCCATTTACAATAGCAACAAAAAGATTCAATATGTAAGCATCAACTTAGTCAAAGAAGTACAGGAACTAGATGCAGAAAACTACAAAACAGTGGTAAAAGAAATTTAAAATGACCTAAACAAATGGAATGACACTCTGTGTTCATTTACTCTAAGACTAAATATCATGAAGATGTCAATCCAACCTAAACTGATTTATAGACTCAATGTAATACCAATAAAAATTCCAA
The DNA here is from genome assembly GCF_030445035.2 of Dasypus novemcinctus. Taxonomy (NCBI): domain Eukaryota; kingdom Metazoa; phylum Chordata; class Mammalia; order Cingulata; family Dasypodidae; genus Dasypus; species Dasypus novemcinctus. The sequence goes on along the minus strand of NW_026688125.1, from coordinate 42,868 downwards.
CAGCCTACTTGACAGAAATAGAAAAGGCAATTACCAAATTCATTTGGAAGGGAAAATGCACTCAAGTAACCAAAAGCATTCTAAAAAAGAAGAGCAACGTGGGAGGAATTTCAATGCCAGACCTTGAAACATATTACAAAGCTACAGTGGCCAAAACAGCATGGCACTGGCATAAAGAGAGACTCATGGATCAGTATTATAGAATTTAGAGTCCAGAAATAAACCCCCACCTCCAAGGTCAACTAGTTTTTCAGACACCCACCAAGTCCATGTTAATGGGGAAAAAGTCCCTTCAATAAATGGTGCTGGGAGACCTGGATATCTATAACCAAAAGAATGGAATGGAACCCCTATCGTACATCCCATATAAGAATCAACTGAAAATGGATCAGAGACCTAGATATAAAAGCACCATAAAACTGCTTGAAGAAAATGTAGGGAAACATCTTAAAGACCTTGTGCTACATGGTGGTTTCTTGGACCTTACATCCAAAGCACACAAAACAAAAGAAAAAATGGATAAATGGGACCTCCTCAAAATTAAACACATGTATACCTCACAGGACTTTGTCAAAAGGGTGAAAAGGCAGCTGCCTCAGCAGAAGGAAATACTTGGAAATCACATGTCCAATAAGGGATTAAGATCCATGATATGTAAACAGATGTTACAACTCAAAAATAAAAAAAGACTCAATTAAATGCAAAAGACATGAATAGATATTTGTCCAAAGAAGAAATACAAATGGTGAGAAAACATGTGAAAAAATGTTCAATATGAGTAATGATTAGGGAAATGCAAATCATACTTAAGAGATATGTTTTCACACCTATCAGAATGGCCACAATTAAAAAGTCAGAGAACTACAAATGTTGGAGAGGATGTGGAGAGATAGGAACTCTTACTCACAATTGGTGGGAATGCAGAATGGTACAGCCCCTGTGGAGGACTGTTGGGCAGTTCCTAAAGAAGTTGAATATAGGGCAGCAGACTTGGCCCAGTGGTTAGGGCATCCATCTACCACATGGGAGTTCTGTGGTTCAAACCCTGGGCCTCCTTGACCCATGTGGAGCTGGCCCATGTGCAGTGCTGATGCACACAAGGAGTGCCCTGCCATGCAGGGGTGTCCCCCACATAGGGGAGCCCCATGTGCAAGGAGTGCACCCCGGAAGAAGAGCTGCCCAGTGCAAAAGAAAGTGCAGCCTGCCTAAGAATGGTGCTGCACACATGGAGACCAGACACAACAAGATGATGCAACAAAAAGAAACACAGATTCCTGTGCTGCTGACAACAACAGACATGGACAAAGAAGAATATGCAGCAAATAGACACAGAGAGCAGACAACTGGGGCAGGGCGGGGATGAGGGGAGAGAAATAAATAAATAAAAATGCCAGTGACCCAGCACTATCACTATTGGGTCTACACCCAGAATTGAAAGCAGTGATACAAATACACATCTGCACACTCATGTTCATAGCAGTGCTAGTCACAATGTCAAAAGCTGGAAAGAACCCAGGTATCCATCAACTGACAAATGGATAAACAAACAGTGGTATATTCCCACAATGGAATATTATGCAGTACTTAAGAAGAAATGGGCAAGCGGATTTGGCCAGACAGATAGGGCATCTGCCTACCACATAGGAGGTCCAAGGTTCAAACCCAGGGCCTCCTGATCCATGTGATGAACTGACCCATACACAGTGCTGATTTTCCCAAGGAGTGCTGTGGCACGCAGGGGTGTCCCCCACATAAGGGAGCCCCACGTGCAAGGAGTGCACCCCATGAGGAGAGCCACACAGCACAAAAGAAAGTGCAGCCTGCCCAGGAGTGGTGCCACACACATGGAGAGCTGACAGAACAAGATGATACAACAAAATGAGGCACAGATTCTGGGTGTCACTGACAAGAGTACCAGTGGAAACAAGAAGAACACACAGCAAATGGACACAGAGAGCAGACAACTGGGGGGGGTGCGGAAGGGAAGAATAAGAAATAAAAAATAAATCTTAAAAAAAAAAAAAGAGGGGAAACGGACTTTGGCCCAGTGGTTAGGGCGTCCGTCTACCACATGGGAGGCCAGCGGTTCAAGCCCTGGACCTCCTTGACCCGTGTGGAGCTGGCCCATGTGCAGTGCTGATGCGCGCAAGGAGTGCCGTGCCACACAGGGGTGTCCCCCGCGTAGGGAGTGCACCCATAAGGAGAGCCACCCAGCGTGAAGGAGGGAGCAGCCTGCCGAGGAATGGCGCCGCCCACACTTCCCATGCCGCTGATGACAACAGAAGCGGACAAAGAAAACAAGACGCAGCAAAAAGACACAGAAAAACAGACAACCGGGGGAGGAGAGGGGAATTAAATAAATTAAAAAAAAAAAAAAGAAAGAAAAGAAAAGAAGTCCTAAAACATTTGACAACATCAATGAACCTGGAGGACATTATGTTGAGTGAAGCAAACCAGACACAAAAGGATAAATACAATAAATAGAGGATCGCTATGAACTAAATATATTGTATAACATATTGTATGATTCCATTTACATAAAATGTAAATGTAAATCAATTTACAGAGGGGAAATAAAAGTATCTGTGCAAGAATAGCCAAAAAGGGGAGCTGTGAACAGTAGGAAGCACAGACGGAGAAGTGATGGATTTACTTTTTAAATTATTATTCAAATTAAGAAAATGCTCTAGTAATGATGGAGGTGATGAATGAACAACTATGTGATGCTGCCAAACACCACTGATTGTGCGGTGAACAGTATGCTTTGTTGATACATATAGATAAAAATGATTTGTTAAAAAAAATGACAAACAGCACTTAAAAATGGGAAACTATGTAAATAACACTTTCACCTGAGAAGAAACATTCAATTCTTTTCATCACTAGGGAAATACAAATTAAAATCTGCTATGACATCATATAGACATAGTAAAATGGCTAATATCAAGAAAGATAATACCAACTGTTAAAGAAGATGTGGAAAACCTGGAGCCCTCATACCTTTCTAGTTAGAATGCCAAAAGGTGCTACCACTTTGGGAAACATTTTGTCAGTTTCTTAAAAATATAAACTGGGAAACGGACTTGGCCCAGTGGTTAGGGCGTCCATCTACCACATGGGAGGTCTGCGGTTCAAACCCCAGGCCTCCTTGACCCGTGTGGAGCTGGCCCATGCGCAGTGCTGATGCGCACAAGGAGTGCCCTGCCACGCAGGGGTGTCCCCCACATAGGGGAGCCCCACGCGCAAGGAGTGTGCCCCACAAGGAGAGCTGCCCAGGGTGAAAGAAAGTGCAGCCTGCCCAGGAATGGCGCCACCCACACTTCCCCTCCCGCTGACGACAACAGAAGCGGACAAAGAAACAAGATGCAGCAAATAGACACAGAGAACACAACCGGGGGAGGGGGGATTAAATAAATAAATACATCTTTAAAAATATATATTTATATATATAAACTTACATCATTGTTGCTAGTTCCATTCCAAGATATCTATCCAAGACAAACTGCTGTACCATGATTCCCACAGCAAGTTCATGGCCGTCAAAACTGGGAAAAAAATACAAATGCCTATCAACTGGGGCTTGGATAAGAGAAGGTGGTACATCGTAAATAGCTCTGCAGCTCTAACGAGGTAATTCCATTCAACTAACTTTCACAGAATAAATAAGTTATCTGTGTCTGGAAAAATGCCAAAGACTGAAGCAGGCCCCAGGCCCCCGGCCGCCCACAGGCCCCGTGAAGGCAGCCCCAACCGCACAGCGGGAGCTTTGGCGGCCGCGCGGGCCAGGCGCATCCTCAGCGCAGCACGGGGACCGCCGCTCGCCCGCTTTTCCGCGCTGCCGGCGGCCCCGCAGCCCCGCGCCCCGCGCCCTGGCCCGCCCCGCCGCCCCCGGGTGGGGTCCGCACACGTACCGAGCTCCGAGCCAGGAGCAGGCCGGCGTCTGAGAAGGGACCATGCGCTCCACCTGAGGGTTCCGGGCCGGCGCTTGCTGCCGGGCGCGGAGTCTCGGCCAGGCCCAAGCACCAGGACTCCGCCGGGACTGGAACCCCTGAGGGTCCGAAAGGTGCAGTCGGCGCGCCGCGTGTTGGGCGGGGCCTCAGGGGGCGGGGCTGAGCGGTGGGGAAAGCGGCTGCGCGGCCAGCAGCGGGGCTGAGCGCCCGCCACGCCCTTGCCAGGAGCCCCACCCCCCTGCCGCGGCCCGAGGCGGACCCGCGCACGTAGGGCTCCTGCGCGCTCCCGTCCCACTAGACTTCGGGGCCCCTACCTGCGTCCTCCGGGAGGAGGGTCTCCCCACCCCCGAGATCCGGCCAGCGCCTGGCAGCCACGTGGATCCCCCTGACCAGGAATGGGGACGCCTCCTGGGAGGAGCTGCCAGCCACCCCCCCACCCCCCACCCCCCACCCCCTACCCCCTGTTGTGAGATAAATATTCTTCTACATCACAGAAGACTGAAGCTCAGGGTGCAGCCCAATAAAGGGCAGCAGGAGGTGCGCTGGGTGGGGGGGAGCGGGGAGTCTCATTGTAAACAGATGGTTACTGGCCCCTTTTCAACTAACAGGTCATGATTCTAGGACCCAAGATTATAAAGATAGTTAAAATGAACAGAATTATTGTAGTTTCCCAAGATACGCAGGATTTTAAAGTGGAAAATCTTCAAGGGATATTAAGACCTATGAAATGCTATGGTTATAAGTGAATCAACACTTGGAATATTTTAGAGCAATACTTGGGACAAACTATCAGTAATTCATCTTTTAGGACTTGTGTGCTCACTCCAAACAGATTATTCCTGTAATGTCAAAAAACTATCATATAAATGGAAACTTTAAAAAAAAATTTTAGTTGTCTTTTTTTACGCTACCTTGAGCACAAATGTTACATTAAAAATATGAGGTTCCCACCCCCCTACCCCCCACTATACTATGCAAATAAAGAGAGACAGAATGAGGATTAATGGCTGGCAGGGGTTGAGGGGAGTGGGGAAGGTGGAGTAACTCCTTTTGGGTCTATGAGTTTTCCTTCAGAATGGATAAAAATGTTCTGAAATTAGATAAATTTGATGCACAACATAGTGAATGTACTAAATGCCACAGAATGTACTGTTAAAATCATTAATTTTATGTTATGTCACTTTCACCTAACAAAAAATATACAGATAATGTGAAGTGGAGGAAAAAGAAACTCTCATAATTATAATGCTCTTATAGTGCTTGAAAGGAACACTTTCTTTCTACTGTATCTCTCACCTGCACAGGTCTGAGTTGTTACCTGCTGATGGTAGAGTTCCATGCCATCCAAAAGGACAAGGTGTGCCTACATTGCAAAGGAGCCACAAAAATCCTGACTGGTTCCTGTTCAAGGAATAGGTTTCTCTAGTTCTAAAAATGACTAAAAGCTAGGGTATTAAGTTAAACAAGTATTATTAACACAGACATACCCAAGATGAATTAGGAGGAAAAAGGAATTTTGCAATTGAGCAAGTCTCTTGCTAGACTTCATTACTAGTACCAATTAAAGCATTTTTTCTTTTCTGCTCTAGTACAGAACCTGGTCAGAGGGTTTTTCTCCTAGCTCACTTAAGCTTCCCCTCTTCTATTAGCGCCTTTGCAGGGTTCTCTCTGACCACATGAACTTTCCCTGCCATTTTTTATGTCCCATTTCTCCCCTCTTCCCTCCAGTTCCTCCTCCCCCTCCTCCCCCTCCTTCTCCTGACTCTTCTCTCTCTTCTCTCAGGCTTTTCTAAACCATAAGAGGCCATGGCCTCATTTCCATTGTCATAGAACTCTCAAATCCCAAAGAACTGCAGAATCACTCATCAAGGTTGGCAAGTTTTTCTTTTACTTGTGTAGAAGACATGATCTTTTTTGGTTACTGTTAGCATGGAGTATCTTTTTCAAAGATTTCACTTTCAGGCAGTTTTTATCCCTGGATCTAAGGTGAGTCTCTTGTAGGTAGCACATGGATGGCTCATGTTTTTCCATCCATTCTGTCAGCCTGTATCTTTTTTTTTAAGATTTTATTTATTCCTATTCCCTTCCCCCTTCATTGTCTGCTCTCTGTGTCCATTTGCTGTGTGTTCTTCTGTGTCTGCTTGTATTATCTAGCAGCACTGGGAAACTGTCTCTTTTTTTTTTTTTTTTTGTTCCATCATCTTGCTGTGTCAGCTCTCCATGTGCAGTGCAACTCCTGGGTGAGCTGCACTTTTTTTTCACATGGGGCAGCTCTCCTTGTGGGGCTCACTCCTTACACATAAGGCACCGCTATGCAGGGGCACCCCTGCATGGCAGGGCACTCCTTCAGTGCAGCAACACTCACATGGGCCAGCTTACCACACAGGTCAGGAGGCCCTGGGGATTGAACCCTGGGCCCACCATGTGGTAGATGGATTCTCCAGCAGGTGAGCCATGTCTGCTTCCCAGCCTATATCTTTTGATTGGGGAGTTTAATCTATTCACATTCAATGTTATTACTGTAAATTCATTATTTACTTCTATCATTTTATTCTTTGGCTTTCATATGTCATGTCTTATTTCTGTCTGTATTTTTGCTCTCTTGATTATCCTTTCTGCTATTCTTTCTTCTATAATCTCTTCCAAACCTCTCTCTCCTGTCTTTTTCTGTCAGGTGGTAAGGCCTCCTTTAATATTTCCTACAAAATGGAATCATTTTTATGAATTCTCTTAATTTCTGTTTTCTTTGTATTTTAAATGCACCTTCATATTTGAAGGCCAATTTTGGTGGATAAAGATTTCTCAGCTGGCAGTTTTTCTCTTTTAGTATCCTAATTACATCATGCCATTGTCTTCTCTTCTTCAAGTTCTGATGAGAAATCCACAAAAAAATCTTTCTGGGCATCCATTGTATGTAATAGTTTGCTTCTCCATTGCTGCTGTCAGAATTTTCTCTTTATCTTTGACATTTGGCAATTGGAGTAGTCCTGTTAGACCTACTATGAATCTGAATAGACCTATTGGAGTAGGTCTATTCACATTTATTCTGATTGGGGTACACTGTGCTCCCTGGACATGCAAGGTCATTACTTTGATAAGGGTTGGGAAATTTTCAGCTCTTATTACCTCAGATACTCTTTCTACTCCTTTCCCTTCTCTTCCCCTTCTAGAACTGATATGACATGCATGTGGTTGTGTTTTCTGTTATCACTCAACTCCCTGAGCCCTTGCTCAATTTTTCACATTCTTTTCTCTTTCTGTTCTTTTCTCTCTTCCATTTCTGCTGTTCTGTCTTCTACATCACTTATTGTTTCTTCTGTCATTTCAAACTTGCTGTTGTATGCCTCTAATGTTTTGTTGTTTTTGTTGTTTTGTTTGTTTCCTCTTAAAGAGGTACTGACAATCGAACCCAGGACCTTGTGCATTGTAAGCAGATGCCCAACCACTGAGCTACATCTGCTCTGCAGTGAGAGTTCATTTTTTCATTTGTTGTTTTTAGAAGGTGCCAGGGATCAAACCTGGGACCTTGTACATGAAAAGTAGATCCTCAACCACGTGAGCTACAACTGCTGCCCTCTAACTTGTTTTTTATCCCACTATTGTGTCTTTCATTACCCTGAGTTCTGTTACTTTTCTATTCAGGCTTCCAAATTCTTCTTTGTGCTCACTTGTCTTCTTGATATCTTTTATCTTTTTATCCATATCATCTTTCAATTCATTAATTTGATTTTGAAATTTTGTGTGCATCTCCTTGGTTAGTTGTATGAAATCCTGTGTCTTTTCTGGGGACTTTGATAGATTCCTTTTCTTGGGTCATTTCTTCTCTTTTCTCAGAATGACTTATAACTTTTTCCTGATGTCTAGGCATCTGATTTGAATGGTGAGTTTACTCAGATGCTCACTTTCCTTTCATAGGGATTTAGTGGCAGGAGGCTGTGTGTTACTGATGTCCTTGATTCTTGGTTCACCTTGCTCTGGGTCTTAGGATTGTCCCTGTTAGTTGCTCAGATCTGGGCCCTGAGCAGAGTAATGTGTTGCAGACCTGCTTCCTAGGCCCTTGGGGAGGGAGACTGTAAAGACCAGAAAATGCCTCTCTTGCTTATCTGTGTTCCTTATATGCTTTTCCTTGGTCCAGCCATGGCACTCTTTGTCAGCCTTCTCAATTCAAAGCCTGGTCAGAGTGTGTTTGCATCCACCAGAGGGGATCACTGTGATAGAGGATCCTGCCTGGAGGCTAAGAGCCCCCTAATTCAAACAGTCAGTCCTGGTCAATAGAGAGGGCAATTATTCCCCTGCTGGCTCCCATGCAAACAATAGCAGGGCCCCACCCATCCTGCAGGAGCTCAAGGGCACAGCAGACCAAAGTTGTGGGTCAAAAGCAGCCAACCTTAGGCTGTGTTGCTCTCTCCTCACTTCTGGGAGGTGGGTCCCCCTTTGTAGCCAGTGGCCCTGAGGCCTGAGAATTCAAAGCGTCTATATGGTGGGGGTGGATACTGGCAACTGCAGCATGTACTCATAGTTTTGCCACCATGGTTCTTTTCCATTGCCCCTCTGTCTGCTGGGTGGTATCCAGCCTTCCCCTGGGGTCCTGACCCCTAGAAGTTTCTTTCCAGGCCATTTCTGCCTGTCCTCTAGCTATTTTTCTGGAAGAGAAGAGAGTCCTCTGTCTTGCTAATCTGCCATCTTCCCAGAAGAATCATTGTAAAGTAATAGAAGCCATTTGAGTTCACAAGATTTCAATAAAGATAATAATAATGAATATGTATTCAGACTATTTGTACCCCATCTTTCCATAATGGTTTTTTAGTATAGCACAAATACATATTTATAGAAATAATTATAAAATTCTCTTGAAACTAAAGCACTAAAGAAGTTAAAGCCATAAAGAAGGCAAAAGTAAACATTCTCACAAAGAGAGTTAATACAAATTGCATCAAATTTGACTGAATTAGTGTTCAGAGCAAAGTGAGAATTGTGGACATTTCCAAAGTGATTTTTCACTTAATGATTTTTTTATTGCTTTCTGGGTCCCATTGGAAAGGTGAGTTGTCAGAGGGTATCTTTGGTGTTGGGGATTGCATAATGTCCCCCACAAAAGGTATGTTCAGGTTCCAACCCCTGGTCTGTGGGTGGGAACACTTTTGTAAATAGGACCTTTGAATATATGGGCCTTAAATCCAGTGTTGCTGAAGTCCTTATAAGCAAAGCAAATGGATGTGGAAAGGAAGCTCTGGAAGCAGCCTGAAGCTGGAAGTCAACAGAACCCAGAAGAGAAAGGAGAAGATGCAGCCATATGCATCAGCACATGACAGAAAAGTCAAGGAGCACCAACATGGCTGGTGAGTTCTAAGTACTGACTCTGGGAGGAAGCAAGCCTTCTGGCCTCTGAAACCTTAAGTCTGTAAATCCCTGTTGGTAAGCCAACCCATTATATGGAATCCATTACAGCAGTGAGGAAATTAATGCAGGAGTCATGGAGGAAACTGAGAGTACACAGTTCTGACCCTCAGCCCCTTCCACCAGGGCAGCCATGCTTTTATCATTTTTGTTAAATATTTCTCAGGCTAAAAAGCAATTACATATTTGTTTTTCACAGAGAAGGAAACATACCATTCTTAAGAAAAAGTTTTCCTGATGCAAGAATGCTAAAAGTGATAGCTTTTACAGGGATAATTAAATAACATATAACTGTTATTAGAGACAATTAATAAAAAAGAACAATAATAAAAAAGATAATTTTTTTTTTTAGCAAATAAGAACCCTTTCTTGGTAAATAAAAAACAAAACTATAATTTAAAGACATTGTGTCAGGAGGTTAAACTGTGGTCCAGGTATATCATATTTTAGTGGTCAGTGGAAAATAAAGAAGCCAATATATATGACTTATGTCAAGGATTCTGAACCTTTCAATTATTGAATTCATTACAGTCTCCCAACAAAAAGGTTCAATCTTTATTGTACATGAAAATCTTGTAGGAAACATATTTAAAATACTATTTTCTATACCTTATACTCAGATATTTGTATCTGTGATTTGGTGTGGAGAACCAGAAATCTGCATTTTATTTAAAGTATATTAGTTTTCTTGATTAGATACATGAACATAATGAAAAATATCTATCTAGAATAATCTCACGATCACTAATGTCCCATCAGCCTAGTTTACTCTGCCACTCTTTCAAATTATTATTATTATGAATTTCTTAACTCTATCCAGAAAGTTTGTCCTAAGGTAAGAATTCATTTTAAACACAACCCTTTTTTCCTACTATTATATGTATTGGATGTTTTGAATTGTACCTCATTGATTGCATTCCTTTTCCTATATGGATATATTGTCATTTCCTTTTCCTGTGTTTTCCATGGGGTTAAAATGCAACATCCTTAATATATAAAATCATGTTTCATTTGATACCAACTTAACTTTCATGACATGTACATATACTTTACCTATATCTCTACAAACAGAGAGGGAGATTTCATAACAATAAAAGGATCAACCTAAAGAAAAGATATGACATCTGTAAATATATGCTCATTTAACACCTAAGATTCTATTTAATACCTAAAGTAAAAAAAAAAAATTTGACTCCTATCTGAGGGATATCCCTGTCAAGGCGGGGGGGAGGGGGAAGCTTGTTGTCGATTGATCTGCCAAACTCAGGTCCTTACACTATACTCCAAAATTCAGAGCACTTATCCTGACTGTTTTAATCATATGTTTACAAAGTTTGGCTCACCAAGAGCATGTTCTCCCCCTGAATGTAACGCATATACTAGTTGATATCCAATGATTGTTTTGGAGTGTATGAACAAATGAATGACTGAATGAATGGATGGCTCACCAGGCAGAGGTGAAGAAATAGGAGAGTAGAGCATATTGTCAGAACTTTAGGTTTTCCCAAATGCTTTCGGTAACATTTCCCAAACTGAATGCCTTCAGATGTTAGTAGCTATTCAGTGAAAAACAGGAGTTCGGTACTCAAACTTTATCTTCTCTGTTCCTTATTTGGATATCCTCAATGCCCATTACTGTGTTTATTTTTTAAATATACTTTTAAATTTTAAAAAAAGATACTTAGACTACATAAATGTTACAAAAAATATAGAGGGAATTCTGATATATCCCACTCCAAACCCTTTCCACATTTTCCCACATTAACAACATCCTCCATTAGTGTGGTATATTTATTACAATTGATGAGCACATTTTGGAACATTGCTGCTAAAGTATATTACAGTTTACATTATAGTTTACACTCTCTGCCCATCACTGTGTTTAAGTTCATTTCCCCATGTTCACAAACTTATTAGACCAGAGTTTTATTAATATCTGAAAGAAGTGTTCCTTGGAACACTGTTTAGAATATGCTGACCTTTAGTGTAAGATAATTCTGTTGGGGGATTCACAGATGAGTTGTAGAGGTGGATAATGTCCAGTTTGGAGATTTCTGTTCTAAAATGCTGGATTTGAATTTTATTATGCAAACTATATAAATAATTGAATGGTTTTAGATAAGAAATATTTTGAATTTTATACCTGTCCTAGCTGCAGTGTAGAAGATAAATTTGAAGGAGGCTGGACCAGAAGCACAGAAAATATTTGGAAGCTTGTGACAATAATCCAGGCTATCAGTGATGACATAATGGACTAAGTCTACAGTGAGAAATGGGGAGGTGGTGTGGAATTGAGAAGATATATTTAGGAAGTAGTATTGACACATCTTCAAACTAATATTATTTCAGAATGATAGAGTGGGAAATATAAAGGAAATCATCTGGTTTCTGCTTAGAGAATTGGGCAGGAGGTGGTGACATTCATACTGAAAAAGAAAATGGTTTAGACTTGTGGAGTAACAGCCTTAGTTTGAGGAATTTATGAAAGACAAGTGAGAAATTCACATGTGGGACTCAGGAGAGAGAGCTGGGCTAGATATGAAAAGTTAAGAGTCCTTGGCCTCCTCCTTGAAACAATAGGTTTGGATGTGGTCATTGAAATAGACTATGGTGAATGAGAAGGAAAGTGAGAAGATTGAACCTTGTGGAGCATCAATATGTAAATGGGGAGTGGGGCAAGATGGTGGCTGAGTGAGTGCACCTGACAATCTCTCCTGCAAAGAAGCAGCTGGGCAGCATTGGAAATTCTTCGGGGCCAGGCTGTTTTGGGATTTTGCAGGGCAGGAGATGTCTGGACATTGATTTGGTGGGAAGGTAACAGAGAAAATTCATGTATAAGATAAAATTGAGGCTCAATTACATGGAGGTGGGGGCTGCGCACGGGATGCTCCCTCCTGGGGTGGGTGGAGCTGTGGCACTGGTGCTGCAGTAGCGATTCCTGGAGTCTCTGTGGTACTGGGGAATTCATAAGCCCTGAGCGGGCTATTGGGAGCTAACAGGGCAGAAGGCCTTCGCAGACTGATTTGGGGAGACAGACGGAAGTTTTATTGCGAGGCAGGGATTTTTGATTGCAGACACAAATAATAACACTTCTGGCTAGAGCTGTGCCCCCAAGGCCAGTCTGCAGTGGCCTTAAATTGCTCACAATAAAGAGATGTCACCAGGAGGCTGTTTCAGGGACTGGCAGGGTGGGAGACGTCTGGAAGCCAATTAGGGGAATATTTTGCGAAATGTGGGAATTTTGGTTTTGGACTCTGATATCAGTGTTTCTGACTGGAGCCCCGCCCCCTGGGCCTGGCTACTGATCTGCAGCATCATTAAATTGGCTGTAGTGTAGAGGCGCCCCCAGGTGGCCGTTTCGAGGACTTACAGGGTGGGAGGTGTCCTGAAGTTGAATTGGTGGTACAGCCACAGAAGAGACCCGAGTGAGAGGGTGAATTGCGGGGTTCTGACACATAGGTCAGAGTTTGTGGATGTGACCTCCCCCATAGGGCTGGCTGGTCCTATCCCAGCTGCAGGGATCCCTGAAGGCTGTTTTGCACTGTGGTGCTCGCAGGCTCCCTGTTAACCAGATTTGAGGTTGCCAGGTCTGAGTCCCCTAAACCCTGGTGGCCCAGACCCCAGAGACTCACACCTCTTGAGTCTGCAATATCACAAACTTTCCATCCCTGAATCCATCATGCCCTGAGGTCCATCTGAGGTCCTTGAATATCATAGCCCTCAATGTTTCCATTTTTTCTTTCTGTTTTTTTTGTTTTGTTTTGTTTATTTTTATTTTTTTATTTTTTATTGTCCTGATTGCTAACATTGCATTATCTCCTAGTATTTTCTCCCATCGTATCCCCCAAAGTCTTTTTTTTTTTTTTAGTTATATGGGGGGGTTTTTTGTTGCTGTTGTGGTTGTTCTATATCTTTTTCTCTTTTCCTTACTTGTTCCCCTCCCTTTGCCCACCCCCTTTTTCTTTCTTTCTTTCTTCCTTCTCTTTTTTATTCTCTCTTGTCCCTCATTTTCTTCTATTTTATTTTATCTTAAGTATACAATAGGTGCTGCAGGAAACACCTCACATTTGCTGGGTTTCCCCATGCTCTGTTGCCTCATTTCTGTGTGAATTGATTTTGGTTAACTACACTATCCCCTTTCCCCCACATCTTGATATCCTCCATCATCTACTGTCTCTCCTATATTCCACCTCCCTTTCTTTGATCCCAAAATTGTCTAACTCTTAATTTCTAGTACCTTTGTTTTGTTTTCTGTCTTTTATCCACTCTTGAAACTATTGCCTTTCTGTTCTCTTTCCCTCTCTCACGAAAACACTAGCTTTTTAATTCATACCATATTCCTCCCATATTCAGTCAACTACCTCATTATAGGTACTCTACCTACTACTATAACTCTACACAACTTACATGAATCTAATATCCATCCTCCCAGATCTCATACTATTGCTCTGTTAACATTTATTACCAATACTAGTTTACACATTTTCCTTTCTTACACAATTGCCTTTCCCTGGCCCTAATAGTTTCCTTCAAAGTGAACTCAGCCAGCAATAAGAAATTAGAATAAGAAGAACAAAGTGACAAAGAGAAGATATAACACTTATGCAAAAACAATAGCTAATTAATCCCCAAGACTAGACAAAGAAGCTAAGGAAGTGATTAAACCCATGAAGATAAAATGATGACCAGACAGCAACAAAAATCTACAAACCAAACCAGTAATCAGGAAAACATGGCTGAATCCAATCAACAAACAAAAAACCAGGAAGGGGAGCAGAGCTTCACACAAGTAATTAAAGATCTCAGAACATATATCAGAGACAAATTTAATGAAGTAAAGGAAGAGGTTAACAATATGAAGACAACACGTGGAGGGGAAATTGCAGACATATGCAAAAAGATAACAGATATGATGTGAATGAACACCACAGTTCAAGAAATCAAAAATACACTCGCAGCAAATAACAGCAGATTAGAAGAGGCAGAGCAGAGAATTAGTGATGTGGAAGACAGTGCATCAGAAATCAAACAGATAGTAGAATTGATCAATAAAAAGATAGAAAAAATCCAGCTAGGATTTAGGGACCTGAATGACAATGCAAAACGCACAAACATACGTATTATAGGCATGGCAGAAGGAGAAGAAAAGGGAAAGGGGTCAGAAGGAGTGTTGCAGGAAATAATGGCTGAAAACTTCCCAAATCTACTGAAAGAGATGGATGTACATATCCAAGAAGCACAGTGCACCCCAAACATCATAAATCCCAACAGGCCCTCCCCAAGACATATACTTGTCAAATTATCCAACGCCCAAGACAAAGAGAAAAAATTCTAAAAGCAACAAGAGAAAAGAAAACCATTACATACAAGGGAAGCTCCATAAGATTCAGTGCTGATTTCTCATCTGAAACCATGGAGGCAAGAAGGCAGTGGTATGAAATAGTCAAGGTACTAAAAGAAAAAAATGTCCAACCAAGAATACTCTATCCAGCTAAACTAGCATTCAAAAATGAGGGAGAGTTCAAAATATTCACAGATAAACAGAAAGTGAAAGAGTATGCCAACAAGAAACCTCCCCTTCAAGAAATTCTAAAGGGAGTTCTGCAGGAAGAAAGGAAAAAACAGGACAGGAAGAGTTGGAGGAGAGTGTAAGAGCAACAAAAAAGACAACAAGAGAAGAAAAAACACAAACAAAATACGACAAACACAAGTCAAATCAAAATATGGCTAACATAAATAATTCCTTGAAAGTAATAACACTGAATGTCAACAGATTAAACTCACCTATCAAAAGATTCAGACTGGGACATTGGATAAGGAAATATGACCCATTTATATGCTGTCTACAAGAGACACATCTTAGGCCCAGAGATTCATGGAGGCTGAAAGTGAATGGTTGGAAAACAATCTTACAAGCAAACAATAACCAAAAAAAGGCAGGAGGAGCTACATAATATCAGACAAAATAGACTTTAAATATGAAACAATTGTGAAAGACAAAGAAGGATATTACATATTAGTGAAAGGGACAATCTGTAAAGTAGAACGAACAGTCATAAATATTTTTGCTCCTAACAAGAGTGCCTCTAAATATGTGAGGCAAATGCTGGAAAAGCTAAGTGAAAGGACAGGTGCATCTACAATTATAGTGGGAGATTTTAATACACCACTATCAACTCTGGACAGAACATCTCAAAAGAGAATCACTAAAGAAACAAAATATTTGAACAGTATATTAGAGTAGCTGGATCTAATAGACTATACAGATCATTACACCGAAACACAGCAGGATATACATTTTTCTCAAGTGCACATGGATCATTCTTCAAGAAAGACCATATGCTAGGCCACAAAAAAAGGTTTAATGAATTCAGAAAGATCAAAATCATACAAAATAATATCTCTGACCACAGTGGAGTGAAGCTGGAAATCTGCAAGGGCCGGAGGCCCAGATTTAACAACAAGATATGGAAATTAAACATCACACTCTTAGAAAACCAGTGGGTCAAAGAGGAAATCTCAAAAGAAATCAATGACTACCTAGAAACAAATAATAATCACACAACATACCAAAATTTATGGGATGCAGCAAAAGCAGTACTGAGAGGGAAATTTATAGCCATAAATTCATACATCAAAAAAGAAGAAAGAGCAAAAATTGAAGAATTAACTGCACATTTGGAGGAATTAGAAAAAAAACAACAAAGTTATCAAACAGGAAGAAGAAGGAAGGAAATAACAAAGATAAGAGCAGAACTAAATGAAATAGAAAATAAGAAAGCACTTGAAAACATAAACAAGACCAAGAGCTGGTTTTTTGAGAAGATCAATAAAATTGACAAACCTTTAGTGAGACTAGAAAACAAAAAGTGACAGAAGATGCAACTACACAAAATAAGAAAGGAGAAAGGAGATATCATCACTGACCCCACAGAAATAAAGACTATCATAAGAAGATACGTTGAAAAGCTATATTCCAACAAAAATGACAATTCAGAAGAAATGGACAAATTCCTAGAAACACATAAGGAGCCTATATTGATGAAACAAGAAATCGATGATCTCAACAAACCAATCACAAAGAGATAGAATCAGTCATTAAAAACCGCCCAACTTAGAAGAGCCCAGGGCCAGACGGCTTTACAGGTGAATTCTAAAAAACATTCCAGAAAGAACTAACACCAATGCTGCTGAAACTCTTCCAAAAAATTGAATCAGAAAGAACATTGCTTAACTCCTTCAATGATGCCAACATTACCCTACTATCAAAGCCAAACAAAGACACCACAAGAAAGGAAAATTACAGACCAATATCTCTAATGAACCTAGATGCAAAAATACTTCACAAAATACATGGTAATCATATTCAACAACACATTAAACGAATTATACACCACGACCAAGTGGGATTCATTCCAGGTATGCAAGGATGGTGCAACATAAGAAAATCAATCAATGTAATACACCATATAAACAGATTGAAGGAAAAAAAAAGACTCTGAGCCTGACCTCTCTGGGAGGCAAACTTCTGCAGGCCTGGCTGGGAAACCAGGCCAAAGCCCGCAGGCCACCGGTGGGAAAGGCCGGGGTTCCCCTCAAAAAAGGTGGAGGTGACGGCGATGGCAGACAGCATGTCTGCGACCATGGCCATGGGAGAGACCTGCAGGACAACGCTGGCCGGCCCTAGGTAGGCTCCCACTGGAGGAAGCCTCGGGGACTTTGGTTGGTGAGGAAACCCCCTCTTCAGAGAAGCCTGGCAGCCAGGCCCGACCCAGACTCTTGGCCTGGGCCAGGTGAGCTAGCCCATGGAGAGGGGGCTCTCCCAGCAGCCCCAGATCTGGTCCACAGGTCCCTTCCCCCACAGCCCCTTCTGCAAGGGGCCCTGCCCCCCCCACCTTAGAGCTCAGCCCTCTGCCCCCCAGCAAGTGTGAGGAAGGAACTATTCCTATCCAACAGTGGCCCCTAGTGGTGGAAGTTTTGGCTCTGACTTTGGGCAACGGAGCAGCTCTCTTGTTCCTGGAGCTGCTTCTGCCTCTTGGCTTTTCACCAGACAGACAGGAGGGAACAACTGTCCGGGACACCATAGCAGAGCTTCTCTAATAGCCCTGTCCCCACCCAGCAGGCTCCACCCATGTCGGCGACCCCTTCTGTCCCATCCCCGTGGCCTCCTGGTGGCATTCGGTGCACACATTTTGGAACCCTGCTTGCCCCAGCGCTGGAGATTTTCCTGGCAGTGGACGCGCTGCCCGAAGTGCATCGGGTGGGTTTCGGCAAGATGCCTATTGGCCGCATCTGTCCCGGCACTGCCACTGGGGACAACTGCCGAGTGCAGAAAACGCCCCCCCCAATCCATCAAAACTGTCTTCCCACTCCTGGCCTTGGGCACCTCCCGCCAGTGGCCACCGTCTCCAGAGCAACCAGGCGGGGTGGGGTCTGGGCGAGTCTCTTGGGGGTGGGGTGAGGGGCGCCTGCGCGCCTGGGCGGTGGTGGGCGTGGCCAGCCCAGCGGCCTGTGGCGCCTGCACTTTGTTCCTGGCTCGGCGGGCATCAGAGAGCGGTCTACGGAGGCGCGGGAGGCCCAGCGCTTGCCCCCCCACCCCCACCTCCGGCGCTGGCTTTCTCCCCGACAGGAGGGGGTGGGGTGCAGGCGGCGGATGGAGCGTGAGGGGGCTTAGATCCCACAGGGCTGTGGGATGCGGCTCTCCCGCTGGCAGGTGTCAGCACTACTGCTTCCCTCCGCGGTGAGGACCATCTTCTCCTCCCTCTCAGCTGACCTGGGCCGGTCCAACGAACCTGAGCGCAGGTGTTGCACATGGGCTGAGGCTCAGGTCCCAGCTGGCACGGGGCCTGTCCACAGACATGCAGAAGCCTGTCTCCTGAGCATGCAGGCACCCAGTGCCAGGCTCAGCCGCAGCCAAAGTGACAGCAGAAGAGGCATGTGTAGAGAGGCCCCCCTGCAACCGACTCCCGACCCCACCCCACCCCCGGTGCAAGAGCACGGATTCCCAAGTAGAGCCCACTGGCAGGGCACTGAGACCCGGAGCCACCTGCCATCAGCAGCGTAGTCCTGGCTGTCCCCGCAGCCCTCAGGAGTACCAGGGCCTAGGGCTTGATCGACTAGGCAGCTGCGCCTCGGCGAGAAGGGCTATCTGCTTTGGTTTGGAAACATTGCCCGCCTTGGTAGCTTGGAACGGCACTCAATAGCAAACTCACCTGGTTGCGTGGCGTGCTCTGGCAGAGTGAAATGTGCTTAAGATGATGGGTTCTCACTTTTTTTTCCCCACAAACGGACGGTTACGCCTTGAGTCAATGCCCAAACAACCCATACGTCTGCTTTGGATGGTCACGATGGCCGCTTAGAATGTACCCGGTCCATGGAACACCTGGACCTGTAAGCCCACTTGACCGCAGTGCCTGCCCCAAGTGAGCAGAGATGATTTCCACGCAAGTGTCTCACCACCCAATAGGTAAGCAGTTTCGTTTTGCATCCCCCGGCCCCAGAGCCGAGAGAAATGCTCGTTCGTTCATACTCGTACGGTCGCAAAACAGGAGGGCTAGAGGAGAAAGGGCAGGCTCATTGCCCCGAGTCGTCGGGGTGCTCTGGGCCCCTCTCGTCCCAGAAAAGCAACGCAGAGAAAGAGAGGACATTGACAAGGGAGAGGGAAGACTCTGGGCCTGTCCTCTCTGGGAGGCAGGCCTCTGCAGGCCTGGCCAGAAGACCAGGCCGAAGCCCGCAGGCCACCGGTGGGAAAGGCCGGGGTTCCCCTCACAAAAGGTGGAGGTGACGGCGATGGCAGACAGCATGTCTGCGACCATGGCTGTGGAAAAGACCTGCAGGGCAACGCCAGCTGGCCCTAGGGAGGCCCCCACTGGAGGAGGCCTCAGGGACTTTGGTTGGTGAGGAAACCCCCTCTTCAGAGAAGCCTGGCAGCCAGGCCGGACCCAGACCCTTGGCCTGGGCCAGGTGAGCTATGGCATGGAGAGGGGGCTCTCCCAGCAGCACCAGATCTGGCCCACGGGTCCCTTCCCCCACAGCCCCTTCTGCAAGGGGCCCTGCCCCTCCCCCTGCCTTAGAACTCAGCCCTCTGGCCTCCAGCAAGCGTGAGGAAGGAACTATTCCTATCCAACAGTGGCCCCTAGCGGTGGAAGTTTTGGCTCTGACTTTGGGCAACGGAGCAGCTCTCTTGTTCCTGGAGCTTCTTCTGTCTCTTGGCTTTTCACCAGACAGACAGGAGGGAACAACTGTCCAGGACAGCATAGCAGAGCTTCTCTCCTAGCCCAGTCCCCACCCAGCAGACTCCACCTGCGACGCTTTGCTCGGTTGGTAGTGGTGGGGTCTGGCTGCAGACGAGGGGTCGGTCCCGCTTGGGACGAGGGGTCGGTGCCACTTGGGACGAGGGGTCGGTCCGGCAGCAGACGAGGGGCCGGTCTCACAGGGGTTGCGCGGTTCGGCTGACGGGGTCGCCCGGCGAAGCTGGCGATGAGGGGGTCGCCTGGAGAAGCAGGCGACAAACTGGGGACAAGGGAGGCCAGGCCCTTGTCGGGGGCACTCAGGACTGGAGGGCGCACAGCAGAAGAACTACCGCGGAGACAAGGTAAACAGGCAAGTCCACTTTATTGAGGGAGAGGCAACAGTTTTATAGGGCCTGGGGAAGGCTGATTGGTCGAAGCCATGCCCTGTTCTGATTGGTTGCCGGAGAAAGGTCAGTGGGAAGTACTGGATGGGGGAGGGGTGGTGGTTAGGGATTGGCTGTTGCTGTTGCTGGTGGAAGTGGCAGTGTTTAGTGATTGGTGGCTGCTGTTGCTGGCGTAGAGGGCAGACTTGAATTTCCCGCCCATGCCTGGCTGTTGCTGCTGTCGGGGGGAGGGAAAAGGGCAGACTGGAATTTTCCGCCCTGCGCCTGCACAGGGAGAAAGAAGGCATCGTGTGGCGCTATCTGGGAGGAGGGGCGGCCACGGAATCATGGCTGCCAAGAAGGGGAGACCCGAGGGCACTCTGCGCCCATGCCGAGCTTCCTTCAGGGGTGGCGGTGGGCCCGACCAACCACCCTATTACAGGGGCAGCGGTTTGGAATAGGCCTACCACGGCCGCCGCCCCCCGCCAGGTCAGCAAACCACACTTCAGCCCGAGGGGCGACCGCATTTTCCCCTTCTTTTCAAATAAGGGCCAGGATGGCAGCAGCAACAAGTAGCCGAGGCCCAAGAGGCAGCAAGCAATGAGGGAAGCGGGGCTGAAGAGGGAGGTGGGTAAGACAGGGATACAAATGTACAATTTGGGGGGCGGTATCTGGCCATTGCAAACAAGGGTGGGCAATGTCCAATTCTCGTTGATCTCAGTGGCTATAAGGTCCACCTGTGGTTAAAAGTCCAGAGTGACAGCACGCTACAGGTAGTTGATCTCTCCTTGGCAGTGAAGAGTGGCAGAGGCAGACTGTGTGATGGTCTGGAGGATCACAGCTGTGAGGACAAGTCGCATCAGGGCACCAGCGGCAGTGGTGGCGGCAGCGTCGGGAGTGGTGGAGACATAGGCGAGGACAGCAAGAAGGCCAAAGTCTCCACGGGCGCGAGAGAGGCCGATGTTAACGGGGCGGGCCAACATGGGGCGGCCCAATCTGCAACGCAATGGGGGTTCAAGCAAAAAAAAAGGGGAGGGGGGCGGGGGACTAGAAAGGCTGAGAAGAGGAGTGAGGTCGAGACAGGAGGAAGCCCGCAGAAGTATGGGGAGGCAAAAGCAGAAACGTAATTAGATGCTAGAAAGCAGGCCGCGGGCCGGGGAAAGTGGGTTGCGGGCCGCTTAGCGGGGCTGGAGCTGCTTGAGAGTGATGGCGGCATGGGGGGCTGCGGTTACAGAAGACTTGGGGCACCTGCGGGAAGAATGAGCAGGAAGAGGTCGGGTAGGAGGAGGCCGGGAAGATGAAGTGACTCGCTGCTATCAGTGAGTCACTGATAGCTGACCTGTACATATGTGCTAAAAATTGCATTAGCCTGATAAAGCGGGTTATGGATCTGTAGTGGGGGTAGAGGGGTAGGAGGGGTACGGACGGGATTAGAGGATTGACTGCTGGAGGTTATGAAGGAGGGAGGCTACAGGGAGCCGCACGTGTGGCAGCTTGCCACAGATCAGATGGAGGGGGCTGCCCGGGGGAGGCGGAGCCAGGGGGGGGGGCCGCTGGCGTGGAGGGCGCGAGAGGAGCCATTGCCCATATGGTGTTACAAAATGGCTGCGGGCCGTCCCCAGCGGTACTACAAAATGGCGGCAGGCCACAAAATGGCCGTGGGCTACAAGATGGCCACGGACCACTTTGAGAAAATGGCAGGGCGGAAGCTATCGGTGCCCAAACGGTGCCACAAGATGGCCACGGGCCACCCTGCATGGAGGGGTAAAATGACGGGGAAGGAGCTTCTGGCCCACCCAGGCAGGAAGTCGTCGGGGGGAGGGAGGGGTAAAGGGACCTCCCCTTTTTGAGCGAGGAAGAAGGCGGAGGTCCGCCATCTGGAGAATGCTTCCCCTTTTCGAGCGAGGAAGAAGGCGGAAGTTCGCCATCTTCACCGGCGCTCGGCGCTGCAAGATTACACTGTTTAGGGGGACAATTTTCGAGCGCGTTATTAAGGCACTCGACAAGCGACTCAGAGTCGGAGTCAGAGCCGGCATCAGGATCCCGATTAAAGTTGCCATCCTGACAATCACGGCGGCCGGCGGCGGCGGTGGCGCGGCGGGGGGGAGTTGATGGTAGGGGTGCCTTGAAGGCAGGAGCGGATGGTAAAAAGCGCCGGTAATAAGCCAGGGGGGAATCTTTTACCTTCCTGCTCCACAGCAGAAGTGACCCTATCTATAAGGCGAGTGTAGGTATCTGGGTCACAGAGCTGACACGTGGTAAGCCATGGATTAAAGGGGAGAAGAAGGTCCTAATATACTTGGAGCTGTTTCAAAGAGATCTTACACCGGTGAGTGTCTAGGAGACCGGTGAGAGCCCGAACTTGCGGGGCTTGCTTAGCAGAAAGGATGTTACCCATTGCTAATGGCCTTTTGGAGCCGATAAGAAAAGGGGCCCTTACCTTGAGAGCGCGGCGATGGGAGCCGAGATGCACGGTGAGACGAGGGGTCGGAGCTGATGGGACTCCGACGGTGGTCGCGGACCAAAGGAAGGCCCCGACGAGGGGTAGGTGGAATGACGAACAGTGGAGCAAGACAAAGGGGAGCAAGCACGGAGGGGAGGAGGCAGAGGTGAAGGCAGGGGTGGAGGTGCTCAGGCACGCGCTCCTGAGAGTTTTATTGGCGCCTCTTAATCAAAGCAGGTCGGTATAAGCCCCTGACATGGAAGGAGAAAGCCATCCAGTGATTCTCCCAGACCGCCATGGATCATATGAGGTCACCAAGGTTCGGGAGCAGCAATGCAGAGCGAAAAGACAGGGGTAAGAAGAGAGGAGGGCGTAGGGCTGTGGTAGGGTTACTTCAGACGTGCAATCGTGCGCTCCCAAGAAATCCAAGGCTCCTCTTAATCATAGCGGGTCGGTATAAGCCCCCGACATGGAAGGAGAAAGCCATCCAGCGATTCTCCCAGACCGCCGTGGATCATATGAGGTAGCCAAGGCTCAGGTAGCAGCAATGTTGCACGAGAGAAGCCCCACGGTGAGAAGAGAGGAGGGGGGGGCCGCCAGGTTATGGAGTGAGGCTGTAGTGGGGTTGCACTGCCCCACATTGGGTGCCAGCTGTGGTGGCTTGCTCGGTCGGTAGAGGTGGGATCTGGCTGTGGACGAGGGGTCGGTCCAGCTTTGGACGAGGGGTCGGTCCCGTTTGGTACGAGGGGGAGGGTTGGTCCCACTTGGGACGAGGGGTCGGTCCGGCAGCAGACGAGGGGTCGGCCTCACAGGGGTTGCGCGGTTCGGCTGACGGGGTCGCCCGGCGAAGCCGGCGACGAGGGGGTCGCCCAGAGAAGCCGGCGACGAACTGGGGACAAGGGAGGCCAGACCTTTGTCAGGGGCTCTCAGGACTGGAGGGCGCACAGCAGAAGAACTAGCGCTGAGACAAGGAAAACACGCAAGTCCAACTTTATTGAGGGAGAGGCAACAGTTTTATAGGGCCTGGGGAAGGCTGATTGGTCGAAGCCACGCCCTGCTCTGATTGGTTTCTGGAGAAAGGTCAGTGGGAGGTACTAGACGGGAGAGGGGTGGTGATTAGGGATTGGCTGTTGCTGTTGCTGGGGGAAGTGGCAGGGTTTAGTGATTGGTGGCTGTTGTTGCTGGGGTAGAGGGTAGACTGGAGTTTAGCGCACACGCCTGGCTGTTGCTACTGTCAGGGGGAGGGAAAAGGGCAGATTGGATTTTTCTGCACAAGCCTGGCTGTCCCGGCTGTCGGGGGGAGGGAAAAGGGCAAACGGGATTTTTCCGGCCTGCACCTGCGCAGGCAGAAAGAAGAAGAAGGGTGCCGCCCCAAAAGGCATTGTGTGGGGCCATCCGGGAGAAGGGGCGGCCGTGGAAGCATGGCTGACGAGAAGGGGAGAACCGAGGACACTCTGTGCCCATGCTGAGCTTCCTTCAGGGATGGCAGTGGGCCCGAACAACCACCCTATTATGGGGGCAGCAGTTTGAAATAGGCGTACAGCGGCCGCCGCCCCTCGCCAGGCCAGCAAACCACACTTCAGCCTGAGGGGTGACCGCACCACCCCATGCAAGAGCACGTACACTCAAGTAGGGCCCACTGGCAGGGCACTGAAGCCCAGAGCCTCCTGCCACCAGCGTAGACCTGGCTGTCCCCGCAGCCCTCAGGAGCACCAGTGCCTGGGGCTTTATCGACTAGGCAGCTGCGCCTAGGCGAGAGGGGCTATCTGCTTTCGTTTGGAACTCTGGACAGTATACCTGTGCAATTGCCTGCTATGGTAGCTTGGCACGACAACCAATAGGAAAACCACCTGGCTGCGTGGCGCGCTCTGGCAGGGCAAAATGTACCTCAGGTGACGAGTTCTTCCTTTTGTGGGTGTGTTTCAAACACTGGGGGCTGTGGCTCGAGTCAAGGCCAAAACAACCCATACAACTGCTTTGGACGGTCGCGATGCCTGCTTACAATGTCCCTGGTACACGGAACACACGGACCTGGAAGCCCAGTTGACCGCAGCGAGCCTCAAGTGAGCAGAAATGCTTTCCCCTGAAAAGCCTCACAACCCAACAGGTAAGCAGCTTCGTTTTGGGTCCGCCGAACCCGGAGAAAAGATAAATGTTCTTTCGTACGGTACCACAAAGTCGGGCGAGAGGAAAAAGGGCACGCTCATGTCTGAGAGTCGCCTGGGTGCTCAGGGGCCCGCCCCTCTCACCCCAGAAAAGAAACACAGAGCAAGAGTGGACACTGACGAGGAAGGGGAAGACTCTGAGCCTCTGGTCTCTGAGAGACAGGCCCCTCCGGGCCTGGCAGGCAGCCAAGGCAGAAGCCCTCAGGCCACCTGTGGGAAAGGCCAGGTTTTCCGGTCCCAAAACGGTGGAGGTGACGGCGATGGGAGTCAGCACGTCTGTGACCATTGGCGTGGGAGAGACCTGCAGGGCAACGCCGGCCCTAGGTAGGCCCCCGCTTGACGAGGCCTCGGGGACGTTGGTTGGCGAGGAACCCCCCTCTTCAGAGGGACCGACCGGGCAGCCTGGCCCAACGCAGACACTTGGCCTGCACCAGGTGAGCTCTCGCTCTCGCTCTCGCTCTCGGATGGAGAGAGGGTCTCAGCCCAGTCCCAGGTCTGGCTCCGGGGTCCCCTCCCCCACAGCCCCTTCTGCAAGGGGCCCTGCCCCTCCCCCTGCCTTGGAACCCAGGAAGGAACCGTTCTTTCCCCACAGCGGCCCCTAGCGGTGGTAGTTTGGGCTCTGAGTTTCCGCACCGGAGCCGCTGGCTTGTTCCTGGAGCTTCCTCTGTCTCTTTTCTTTTCATCAGACGTAGAGGAGAAAACAACAGTCCACGACACCATAGCAGAGGTTCCCTTCCAGCACAGCCCCCACCCAGCAGGGTCCTAGCACGCCAGCGACCCCTTTCCTTCCCG
The DNA here is from genome assembly GCF_030445035.2 of Dasypus novemcinctus. Taxonomy (NCBI): domain Eukaryota; kingdom Metazoa; phylum Chordata; class Mammalia; order Cingulata; family Dasypodidae; genus Dasypus; species Dasypus novemcinctus. Next base: position 17,506 of record NW_026688125.1, on the reverse strand, counting down.
TGGCCTCTGGCGGGCATTCGATGTGTCCATTTGGGAACCCCGCTAACCCCTAAGCCCGGCGCGTGAGTTTTCCTGGCAGTCGACACGCTCCCGGAAGTGCATTCGGTGGGTTTCGGCAGGATGTCTAGTGGCCGCACGTGTCCCGCCACTACCACTGGGGACAACTCCCGAGTGGAGAATTCTCCCCCTCATCACAACTGTCTTACACCTCCAGGCCTTAGGCCCCTCCCGCCAGCAGCCACGGTCTCCAGAGCAACGGAGGCGGGGCGGGGGCGGGGCGAGTCTGCCGGGGGCGGGGGCGGCAGGGGGCGTGGCCTCCCCGGCGGGCTTGGGCGCCTGTGCCTGGGTCCCGGCTCGGCGGCGCGGGGGAGAGGCCCGGCTCGGGGGGGGGGGGGGGGGGGGGGCGGCGGCTGGAGCCAGACGGGGCTGAGATCCCACAGGGCTGTTGGAGGCGCTTCTCCCGCTGCCAGGTGTCGGCACTATTGCTTCCTGCTGTGCTGGCGACCATCTTCTCCTCCCTCTTAGCTGACCTGGGCAAGTCCAAGGAACTTGAGCCTAGGGCTTGCAGCTGGGCTGAGGCTCCGGTCCCAGCTGGCACGGGGCCTGTCCAGAGATTCAAGGCTCCTGCGCAGGCACAAACCCCCAGTGCCGGGCTCAGCTTCAGCCAAAGGGACAGGAGAGGCATGTGGAGGGAGGCCCCACCTGAGACCGACTCCACCCCATGCAAGAGCACGTATACTCAAGTAGGGCCCACTGGCAGGGCACTGAAGCCCAGAGCCTCCTGCCACCAGCGTAGACCTGGCTGTCCCCGCAGCCCTCAGGAGCACCAGTGCCTGGGGCTTTATCGACTAGGCAGCTGCGCCTAGGCGAGAGGGGCTATCTGCTTTCGTTTGGAACTCTGGACAGTATACCTGTGCAATTGCCTGCTATGGTAGCTTGGCACGACAACCAATAGGAAAACCACCTGGCTGCGTGGCGCGCTCTGGCAGGGCAAAATGTACCTCAGGTGACGAGTTCTTCCTTTTGTGGGTGTGTTTCAAACACTGGGGGCTGTGGCTCGAGTCAAGGCCAAAACAACCCATACAACTGCTTTGGACGGTCGCGATGCCTGCTTACAATGTCCCTGGTACACGGAACACACGGACCTGGAAGCCCAGTTGACCGCGGCGAGCCTCAAGTGAGCAGAAATGCTTTCCCCTGAAAAGCCTCACAACCCAACAGGTAAGCAGCTTCGTTTTGGGTCCGCCGAACCCGGAGAAAAGATAAATGTTCTTTCGTACGGTACCACAAAGTCGGGCGAGAGGAAAAAGGGCACGCTCATGTCTGAGAGTCGCCTGGGTGCTCAGGGGCCCGCCCCTCTCACCCCAGAAAAGAAACACAGAGCAAGAGTGGACACTGACGAGGAAGGGGAAGACTCTGAGCCTCTGGTCTCTGAGAGACAGGCCCCTCCGGGCCTGGCAGGCAGCCAAGGCAGAAGCCCTCAGGCCACCTGTGGGAAAGGCCAGGTTTTCCGGTCCCAAAACGGTGGAGGTGACGGCGATGGGAGTCAGCACGTCTGTGACCATTGGCGTGGGAGAGACCTGCAGGGCAACGCCGGCCCTAGGTAGGCCCCCGCTTGACGAGGCCTCAGGGACGTTGGTTGGCGAGGAACCCCCCTCTTCAGAGGGACCGACCGGGCAGCCTGGCCCAACGCAGACACTTGGCCTGCACCAGGTGAGCTCTCGCTCTCGCTCTCGCTCTCGGATGGAGAGAGGGTCTCAGCCCAGTCCCAGGTCTGGCTCAGGGGTCCCCTCCCCCACAGCCCCTTCTGCAAGGGGCCCTGCCCCTCCCCCTGCCTTGGAACCCAGGAAGGAACCGTTCTTTCCCCACAGCGGCCCCTAGCGGTGGTAGTTTGGGCTCTGAGTTTCCGCACCGGAGCCGCTGGCTTGTTCCTGGAGCTTCCTCTGTCTCTTTTCTTTTCATCAGACGTAGAGGAGAAAACAACAGTCCACGACACCATAGCAGAGGTTCCCTTCCAGCACAGCCCCCACCCAGCAGGGTCCTAGCACGCCAGCGACCCCTTTCCTTCCCGTGGCCTCTGGCGGGCATTCGATGTGTCCATTTGGGAACCCCGCTAACCCCTAAGCCCGGCGCGTGAGTTTTCCTGGCAGTCGACACGCTCCCGGAAGTGCATTCGGTGGGTTTCGGCAGGATGTCTAGTGGCCGCACGTGTCCCGCCACTACCACTGGGGACAACTCCCGAGTGGAGAATTCTCCCCCTCATCACAACTGTCTTACACCTCCAGGCCTTAGGCCCCTCCCGCCAGCAGCCACGGTCTCCAGAGCAACGGAGGTGGGGCGGGGGCGGGGCGAGTCTGCCGGGGGCGGGGGCGGCAGGGGGCGTGGCCTCCCCGGCGGGCTTGGGCGCCTGTGCCTGGGTCCCGGCTCGGCGGCGCGGGGGAGAGGCCCGGCTCGGGGGGGGGGGGGGGGGGGCGGCGGCTGGAGCCAGACGGGGCTGAGATCCCACTGGGCTGTTGGAGGCGCTTCTCCCGCTGCCAGGTGTCGGCACTATTGCTTCCTGCTGTGCTGGCGACCATCTTCTCCTCCCTCTTAGCTGACCTGGGCAAGTCCAAGGAACTTGAGCCTAGGGCTTGCAGCTGGGCTGAGGCTCCGGTCCCAGCTGGCACGGGGCCTGTCCAGAGATTCAAGGCTCCTGCGCAGGCACAAACCCCCAGTGCCGGGCTCAGCTTCAGCCAAAGGGACAGGAGAGGCATGTGGAGGGAGGCCCCACCTGAGACCGACTCCACCCCATGCAAGAGCACGTATACTCAAGTAGGGCCCACTGGCAGGGCACTGAAGCCCAGAGCCTCCTGCCACCAGCGTAGACCTGGCTGTCCCCGCAGCCCTCAGGAGCACCAGTGCCTGGGGCTTTATCGACTAGGCAGCTGCGCCTAGGCGAGAGGGGCTATCTGCTTTCGTTTGGAACTCTGGACAGTATACCTGTGCAATTGCCTGCTATGGTAGCTTGGCACGACAACCAATAGGAAAACCACCTGGCTGCGTGGCGCGCTCTGGCAGGGCAAAATGTACCTCAGGTGACGAGTTCTTCCTTTTGTGGGTGTGTTTCAAACACTGGGGGCTGTGGCTCGAGTCAAGGCCAAAACAACCCATACAACTGCTTTGGACGGTCGCGATGCCTGCTTACAATGTCCCTGGTACACGGAACACACGGACCTGGAAGCCCAGTTGACCGCGGCGAGCCTCAAGTGAGCAGAAATGCTTTCCCCTGAAAAGCCTCACAACCCAACAGGTAAGCAGCTTCGTTTTGGGTCCGCCGAACCCGGAGAAAAGATAAATGTTCTTTCGTACGGTACCACAAAGTCGGGCGAGAGGAAAAAGGGCACGCTCATGTCTGAGAGTCGCCTGGGTGCTCAGGGGCCCGCCCCTCTCACCCCAGAAAAGAAACACAGAGCAAGAGTGGACACTGACGAGGAAGGGGAAGACTCTGAGCCTCTGGTCTCTGAGAGACAGGCCCCTCCGGGCCTGGCAGGCAGCCAAGGCAGAAGCCCTCAGGCCACCTGTGGGAAAGGCCAGGTTTTCCGGTCCCAAAACGGTGGAGGTGACGGCGATGGGAGTCAGCACGTCTGTGACCATTGGCGTGGGAGAGACCTGCAGGGCAACGCCGGCCCTAGGTAGGCCCCCGCTTGACGAGGCCTCGGGGATGTTGGTTGGCGAGGAACCCCCCTCTTCAGAGGGACCGACCGGGCAGCCTGGCCCAACGCAGACACTTGGCCTGCACCAGGTGAGCTCTCGCTCTCGCTCTCGCTCTCGGATGGAGAGAGGGTCTCAGCCCAGTCCCAGGTCTGGCTCCGGGGTCCCCTCCCCCACAGCCCCTTCTGCAAGGGGCCCTGCCCCTCCCCCTGCCTTGGAACCCAGGAAGGAACCGTTCTTTCCCCACAGCGGCCCCTAGCGGTGGTAGTTTGGGCTCTGAGTTTCCGCACCGGAGCCGCTGGCTTGTTCCTGGAGCTTCCTCTGTCTCTTTTCTTTTCATCAGACGTAGAGGAGAAAACAACAGTCCACGACACCATAGCAGAGGTTCCCTTCCAGCACAGCCCCCACCCAGCAGGGTCCTAGCACGCCAGCGACCCCTTTCCTTCCCGTGGCCTCTGGCGGGCATTCGATGTGTCCATTTGGGAACCCCGCTAACCCCTAAGCCCGGCGCGTGAGTTTTCCTGGCAGTCGACACGCTCCCGGAAGTGCATTCGGTGGGTTTCGGCAGGATGTCTAGTGGCCGCACGTGTCCCGCCACTACCACTGGGGACAACTCCCGAGTGGAGAATTCTCCCCCTCATCACAACTGTCTTACACCTCCAGGCCTTAGGCCCCTCCCGCCAGCAGCCACGGTCTCCAGAGCAACGGAGGTGGGGCGGGGGCGGGGCGAGTCTGCCGGGGGCGGGGGCGGCAGGGGGCGTGGCCTCCCCGGCGGGCTTGGGCGCCTGTGCCTGGGTCCCGGCTCGGCGGCGCGGGGGAGAGGCCCGGCTCGGGGGGGGGGGGGGCGGCGGCTGGAGCCAGACGGGGCTGAGATCCCACAGGGCTGTTGGAGGCGCTTCTCCCGCTGCCAGGTGTCGGCACTATTGCTTCCTGCTGTGCTGGCGACCATCTTCTCCTCCCTCTTAGCTGACCTGGGCAAGTCCAAGGAACTTGAGCCTAGGGCTTGCAGCTGGGCTGAGGCTCCGGTCCCAGCTGGCACGGGGCCTGTCCAGAGATTCAAGGCTCCTGCGCAGGCACAAACCCCCAGTGCCGGGCTCAGCTTCAGCCAAAGGGACAGGAGAGGCATGTGGAGGGAGGCCCCACCTGAGACCGACTCCACCCCATGCAAGAGCACGTATACTCAAGTAGGGCCCACTGGCAGGGCACTGAAGCCCAGAGCCTCCTGCCACCAGCGTAGACCTGGCTGTCCCCGCAGCCCTCAGGAGCACCAGTGCCTGGGGCTTTATCGACTAGGCAGCTGCGCCTAGGCGAGAGGGGCTATCTGCTTTCGTTTGGAACTCTGGACAGTATACCTGTGCAATTGCCTGCTATGGTAGCTTGGCACGACAACCAATAGGAAAACCACCTGGCTGCGTGGCGCGCTCTGGCAGGGCAAAATGTACCTCAGGTGACGAGTTCTTCCTTTTGTGGGTGTGTTTCAAACACTGGGGGCTGTGGCTCGAGTCAAGGCCAAAACAACCCATACAACTGCTTTGGACGGTCGCGATGCCTGCTTACAATGTCCCTGGTACACGGAACACACGGACCTGGAAGCCCAGTTGACCGCGGCGAGCCTCAAGTGAGCAGAAATGCTTTCCCCTGAAAAGCCTCACAACCCAACAGGTAAGCAGCTTCGTTTTGGGTCCGCCGAACCCGGAGAAAAGATAAATGTTCTTTCGTACGGTACCACAAAGTCGGGCGAGAGGAAAAAGGGCACGCTCATGTCTGAGAGTCGCCTGGGTGCTCAGGGGCCCGCCCCTCTCACCCCAGAAAAGAAACACAGAGCAAGAGTGGACACTGACGAGGAAGGGGAAGACTCTGAGCCTCTGGTCTCTGAGAGACAGGCCCCTCCGGGCCTGGCAGGCAGCCAAGGCAGAAGCCCTCAGGCCACCTGTGGGAAAGGCCAGGTTTTCCGGTCCCAAAACGGTGGAGGTGACGGCGATGGGAGTCAGCACGTCTGTGACCATTGGCGTGGGAGAGACCTGCAGGGCAACGCCGGCCCTAGGTAGGCCCCCGCTTGACGAGGCCTCGGGGACGTTGGTTGGCGAGGAACCCCCCTCTTCAGAGGGACCGACCGGGCAGCCTGGCCCAACGCAGACACTTGGCCTGCACCAGGTGAGCTCTCGCTCTCGCTCTCGCTCTCGGATGGAGAGAGGGTCTCAGCCCAGTCCCAGGTCTGGCTCCGGGGTCCCCTCCCCCACAGCCCCTTCTGCAAGGGGCCCTGCCCCTCCCCCTGCCTTGGAACCCAGGAAGGAACCGTTCTTTCCCCACAGCGGCCCCTAGCGGTGGTAGTTTGGGCTCTGAGTTTCCGCACCGGAGCCGCTGGCTTGTTCCTGGAGCTTCCTCTGTCTCTTTTCTTTTCATCAGACGTAGAGGAGAAAACAACAGTCCACGACACCATAGCAGAGGTTCCCTTCCAGCACAGCCCCCACCCAGCAGGGTCCTAGCACGCCAGCGACCCCTTTCCTTCCCGTGGCCTCTGGCGGGCATTCGATGTGTCCATTTGGGAACCCCGCTAACCCCTAAGCCCGGCGCGTGAGTTTTCCTGGCAGTCGACACGCTCCCGGAAGTGCATTCGGTGGGTTTCGGCAGGATGTCTAGTGGCCGCACGTGTCCCGCCACTACCACTGGGGACAACTCCCGAGTGGAGAATTCTCCCCCTCATCACAACTGTCTTACACCTCCAGGCCTTAGGCCCCTCCCGCCAGCAGCCACGGTCTCCAGAGCAACGGAGGCGGGGCGGGGGCGGGGCGAGTCTGCCGGGGGCGGGGGCGGCAGGGGGCGTGGCCTCCCCGGCGGGCTTGGGCGCCTGTGCCTGGGTCCCGGCTCGGCGGCGCGGGGGAGAGGCCCGGCTCGGGGGGGGGCGGGCGGCGGCTGGAGCCAGACGGGGCTGAGATCCCACAGGGCTGTTGGAGGCGCTTCTCCCGCTGCCAGGTGTCGGCACTATTGCTTCCTGCTGTGCTGGCGACCATCTTCTCCTCCCTCTTAGCTGACCTGGGCAAGTCCAAGGAACTTGAGCCTAGGGCTTGCAGCTGGGCTGAGGCTCCGGTCCCAGCTGGCACGGGGCCTGTCCAGAGATTCAAGGCTCCTGCGCAGGCACAAACCCCCAGTGCCGGGCTCAGCTTCAGCCAAAGGGACAGGAGAGGCATGTGGAGGGAGGCCCCACCTGAGACCGACTCCACCCCATGCAAGAGCACGTATACTCAAGTAGGGCCCACTGGCAGGGCACTGAAGCCCAGAGCCTCCTGCCACCAGCGTAGACCTGGCTGTCCCCGCAGCCCTCAGGAGCACCAGTGCCTGGGGCTTTATCGACTAGGCAGCTGCGCCTAGGCGAGAGGGGCTATCTGCTTTCGTTTGGAACTCTGGACAGTATACCTGTGCAATTGCCTGCTATGGTAGCTTGGCACGACAACCAATAGGAAAACCACCTGGCTGCGTGGCGCGCTCTGGCAGGGCAAAATGTACCTCAGGTGACGAGTTCTTCCTTTTGTGGGTGTGTTTCAAACACTGGGGGCTGTGGCTCGAGTCAAGGCCAAAACAACCCATACAACTGCTTTGGACGGTCGCGATGCCTGCTTACAATGTCCCTGGTACACGGAACACACGGACCTGGAAGCCCAGTTGACCGCGGCGAGCCTCAAGTGAGCAGAAATGCTTTCCCCTGAAAAGCCTCACAACCCAACAGGTAAGCAGCTTCGTTTTGGGTCCGCCGAACCCGGAGAAAAGATAAATGTTCTTTCGTACGGTACCACAAAGTCGGGCGAGAGGAAAAAGGGCACGCTCATGTCTGAGAGTCGCCTGGGTGCTCAGGGGCCCGCCCCTCTCACCCCAGAAAAGAAACACAGAGCAAGAGTGGACACTGACGAGGAAGGGGAAGACTCTGAGCCTCTGGTCTCTGAGAGACAGGCCCCTCCGGGCCTGGCAGGCAGCCAAGGCAGAAGCCCTCAGGCCACCTGTGGGAAAGGCCAGGTTTTCCGGTCCAAAACGGTGGAGGTGACGGCGATGGGAGTCAGCACGTCTGTGACCATTGGCGTGGGAGAGACCTGCAGGGCAACGCCGGCCCTAGGTAGGCCCCCGCTTGACGAGGCCTCGGGGACGTTGGTTGGCGAGGAACCCCCCTCTTCAGAGGGACCGACCGGGCAGCCTGGCCCAACGCAGACACTTGGCCTGCACCAGGTGAGCTCTCGCTCTCGCTCTCGCTCTCGGATGGAGAGAGGGTCTCAGCCCAGTCCCAGGTCTGGCTCAGGGGTCCCCTCCCCCACAGCCCCTTCTGCAAGGGGCCCTGCCCCTCCCCCTGCCTTGGAACCCAGGAAGGAACCGTTCTTTCCCCACAGCGGCCCCTAGCGGTGGTAGTTTGGGCTCTGAGTTTCCGCACCGGAGCCGCTGGCTTGTTCCTGGAGCTTCCTCTGTCTCTTTTCTTTCATCAGACGTAGAGGAGAAAACAACAGTCCACGACACCATAGCAGAGGTTCCCTTCCAGCACAGCCCCCACCCAGCAGGGTCCTAGCACGCCAGCGACCCCTTTCCTTCCCGTGGCCTCTGGCGGGCATTCGATGTGTCCATTTGGGAACCCCGCTAACCCCTAAGCCCGGCGCGTGAGTTTTCCTGGCAGTCGACACGCTCCCGGAAGTGCATTCGGTGGGTTTCGGCAGGATGTCTAGTGGCCGCACGTGTCCCGCCACTACCACTGGGGACAACTCCCGAGTGGAGAATTCTCCCCCTCATCACAACTGTCTTACACCTCCAGGCCTTAGGCCCCTCCCGCCAGCAGCCACGGTCTCCAGAGCAACGGAGGCGGGGCGGGGGCGGGGCGAGTCTGCCGGGGGCGGGGGCGGCAGGGGGCGTGGCCTCCCCGGCGGGCTTGGGCGCCTGTGCCTGGGTCCCGGCTCGGCGGCGCGGGGGAGAGGCCCGGCTCGGGGGGGGGGGGGGGGGGGCGGCGGCTGGAGCCAGACGGGGCTGAGATCCCACAGGGCTGTTGGAGGCGCTTCTCCCGCTGCCAGGTGTCGGCACTATTGCTTCCTGCTGTGCTGGCGACCATCTTCTCCTCCCTCTTAGCTGACCTGGGCAAGTCCAAGGAACTTGAGCCTAGGGCTTGCAGCTGGGCTGAGGCTCCGGTCCCAGCTGGCACGGGGCCTGTCCAGAGATTCAAGGCTCCTGCGCAGGCACAAACCCCAGTGCCGGGCTCAGCTTCAGCCAAAGGGACAGGAGAGGCATGTGGAGGGAGGCCCCACCTGAGACCGACTCCACCCCATGCAAGAGCACGTATACTCAAGTAGGGCCCACTGGCAGGGCACTGAAGCCCAGAGCCTCCTGCCACCAGCGTAGACCTGGCTGTCCCCGCAGCCCTCAGGAGCACCAGTGCCTGGGGCTTTATCGACTAGGCAGCTGCGCCTAGGCGAGAGGGGCTATCTGCTTTCGTTTGGAACTCTGGACAGTATACCTGTGCAATTGCCTGCTATGGTAGCTTGGCACGACAACCAATAGGAAAACCACCTGGCTGCGTGGCGCGCTCTGGCAGGGCAAAATGTACCTCAGGTGACGAGTTCTTCCTTTTGTGGGTGTGTTTCAAACACTGGGGGCTGTGGCTCGAGTCAAGGCCAAAACAACCCATACAACTGCTTTGGACGGTCGCGATGCCTGCTTACAATGTCCCTGGTACACGGAACACACGGACCTGGAAGCCCAGTTGACCGCGGCGAGCCTCAAGTGAGCAGAAATGCTTTCCCCTGAAAAGCCTCACAACCCAACAGGTAAGCAGCTTCGTTTTGGGTCCGCCGAACCCGGAGAAAAGATAAATGTTCTTTCGTACGGTACCACAAAGTCGGGCGAGAGGAAAAAGGGCACGCTCATGTCTGAGAGTCGCCTGGGTGCTCAGGGGCCCGCCCCTCTCACCCCAGAAAAGAAACACAGAGCAAGAGTGGACACTGACGAGGGAAGGGAAGACTCTGAGCCTCTGGTCTCTGAGAGACAGGCCCCTCCGGGCCTGGCAGGCAGCCAAGGCAGAAGCCCTCAGGCCACCTGTGGGAAAGGCCAGGTTTTCCGGTCCCAAAACGGTGGAGGTGACGGCGATGGGAGTCAGCACGTCTGTGACCATTGGCGTGGGAGAGACCTGCAGGGCAACGCCGGCCCTAGGTAGGCCCCCGCTTGACGAGGCCTCGGGGACGTTGGTTGGCGAGGAACCCCCCTCTTCAGAGGGACCGACCGGGCAGCCTGGCCCAACGCAGACACTTGGCCTGCACCAGGTGAGCTCTCGCTCTCGCTCTCGCTCTCGGATGGAGAGAGGGTCTCAGCCCAGTCCCAGGTCTGGCTCAGGGGTCCCCTCCCCCACAGCCCCTTCTGCAAGGGGCCCTGCCCCTCCCCCTGCCTTGGAACCCAGGAAGGAACCGTTCTTTCCCCACAGCGGCCCCTAGCGGTGGTAGTTTGGGCTCTGAGTTTCCGCACCGGAGCCGCTGGCTTGTTCCTGGAGCTTCCTCTGTCTCTTTTCTTTTCATCAGACGTAGAGGAGAAAACAACAGTCCACGACACCATAGCAGAGGTTCCCTTCCAGCACAGCCCCCACCCAGCAGGGTCCTAGCACGCCAGCGACCCCTTTCCTTCCCGTGGCCTCTGGCGGGCATTCGATGTGTCCATTTGGGAACCCCGCTAAACCCTAAGCCCGGCGCGTGAGTTTTCCTGGCAGTCGACACGCTCCCGGAAGTGCATTCGGTGGGTTTCGGCAGGATGTCTAGTGGCCGCACGTGTCCCGCCACTACCACTGGGGACAACTCCCGAGTGGAGAATTCTCCCCCTCATCACAACTGTCTTACACCTCCAGGCCTTAGGCCCCTCCCGCCAGCAGCCACGGTCTCCAGAGCAACGGAGGCGGGGCGGGGGCGGGGCGAGTCTGCCGGGGGCGGGGGCGGCAGGGGGCGTGGCCTCCCCGGCGGGCTTGGGCGCCTGTGCCTGGGTCCCGGCTCGGCGGCGCGGGGGAGAGGCCCGGCTCGGGGGGGGGGGGGGGGGGGGCGGCGGCTGGAGCCAGACGGGGCTGAGATCCCACAGGGCTGTTGGAGGCGCTTCTCCCGCTGCCAGGTGTCGGCACTATTGCTTCCTGCTGTGCTGGCGACCATCTTCTCCTCCCTCTTAGCTGACCTGGGCAAGTCCAAGGAACTTGAGCCTAGGGCTTGCAGCTGGGCTGAGGCTCCGGTCCCAGCTGGCACGGGGCCTGTCCAGAGATTCAAGGCTCCTGCGCAGGCACAAACCCCCAGTGCCGGGCTCAGCTTCAGCCAAAGGGACAGGAGAGGCATGTGGAGGGAGGCCCCACCTGAGACCGACTCCACCCCATGCAAGAGCACGTATACTCAAGTAGGGCCCACTGGCAGGGCACTGAAGCCCAGAGCCTCCTGCCACCAGCGTAGACCTGGCTGTCCCCGCAGCCCTCAGGAGCACCAGTGCCTGGGGCTTTATCGACTAGGCAGCTGCGCCTAGGCGAGAGGGGCTATCTGCTTTCGTTTGGAACTCTGGACAGTATACCTGTGCAATTGCCTGCTATGGTAGCTTGGCACGACAACCAATAGGAAAACCACCTGGCTGCGTGGCGCGCTCTGGCAGGGCAAAATGTACCTCAGGTGACGAGTTCTTCCTTTTGTGGGTGTGTTTCAAACACTGGGGGCTGTGGCTCGAGTCAAGGCCAAAACAACCCATACAACTGCTTTGGACGGTCGCGATGCCTGCTTACAATGTCCCTGGTACACGGAACACACGGACCTGGAAGCCCAGTTGACCGCGGCGAGCCTCAAGTGAGCAGAAATGCTTTCCCTGAAAAGCCTCACAACCCAACAGGTAAGCAGCTTCGTTTTGGGTCCGCCGAACCCGGAGAAAAGATAAATGTTCTTTCGTACGGTACCACAAAGTCGGGCGAGAGGAAAAAGGGCACGCTCATGTCTGAGAGTCGCCTGGGTGCTCAGGGGCCCGCCCCTCTCACCCCAGAAAAGAAACACAGAGCAAGAGTGGACACTGACGAGGAAGGGGAAGACTCTGAGCCTCTGGTCTCTGAGAGACAGGCCCCTCCGGGCCTGGCAGGCAGCCAAGGCAGAAGCCCTCAGGCCACCTGTGGGAAAGGCCAGGTTTTCCGGTCCCAAAACGGTGGAGGTGACGGCGATGGGAGTCAGCACGTCTGTGACCATTGGCGTGGGAGAGACCTGCAGGGCAACGCCGGCCCTAGGTAGGCCCCCGCTTGACGAGGCCTCGGGGACGTTGGTTGGCGAGGAACCCCCCTCTTCAGAGGGACCGACCGGGCAGCCTGGCCCAACGCAGACACTTGGCCTGCACCAGGTGAGCTCTCGCTCTCGCTCTCGCTCTCGGATGGAGAGAGGGTCTCAGCCCAGTCCCAGGTCTGGCTCCGGGGTCCCCTCCCCCACAGCCCCTTCTGCAAGGGGCCCTGCCCCTCCCCCTGCCTTGGAACCCAGGAAGGAACCGTTCTTTCCCCACAGCGGCCCCTAGCGGTGGTAGTTTGGGCTCTGAGTTTCCGCACCGGAGCCGCTGGCTTGTTCCTGGAGCTTCCTCTGTCTCTTTTCTTTTCATCAGACGTAGAGGAGAAAACAACAGTCCACGACACCATAGCAGAGGTTCCCTTCCAGCACAGCCCCCACCCAGCAGGGTCCTAGCACGCCAGCGACCCCTTTCCTTCCCGTGGCCTCTGGCGGGCATTCGATGTGTCCATTTGGGAACCCCGCTAACCCTAAGCCCGGCGCGTGAGTTTTCCTGGCAGTCGACACGCTCCCGGAAGTGCATTCGGTGGGTTTCGGCAGGATGTCTAGTGGCCGCACGTGTCCCGCCACTACCACTGGGGACAACTCCCCAGTGGAGAATTCTCCCCCTCATCACAACTGTCTTACACCTCCAGGCCTTAGGCCCCTCCCGCCAGCAGCCACGGTCTCCAGAGCAACGGAGGCGGGGCGGGGGCGGGGCGAGTCTGCCGGGGGCGGGGGCGGCAGGGGGCGTGGCCTCCCCGGCGGGCTTGGGCGCCTGTGCCTGGGTCCCGGCTCGGCGGCGCGGGGGAGAGGCCCGGCTCGGGGGGGGGGGGGGGGGCGGCGGCTGGAGCCAGACGGGGCTGAGATCCCACAGGGCTGTTGGAGGCGCTTCTCCCGCTGCCAGGTGTCGGCACTATTGCTTCCTGCTGTGCTGGCGACCATCTTCTCCTCCCTCTTAGCTGACCTGGGCAAGTCCAAGGAACTTGAGCCTAGGGCTTGCAGCTGGGCTGAGGCTCCGGTCCCAGCTGGCACGGGGCCTGTCCAGAGATTCAAGGCTCCTGCGCAGGCACAAACCCCCAGTGCCGGGCTCAGCTTCAGCCAAAGGGACAGGAGAGGCATGTGGAGGGAGGCCCACCTGAGACCGACTCCACCCCATGCAAGAGCACGTATACTCAAGTAGGGCCCACTGGCAGGGCACTGAAGCCCAGAGCCTCCTGCCACCAGCGTAGACCTGGCTGTCCCCGCAGCCCTCAGGAGCACCAGTGCCTGGGGCTTTATCGACTAGGCAGCTGCGCCTAGGCGAGAGGGCTATCTGCTTTCGTTTGGAACTCTGGACAGTATACCTGTGCAATTGCCTGCTATGGTAGCTTGGCACGACAACCAATAGGAAAACCACCTGGCTGCGTGGCGCGCTCTGGCAGGGCAAAATGTACCTCAGGTGACGAGTTCTTCCTTTTGTGGGTGTGTTTCAAACACTGGGGGCTGTGGCTCGAGTCAAGGCCAAAACAACCCATACAACTGCTTTGGACGGTCGCGATGCCTGCTTACAATGTCCCTGGTACACGGAACACACGGACCTGGAAGCCCAGTTGACCGCGGCGAGCCTCAAGTGAGCAGAAATGCTTTCCCCTGAAAAGCCTCACAACCCAACAGGTAAGCAGCTTCGTTTTGGGTCCGCCGAACCCGGAGAAAAGATAAATGTTCTTTCGTACGGTACCACAAAGTCGGGCGAGAGGAAAAAGGGCACGCTCATGTCTGAGAGTCGCCTGGGTGCTCAGGGGCCCGCCCCTCTCACCCAGAAAAGAAACACAGAGCAAGAGTGGACACTGACGAGGAAGGGGAAGACTCTGAGCCTCTGGTCTCTGAGAGACAGGCCCCTCCGGGCCTGGCAGGCAGCCAAGGCAGAAGCCCTCAGGCCACCTGTGGGAAAGGCCAGGTTTTCCGGTCCCAAAACGGTGGAGGTGACGGCGATGGGAGTCAGCACGTCTGTGACCATTGGCGTGGGAGAGACCTGCAGGGCAACGCCGGCCCTAGGTAGGCCCCCGCTTGACGAGGCCTCGGGGACGTTGGTTGGCGAGGAACCCCCCTCTTCAGAGGGACCGACCGGGCAGCCTGGCCCAACGCAGACACTTGGCCTGCACCAGGTGAGCTCTCGCTCTCGCTCTCGCTCTCGGATGGAGAGAGGGTCTCAGCCCAGTCCCAGGTCTGGCTCCGGGGTCCCCTCCCCCACAGCCCCTTCTGCAAGGGGCCCTGCCCCTCCCCCTGCCTTGGAACCCAGGAAGGAACCGTTCTTTCCCCACAGCGGCCCCTAGCGGTGGTAGTTTGGGCTCTGAGTTTCCGCACCGGAGCCGCTGGCTTGTTCCTGGAGCTTCCTCTGTCTCTTTTCTTTTCATCAGACGTAGAGGAGAAAACAACAGTCCACGACACCATAGCAGAGGTTCCCTTCCAGCACAGCCCCCACCCAGCAGGGTCCTAGCACGCCAGCGACCCCTTTCCTTCCCGTGGCCTCTGGCGGGCATTCGATGTGTCCATTTGGGAACCCCGCTAACCCCTAAGCCCGGCGCGTGAGTTTTCCTGGCAGTCGACACGCTCCCGGAAGTGCATTCGGTGGGTTTCGGCAGGATGTCTAGTGGCCGCACGTGTCCCGCCACTACCACTGGGGACAACTCCCCAGTGGAGAATTCTCCCCCTCATCACAACTGTCTTACACCTCCAGGCCTTAGGCCCCTCCCGCCAGCAGCCACGGTCTCCAGAGCAACGGAGGCGGGGCGGGGGCGGGGCGAGTCTGCCGGGGGCGGGGGCGGCAGGGGGCGTGGCCTCCCCGGCGGGCTTGGGCGCCTGTGCCTGGGTCCCGGCTCGGCGGCGCGGGGGAGAGGCCCGGCTCGGGGGGGGGGGGGGGGGCGGCGGCTGGAGCCAGACGGGGCTGAGATCCCACAGGGCTGTTGGAGGCGCTTCTCCCGCTGCCAGGTGTCGGCACTATTGCTTCCTGCTGTGCTGGCGACCATCTTCTCCTCCCTCTTAGCTGACCTGGGCAAGTCCAAGGAACTTGAGCCTAGGGCTTGCAGCTGGGCTGAGGCTCCGGTCCCAGCTGGCACGGGGCCTGTCCAGAGATTCAAGGCTCCTGCGCAGGCACAAACCCCCAGTGCCGGGCTCAGCTTCAGCCAAAGGGACAGGAGAGGCATGTGGAGGGAGGCCCCACCTGAGACCGACTCCACCCCATGCAAGAGCACGTATACTCAAGTAGGGCCCACTGGCAGGGCACTGAAGCCCAGAGCCTCCTGCCACCAGCGTAGACCTGGCTGTCCCCGCAGCCCTCAGGAGCACCAGTGCCTGGGGCTTTATCGACTAGGCAGCTGCGCCTAGGCGAGAGGGGCTATCTGCTTTCGTTTGGAACTCTGGACAGTATACCTGTGCAATTGCCTGCTATGGTAGCTTGGCACGACAACCAATAGGAAAACCACCTGGCTGCGTGGCGCGCTCTGGCAGGGCAAAATGTACCTCAGGTGACGAGTTCTTCCTTTTGTGGGTGTGTTTCAAACACTGGGGGCTGTGGCTCGAGTCAAGGCCAAAACAACCCATACAACTGCTTTGGACGGTCGCGATGCCTGCTTACAATGTCCCTGGTACACGGAACACACGGACCTGGAAGCCCAGTTGACCGCGGCGAGCCTCAAGTGAGCAGAAATGCTTTCCCCTGAAAAGCCTCACAACCCAACAGGTAAGCAGCTTCGTTTTGGGTCCGCCGAACCCGGAGAAAAGATAAATGTTCTTTCGTACGGTACCACAAAGTCGGGCGAGAGGAAAAAGGGCACGCTCATGTCTGAGAGTCGCCTGGGTGCTCAGGGGCCCGCCCCTCTCACCCCAGAAAAGAAACACAGAGCAAGAGTGGACACTGACGAGGAAGGGGAAGACTCTGAGCCTCTGGTCTCTGAGAGACAGGCCCCTCCGGGCCTGGCAGGCAGCCAAGGCAGAAGCCCTCAGGCCACCTGTGGGAAAGGCCAGGTTTTCCGGTCCCAAAACGGTGGAGGTGACGGCGATGGGAGTCAGCACGTCTGTGACCATTGGCGTGGGAGAGACCTGCAGGGCAACGCCGGCCCTAGGTAGGCCCCCGCTTGACGAGGCCTCGGGGACGTTGGTTGGCGAGGAACCCCCCTCTTCAGAGGGACCGACCGGGCAGCCTGGCCCAACGCAGACACTTGGCCTGCACCAGGTGAGCTCTCGCTCTCGCTCTCGCTCTCGGATGGAGAGAGGGTCTCAGCCCAGTCCCAGGTCTGGCTCAGGGGTCCCCTCCCCCACAGCCCCTTCTGCAAGGGGCCCTGCCCCTCCCCTGCCTTGGAACCCAGGAAGGAACCGTTCTTTCCCCACAGCGGCCCCTAGCGGTGGTAGTTTGGGCTCTGAGTTTCCGCACCGGAGCCGCTGGCTTGTTCCTGGAGCTTCCTCTGTCTCTTTTCTTTTCATCAGACGTAGAGGAGAAAACAACAGTCCACGACACCATAGCAGAGGTTCCCTTCCAGCACAGCCCCCACCCAGCAGGGTCCTAGCACGCCAGCGACCCCTTTCCTTCCCGTGGCCTCTGGCGGGCATTCGATGTGTCCATTTGGGAACCCCGCTAACCCCTAAGCCCGGCGCGTGAGTTTTCCTGGCAGTCGACACGCTCCCGGAAGTGCATTCGGTGGGTTTCGGCAGGATGTCTAGTGGCCGCACGTGTCCCGCCACTACCACTGGGGACAACTCCCGAGTGGAGAATTCTCCCCTCATCACAACTGTCTAACACCTCCAGGCCTTAGGCCCCTCCCGCCAGCAGCCACGGTCTCCAGAGCAACGGAGGCGGGGCGGGGGCGGGGCGAGTCTGCCGGGGGCGGGGGCGGCAGGGGGCGTGGCCTCCCCGGCGGGCTTGGGCGCCTGTGCCTGGGTCCCGGCTCGGCGGCGCGGGGAGAGGCCCGGCTCGGGGGGGGGGGGGGGGGGCGGCGGCTGGAGCCAGACGGGGCTGAGATCCCACAGGGCTGTTGGAGGCGCTTCTCCCGCTGCCAGGTGTCGGCACTATTGCTTCCTGCTGTGCTGGCGACCATCTTCTCCTCCCTCTTAGCTGACCTGGGCAAGTCCAAGGAACTTGAGCCTAGGGCTTGCAGCTGGGCTGAGGCTCCGGTCCCAGCTGGCACGGGGCCTGTCCAGAGATTCAAGGCTCCTGCGCAGGCACAAACCCCAGTGCCGGGCTCAGCTTCAGCCAAAGGGACAGGAGAGGCATGTGGAGGGAGGCCCCACCTGAGACCGACTCCACCCCATGCAAGAGCACGTATACTCAAGTAGGGCCCACTGGCAGGGCACTGAAGCCCAGAGCCTCCTGCCACCAGCGTAGACCTGGCTGTCCCCGCAGCCCTCAGGAGCACCAGTGCCTGGGGCTTTATCGACTAGGCAGCTGCGCCTAGGCGAGAGGGGCTATCTGCTTTCGTTTGGAACTCTGGACAGTATACCTGTGCAATTGCCTGCTATGGTAGCTTGGCACGACAACCAATAGGAAAACCACCTGGCTGCGTGGCGCGCTCTGGCAA